>NW_027529549.1:2604023-2744108 GCF_008692635.1 Crocuta crocuta
TAAGCAGGCTCCATGCTCCATGTGGAGCCCAGTGTGGGGCTCAATCCCACGACTGTGAGATCATGACCTGAGCCGAAATCAAGAGCTGGACACTTAAGTCACTGAGCCACCCAGGTGCCTCTCAGCTTAGTTTTTAGTTAAATTAAGTAGGTAAGAGAATTTTTAATTAGATTAAAAAGGACATTATATGTTAATAAATATTCCTGACACATACCCAGTGTCAGGCCATCAAATTATATGAAGCAGAACCTGACAGAATTTTTATTTTTATTTCTATTTTTGAGAGAGAGAGTCGGGGAGAGGGGCTAGAGAGAAACTCAAGCAAGCTCCATGCTTACCATGGAGCCTGATGCAGGGCTCAATCCCTTGACCCTGGGATCATGACCTGAGCTAAAATCAAGAGCTTAACTGTCTGAGCCACTCAGGTGCCATAAAACCTGACAGAATTGAAGGGTAAAATAGTGCTATGATAATAGCTAGAGATTTTATTACCTCATTCATAATAGCCTCTCAAATAACCAGAACAAATATTAATAAGGAAATAGAGGCTTTAACATAATAAACCTACTAGGTTTAATAGATATATACTGAACACTGTACCTAAAAATGGCATACACATTTGTCTTAAGCCCATGTGGGACATTTTCTGGGCTAGAACATATGGTAACTGGGAAATTCATGAATTTGTGGAAATTAAACAACATACTCCTAAATAACCAATAGATTAAAGAAGTCACAAGGAAAATTAGGAAATACTTAGGAATGAAAAAAATACAACACACTAAAATTTATGGGACACAGTGAAATCTGTGCTAAGGGAGAAATTTATAAATTGCTTACATTAAAAATCAAGAAAGGTGTCAAATCTTCCTTAATGTATATAAGTGCTTTTTGTAATGTATATAAATGTTGAGTCATTGTTGTACACCTGAAAGTAATATTGTATGTCAACTCTACTTCAATTAAGATCTCAAATCAACAATCTAAGTTTATAACTTAAGGAACTAGAAAAAAATAGAATAAAAGCATAAACTAAACCCAAAAGTAGCAGAGGGAAAGAAATTAAAGATTAGAGCAGCAATAAATGATATAGGGAATAGAAAAACAATAGAGAAAATCAATGAAGCCAAATTGGAGATCAACACAACTGACAGTCTTAGCCAGAGGGACAAATAAAAAAGGAAGAGATGGCCCAAATTACTAGACTGAAAATAGGGACATTACTACCAATTCTGCAGAAATAGGATTATATGAGAGTACTATGAACAGTTGTATACCAAAAAATTGGATAATCTAGATGAACTAGAGAAATTCCTAGAAAACACAAACCTACCAAGACTAGGGACACCTGAGTGTACCAGTTGGTTGAGCATCTGATTCTTTTTTTTTTTTTTTTAACATTTTTATTTATTTCTAGGAGAGAGAGAGAGACAGTGTGAGCAGGGGAGGGTCAGAGAGAGAGGGAGTCACAGACTGAAACAGGCTCCAGGCTCTGAGCTGGCAGTCAGCACAGAGCCCGACGCGGGGCTCGAACCCACGAACCGCGAGATCATGACCTAAGCGAAAGTCAGACGCTTAACCGACTAAGCCACCCAGGCACCCCTGAGCATCTGATTCTTGATCTCAGCTCGAGTCTTGATCTTGGAGTTGTGGGTTGTGACCCTGTGTTGGGCTTCTTGCTGGGCATGAAGCATACTTAAAAAACAAAATAACAAAAAAACAACAAAGAAACCTACCAAACCTATTAAACCACCAAGAAATAGAAAATCAGGATAAACCTATCGCTATTAAGGATATTAAATCAGTAATGAAAAATAAAAATGTATTGACAAAGAAAAGCCCTGTACCTGATGACTTCACTGGTGAATTCTACCAAATATTTAAAGAATAATTAATAGCACCCAGACTTTTCCAAAAACATTGAAAAGGAGGGAATACTTTCTACCTCATTTTATGAGGCCAGAATTATTTTATACCAAAGACACTACAAGAAAACTATAGCCCCAAATCCCTTATAAACAATGACACAAAAATCCTCAACAGAATGCTAACAAGCAGAATTCAGTAGCATATTAAAAGGACCAAGTCGGATTTGTTCCTGGAATGCAAGGTGAGTTTAACATACAAAAATTAATCAACGTAATCTGTAATATCAACAGAATAAAAAAGAAACCCACATCATTTCAATTGATGCTGTAAAAGCGTTTGACAAAATTCAACAGCTTTCCGTGATGAAAACACTCAACAAACTAGGAATATAAGGAAATGACCTCAACTTTACAAAAGTCTTAAATGAAAAACCTACAGTGAGCATCATCCTCAACAGTGAAAGACTGAAAGTGTTTCCTCTAAGACTGGGAACAAGGCAAGGAAGTCTGCTTTCACCACTTTTATTCAGCACAATACTAGAATTTCTAGCTAGAGCAGTTAGGCAAGAAAAAGAGAGAAAAGTTATCTAAGTTGGAAAGAAGAAGTAAAATTATCTGCAGAAATAAGCTCATATATATATAAAAAATATATGAATTCCACAAAAAAAGGAAAAAAGGAAATAAAAATAACCTGTAAGAACAGATATTCAGTAAAGTAGCAGGATAAGAAGTCAACACACAAAAATCACTATACATGAGTAATCAATCATCTGAAAAGTAAATTATAAAAACAGTTACATTTACAATAGCATAAAAAATAAAATGCTTAAGAATTATCTTCACCAAAGAGGTGAAAGCCTTTTACAATGAAAACTGTAAAACATTTCTAAAAGAAATTAAAGAAAACAAAGCACGAATGAAAAATACCCTGTATTCATAGATTAGAACACTTAATATTGCTAATGTCAGTACTACCCAAGCAATCTACAGATGCAATGCATTCCATATCAAAGCCCCAATGATGTTTTTGAAGAACTAAATAAACCCATCCTAAAATTTATAGGAAATCTCAAGGGACCCTGAAGAGTCAAAACAGTTTTGAAAAAGATAAACCTGGAGGACTCACACTTGTTACTTCAAAATCTCCAGAAAGCTACAGTAATCAAAACTGGTACTAGCATAAAGTCAGACATATAAACCAATGGAATAGACTAGAGAGCCCAGAAATAAACCCCTACATACATGGTCAAATGATTTTTCATAAGAGTACCAAGACCATTCAGTAGGGAAACAGCAGTCTTCAACAAATAGTGCTGGAAAACTGGATATCCACCTGCAGAACAATGAAGTGGGATTCTTCCCTAATACTATATACAGAAATTAACTAAAAAATGGATCAAATACCTAAATATAACACCTAAAACTACACAATTCTTAGGAAAAAACATAAGACCAAAACTTTATGACATTGATTTGGCAGTGATTTCTTGGATATAACACCAAAGGCACAGGTACCAAAAGAAAAAATTAAACAAATTGTACTTTATGAAAATTAAAAAACAAATCAGGCATCAAATGATACTATCTACAGAGTAAAAAGGCAACTCACAAAATGGGTGAAAACTTTTGCAAATCATATATCTGATAAGAGTTTAATATCCAGAACATATAGATAACTTCTAAAACTCAACAACAAAAACAACCCAATTTAAAATGGACTTGAAAAGATATTTCTCCAAAGAGAATGAATGAATGACAATGTGCTTGATGTCACTAACATTTGGGAAATGCAAGTCAAAGCCACAAAGAGGCTTAACCTCATACCTATTAGATGGTTATTACCCAAAAAACTCCAGAAAAACAGTATTGGTGAGGATGTAGAGAAATTGGAATTCTTGTGTGCTGTTGGTGGGAATGAAAAGTGGTAGAACTGCTGTGGAAAATAAGATGGTGTTTCCACAGAAATTAAAAATAGCCTTACCGTATGATTTAGCAATTCCACTTGTGGGTGTATACGCAAGAGAATTCAAAGAAGGGTCTTGAAGCAATATTTGTATATCCATGTTTATTGCAACATTATTCACAATAGCTAAGACGTGGAATTAACTCAAGTGTTCATTGATGGATAAAAAGATAAGCAAAATGTGGCATATGTATATATATATATACATACATAGGGAGTATTATTCAGCCTTAAAAAGGGAAAAGATTCTCCTGTTTGCTACAGCATGGATGAATATTGAAGACATTTCACTAAGTGAAATAAACCAGTCATAAAAAGATACTAGATGATTCTGCTTACATGAGATATTTAGTGTACTTAGAATTATAGAGACTGAAAGTAGAATGATGGTGGCCAAGGGCTGGGAGGAATAGGGAATAGGGAGTTATTGTTCAGTTGGTATAGAAGTTTCAGTTTCACAAATTAAAATAAGTTATATAGATGAATGGTGGTGATGGTTATACAACATTATGAATGTATTCAATACCTACCATTGAAATGTATACTTAAATATGGTTAAGATGTTAAATTTTTTTCTTATGTGTATTTTAGCACAATACAGCTTTTTTTTTTTTTTTAGCACAATATCACTTTTTAAAGCAAACCACCTCTTTGAAGAAAGTAGTTCTTACATTTATGGTTCTAGGGATAGATGATTGTTTTATAATTATGTGAAGCTTGCAAGTAAATATTGTTGCTTTTTTATTTTTCTTTTCAAAGTTTATACTTGAAGATTTTCATTTTTTTTTATTTTTTTTATCTTCATTTTTGAGAGAGAAACAGAGCACAAGTGGGGGAGAGGCAGAGAGAGAGGGAGACAGAATTTGAAGCAGGCTGTAGGGTCTGAACTAACAGCACAGAGCCTGTATACTTGCAGATATTTCTTTGTATACTTCTAAAATATGTCTTTAATATATATTTAAAAATCTTATTAGTATTGAATTTCATGATTAGCTTTGTGTTTATTATATGTAATATTTTATTAGTGACATTTATTTTGTTAGCTTTCACTTGAGCCATTAAGCATTTATAGGAAGCTACACTACCTGATGATGTGATGAACATTTTACATACTGTTAAAATTTTTTAAATCTTACAGGGAGTCAACAATAGTCAACATAAACTAGACAAATGTTGAATTCTTATATTTGATCATTTATTAAAATTTTTTCTTTACAAATATTTTTCAATTTTTTTTAACATTTATTCATTTTTGAGAGACAGAGAGACAGAGCATGAGCGTGCAAGGAACAGAGAGAGAAGGAGACACAGAATCTAAAGCAGGCTTCAGGCTCTGAGCTGTCAGCTGAGAGCCTGATACAGGGTTTGAACTTACGAACCATGAAGATCATAACCTGAGCTGAAGTTGGTTGCTTAAGCGACTCAACTACCCAGGCATCCCTTCTTTTTAAATATTTTTAATAAAATTTATAGTTTATGAAAATGCTAATGTGTATTAGTAAATCCCATGTACATAAAGTGTCAAATTTAGAAATTCCTCTTAGAGTTTTGAGGTGGAGTGTATGGGAGTATGGAACCCAGTGGTAAATTTAACATAATGTTTTTAATGGGAATGTATATAGTTAAT
The DNA here is from genome assembly GCF_008692635.1 of Crocuta crocuta. Lineage (NCBI taxonomy): Eukaryota > Metazoa > Chordata > Mammalia > Carnivora > Hyaenidae > Crocuta > Crocuta crocuta. Next base: position 2,609,482 of record NW_027529549.1, read on the forward strand.
ATTACTTATAAAATGCTTGCTTGTGTCTTGTTATAAAAAGTGTCAAGAATTGATGCAGAAAGAAGTTTTCTGGTTACTTTTTAAAATTTTACTGGGTATATATAAGGGAATAAAGTTTTTATAACTAAATGAACTACACAGTCATATCTAAAATGTTAGTTTAACAATTCCTTTAAAGTTTTTGATATAAATGCATCACTTAAAACTAAAAGGAAAATAACTTGTTTATGCTTATTTTTTCAGAATGATATGATACTATTTAAAATATTTTACATATATGTATCTTTATATACATTTGTGTAAGTATATATGTATAATTATATTTTCATATTGAAATCTTTAATAAATGCTGTATATTTCTTGTGTGTATGTCCACCCTTTCAAGTTCAACATCCATGAGAGTATTCTTGCTTTTCTACCAGTGAATTAATGCATTTTTATCACTGAATATAATATTCTTCATTAGAGTTTACAAGCAAATTATAAGTAGAGGGTCATTGGATAAATAAAGCCAATAACTTAACTTGATTGTTTGACCTATCCAATGCCTTTACATTATCTTCTTATAATTTGGTATTTTTGTAGTCCAGAAGTGAATCTTCATTACATTGTTACTATTCAAATATAAGAATAAAATTTTTAAATTTTAAGTTCAACTTAAAAGATAGTCAGAAACTATAGTTTTAAAAATCACTCATTCAATTAAAACCCCCAAATAAGTAGGTTTCCATGGCTATGAAAAATGATGTTCCTCCATATCCAAAAGTCAGATATATGTAGTGATTTTTAAAATGTTTTTAAGAGCCATTTTTTAGTTCAGTAAATAGAGACCCAGAAAGAAAACAGAAGTCCATTCTAGAAGGGAAGCTCAAAGAAAACAGAAGAAACATGACTTTTTTTGTTCCCAAAACACGTTCTCATGAGTCATCCTGGGTACTGGTTACTCTCTATTTAGGTCAGTCAGCACTAGTCCTTAATCAATAGTCTAATCATAGTTGCTGCAAGAGGCTAGGTCCAGTGTTTCTCTTTTCCTATTGTTTTTCTAAGTCCCATACTATTTTTGTTAAGAGTGGTAGGAAGTATACCTTGACCTTGTAAGTTCTCACAACATTTTATTTTATTCTTCCTCCACTACTTTCTCTTCATATAACAAACTACTGAGCTGTAAGTAGCATACTTAAAATGTTATTTTATAATAAACCAAGTTGCAAAGCTTTATGATGACTCATCTTCTTGTAATGTTCTGTGAACCCTCTCTTCTTTTTTGCGGGTGCTAGTTTTTGTCTCTCTTGGGTGAAACAAATACCATTTACCAGGAGGTAATGTGCATTTAAAGGTTTTATTTACTTTAATGAATGTTGTTTTAAAAAGTGTTTATGTGCATTTTTTTTATAGTTACTTATTTTTCTTCTTGTTCTGTGTAAACTTTGTACTTGTTTGTTTGGGTCCTCAGTATATGAGATGTCGTTATATCCCACATTTCATATGCATATATTTTATCCTTGTCATATTTCTTTTCTCTGAATGACATATTTTTCTGTTTTTATAATTAAATTTCCAAATAAAACCTAGCCTTTTCTTTTGTTGTATGTTTTTTTCTTTCTGGAAAGCAAAGGAAGTTAACTCCAGATATTTAATAGAGTCATAAAGATGGAGGTTTTTCCACATGAGGCCAATGTTTGCTAGGAAGAATATTATTAATAATAATAACATAGAATTATGTAAGATTTTACTGTTGGCAAAGCACTTTCATATATTGTTGTCTGTGATTTTCGTGAGGTCTGATCTCAGTAGCCTTTTGTACAAAGTACCATGTTAAATGTAGAAAAAAGGAAAGGAAGTATTTCCAGTGCTTCTGTTCTACTAGAACTATGTAGTAATATATGATATTGGTTGGATTTGAATGCTTCTAGCTAATAATCAGATTATGCAGTATGCTTTTTAGTTCTACCATTAGTGTTAGTTCCTTTGTATCTAGTGGTCAGCCTACAAGATCTTCAGGACCTGTATTAGATCCCTTAATCCCTCAGGTGAGCCAATTTGGCCTAATATCCTTAAAAATAGATAACTAGTCTCCCGAGCACACTAGAGACTATGGTAGTTCTCAGTCATTCAAAGCAATTATGCTGCTTTTGCCATCACAACACTGTAGAAGGAGTCCTGACACATCTCATTGGTCTGCTTTCTGGGTTTTTCAGAGCTTGTTTCAAGATTGATCTTTCATTCTGGCAAGAAAACCTTGTATTTCTAATGACAGGAGAGGAAGGTATATTGGTGTAATAAAGGAATAGGGTAAGTTGATTAGAGCCATCAAGTGACTGAGGCTTAGAAACAAAGGTAGAGGGAAAGCATAGGGTCAAGGGAAAGAAACTATTAAGACGATGATTTGAAGAACAGTATTAATACTAAAGAGGGAAACAGCTTCATGAATTGCCATCTTTTATATGTTTTTACTTTTTCCTGCACCTTGCTCCCATATGCCTCTTCTCTATGTTTTGATTTTACTGTTCCTTTGTAGGAGAAATCATGAAGGAATTAAATTTATTCTTCCCCACTCCCCTTTTATTTTTTTTAAATTTTTTTAATGTTTTTTTATTTTATTTCTAGGAGAGAGAGAGAGACAGCATGAGCAGGGGAGGGTCAGAGAGAGAGGGAGTCACAGACTGAAACAGGCTCCAGGCTCTGAGCTGGCAGTCCACACAGAGCCCGACGCGGGGCTCGAACCCACGAACCGCGAGATCATGACCTAAGCGAAAGTCAGACGCTTAACCGACTAAGCCACCCAGGCGCCCCTTCCCCACTCCCCTTTTAAAAATGACCTTCATAATTGTTCTATGAAGACTAACTTTTCCACCAGTATGGCATATCATCACCAAGATGATTGCTTCTTTGAACCATATGTACGAAACCAGCATTTTTAAATAGAAAGACTTTCTCTGCATCCTTGCCAACACCTGTTGTCTCTTTCTGTTAACTTTAGCCATTCTGACTGGTGTAAGGTGTTATCTCATTGTAGTTTGGATTTGTATTTCCCTGATGATCAGTGATGTTGAACATCTTTTCATGGATCTGTTGGCCATCTGCATGTCTTCTTTGGAAAAATGTCTATTCATGTCTTCTGTCCATTTTTTTAACTGAATTATTTGGTTTTGAGGTATTGAGTTTTAAAAGTTCTTTACAGGGGTGCCTGGGTGGTTCAGTCAGTTAAGCATCCAGCTTTGGCTCAGGTCATGATCTCGCAGTTCGTGGGTTTGAGCCCCACGTTGGGCTCTGTGCTGATAGCTAGAGCCTAGAGCCTGTTTCACATTCTGTGTCTCCCTCTCTCTCTGACCCTCCGCTGTCTCTCTCTCTCAGAAATAAATTTAAAAAAACGTTAAAAAATAAATAAAATCTAAGGATATTCAAAATGTGTATTAGAAAGTCTTTGAGAAACTTATATCAGGGACATTTAATCAGTTCTGCTTAACATGACTATGCCTTCTGAAAGCCAAGGGTGAGCGTGGTGTTCGAGTCAGATTCTCCAGTTCCTGTAAAATCTTCTATAAGTAGATTGACACTACTGTGGCTCGATTATGCTGGATGTATTATTTCTGAACCTTTTGCAATTGTCTCCGTCTAAAACTGACATTTTTTTTGTTTGTGCATTTTAGTTTCTGTGTGTTTTGTTCTGAAGTTTTTTATTACATCCAAGCTATCCTACTGGACACATTTGGTTTTATAATTACATAGGGAAAAAAATCCAAAAGTAATTGTTTTTATAAATGATTAATGAATGATTTTTCCAGAAATATATTTTTTCTGAAGATGTAACCATAAAAGTCAGACAGTTCTTTTGTCCATGGCTCATCAGTAAATATTTATTGATCACCTGCTGAATATGCCTTGGTCCATTTGGACTGCTGTAACAAAACCTCACAGATTGGGTAGTTTATAAACAATATAAATTTATTTCTCACAGTTTTGGAGGTTTAAATTCAGGATCATGGTGCCAGCATGATAGCGCATGGGACTTCTTCCTGGTTCATTGCAGGCACCTTGCTGTGTCCTCACATGGTGGAAAGGGCTAGGGGTCTCTCTGGAGGTTCTCTTAAGTCACTAATCCTATTTATGAAGACTCCATCCTCATGATTTAAGTACTTCCCAAAGGCCCCACTTTCTTTCTTTTTTTTTTTTTACAAATAGTTTATTGTCCAGTTGATTTCCATATAACACCCAATGCTCATCCCCACAAGTGCCCTCCTCCATGCCCATCACCCTCCTTTCCCCCACACCCATCAGTCCTCAGTTTGTTCTCAGCATTCAAGAGTCTCTCATGGTTTGCCTTTCTCCCTCTCCCCCGCTATTTCCCCCCTTCTTCTCCCCCACGGTCCTTCACTTTCTAATATGACCATTTTGGGGGGTTAAGATTTCAACATAAGAATTTTGAGTAAATACAATGATTCAGAACATAGCAAGGTACACATTTTTTTCTGTTTGAGGAAATAAGAATATAATCTGGTACCCACCAAAAATAGCTTAGAGTTTCCTATTGAAGGTAAGGGAGAGGCAGCCTAGATTTCAGGATAGGAGACTGCTATTAATATTGTTGGCAAAACTAATATTAAATGATACATCAAAGTTAATAAAGATTTTCGTTTTGCTCAAATAGGAGCAAACTCTAATTGAGGTAATAATATATAATTATATATAAAGTAGGGGATTTTATGTTATGCAAATTCATTTGTATTGTGATATGAAAAGTAAGATATTATTAATTTATGTTTCAAATAGGATTTAGTATTGCATTTCTGTCTAGTTCATTTTGTCAGTTTAAGATGTTATCGACAGTGTTGCATATCTTGGGCCCTTTTCACTGTACTTCTATGATAATGGGAGAACAAGAATTAACTATTAAATGAGAAAACAAACCATTGCTAACACTTATTCTTGATTTTGAATTAGGATGATTGCATATTCAGTTACCAATTTAAGTACTGTAACTGGTTTTATTCACTTGTTTTGTATTGGTTTTTGGATAAAAGTCTTCTAAAATCTTATCTTTCAAAACTGCAAACTTACTTACCTTAGAATATATGCATTTAAATTAAACTTTTCTTAATTGACTAAGGGTAGTAATTTTGAATATCTGTTCTTTTTTTGTTCTCTGTAACAGTGATATTCTTAGTGCTTTAATTTCTCCTTTATCTAAATCCTTACATGGCTCTATATTTCTAGATGTCTTTTTTATCATTTCTGCATGTGTTCATTTTGTAGTATGCAGACTTACAGCAAGAGCTACACACTTACAACATACAGCCAATCTAAGCAAATTGGGGAGTTTCTAGGTGAAAAAAGATAACACATTTATTGAGTAAAAAAAACCTCTAATACTCATCTCCCAGCTATCCACATGACTGGCTTCCTCACTACTGGTCTTTATTTAAAAGACATCTTTGGGGCGCCTGGGTGGCTTAGTCGGTTAAGCGTCCGACTTTCGCTTAGGTCATGATCTCGCGGTTTGTGGGTTCAAGCCCCGCATCGGGCTCTGTGCTGACTGCCAGCTCGGAGCCTGGAGCCTGTTTCAGTCTGTGACTCCCTCTCTCTCTGACCCTCCCCTGCTCACGCTGTCTCTCTCTCTCTCTCTCTCTCTCTCTCCTAGAAATAAAAAAAAATTTAAAAGACATCTTTTCAGAGACCCCTTTCCTGGCTACCCTATATAAAATTTCAGCTATTACCACCCTCAATATTTAATACTCTCTTTTCTTGCCCTTTTTTCTTTCTCTTCAGCACTTATCACTAATATACATGGTATATGTTTAATTTTCTTCTTGCTTCTTAACTGTCTGTTGCCCTTCCTCTGCGGGATCCTAGAATATAAGTTTCATGAAAGCTTGGATTTTTGGCTGTTTTTTACAACCCTATCCTCAACCCTGAAGACAATGTATGGCACATAGAAGTTGCTCCATAAATATATTTTGAAATAAACACTGAACGGAGGAATGAAAAGAAAGATACTGGTAAGAGAGATGTTAAGGAGAAAGATGTGGCAAGTGGTTGGATGAAGACAAAAATTAATGAGTAGTGATGGTTATGGAGGTGGAGAGGAATGGATAGATCTGAGAGATATTTAGGAGGTAAAAAATATAGGATGACATTTTTAAGTTAGACACTGTGTTAGGTAGTGGAGATACAAAAAAGAAATAGCCTGTGGTAAAATAACTCTCTTTTAAAGAATAAAGCAGTCTAATTTAGAGATATGTATAGATTGCTTTGGAATAATAGTAAGGAAACACTTCTGCCTGGTGTTTCATAGAAAAAATGAAGGCTACTATACATTTTCAGAGTTTTCTAAATGGATGAAGAGAAGAAGGGCATTCTAGATAGAACTATTTGTAGAAAGGCAAAAAGGCATGAGAAGGCATTTGTTCAGGGAGGCAAAAGTTCAGAATATAAAGGCATGTCTAAGGAATTCTAATAATACAGGAACTTTATCCTGTTGGAGATTGGGAGCTTTGGTACTTTCCTCTTTCTCATTACCCTCAGGGTGGTGTGGAATCTGGAGTTAAAACTCATTTGGGGTAGAGAAAGAAAGATGAATAATTGGGTTCTTCAGATGGTGTTTCATTTGCAGTGTTCACCAGCAAAAAGAAGAGACTAGAAAGAGGTAGGAACTAGATATGGAGATTAAATATATCACACAGGTAATATTTAAACCCTTGCGAATAGATATGATTGTCAAGGCAGATAAAAGAAATCAAAGCTGTAAAAGAATTTGGGAGATAGAAAAAGAAAGGGTTAGGGGCGCCTGGGTGGCTTAGTCGGTTAAGCGTCCGACTTTCGCTTAGGTCATGATCTCGCGGTTTGTGGGTTCGAGCCCCGCGTCGGGCTCTGTGCTGAATGCCAGCTCAGAGCCTGGAGCCTGTTTCAGTCTGTGACTCCCTCTCTCTCTGACCCTCCCCTGCTCATGCTGTCTCTCTCTCTCTCTCCTAGAAATAAATAAAACATTTAAAAAAAAAAAAAAAAGAAAGGTTTAGAGAAGTTGGTAGATATGTAAAGTAAGTTGGAATGAAGGGCTGCCTGGTCTGATCTATTTAATTATTTTTGGCCTATTGGCCCATGATTTGAAGGAAAAGGTTGTTTTCTGGCTCTGTCAACAGCTCAAGTGAAAGGTAGAAATGATTTATAACATCTTCAATACCTAGACTCTTTTCTTATTTATATTAGGATTAACTCTTCCCTTGCTATAATTAATAATGTTTCATTCAAATTCCAAAACATCCACGTGCAAAATAAGTATTATTTAATGTAGACACCTAAATTTTTAAAAAAGGACTTTATTTAAAAGTTTTACATTGCTACTGTTTTATGTAGAATAAATTTTACCACATAGATCCAACTAATCAAATTAATACTGTATCACTACTAATCTTGACAGATATATTTACAAAAAGGAATTACAAAGAAATTGCCCAGTTTAATTTTTTTTAGTGTTTATTTACTTTTGAGTGAGAGAGAGAGAGAGAGAGAGCAGGGGAGGGGCAGAGAGAGAGCAAGACAGAATCTGAAACAGGCTCCAGTCTCTGAGCTGTCAGCACAGAGCCCACTTAAGGCTCAAACTGAACGGTGAGGTCATGACCTGGGCTGAAGTCTGATTCTTAACCGACTGGGCCACCCAGGCGCCCCCTGTTTTGAATTGCCTGCTTGAAACTAAAGATTATCCATCTATGGTCCATTATTTGAATTTCGTGTATTTCTTTCCATGTGTTTATAGCTTCAGTGCTTTGGGCTAATATTCAACCTATTAGTTGACTTACTACCTTTCAGAGGCTGGCTTGGCTTCCATGTAAATTAAGGAACGGAGAGACCACCTACTTAAGTTATGAATCTTAATTTTGTCTTTTTGGACCTACTTAATGAATTACGCATAATGTTTATACCTAATGCCGAAAAAGAAGGATATTCTTATGTATGAGCTTCCATTGAATAACCTATAGGCTTTTTCTTTTTGAGAGAGAGAACATGCTTGCTCATGTGTGTACTTGTGTATGGGGAGTGGCAGAGGGAAAGAGAGAGAATCTTAAGCAGACTCCATTCCTTGTGTGGAGCCCCACTAGGGGCTTGATCTGAGGATGGTGAGATCCTGACCTCAGCCGAAATCCAGAATTGGACTCTTAACTGAGTGAGTCACCCAGGCATTTTCTTATGGCAACTATTTTAATTGAGAAATAAACCTTGCTTGTATATTAATATATTGATGACATTGTATAGACTGGGTAACAAAACCAAATATAAGTAAATAAGTGCATAAATTTAAGAGTAGAAAACTAACTAGGAATAATATTATAATCTCTAAATGAATGCATGTTGCTAATAGGTACACCATATAACACACTTAAAGTCTATACGAACATTTAAAATAAGAATAATTTAGCTTACATTTATAAAGTGTTCAAAATTGAAAGAGTTTGTATGGTGTTTTAAGAGAGGCATTTAGGGTATATGGTTTTTGTATATTTGTTGTCACTTGCTGAAAATTAACATGAAATGTGTATGCTTGCTATAAACATTTTCAAGATTCTTAAAAATTGGACGTTATATTTTGTATAGTTTTCCCTCAGATGATATTACTGCTAGAAATATAAACTTAATTGGTTTTTTGTTTTGTTTTGTTGCTTTTTGCAACGGACATTTTATATGAATCTTTGGGGGTTTTTTTCCTCATGTTTTGTGTAAAAGTTCAAAAGAGAGCAGAAATTATGCATTCACTGTTTTTCTCTTTACTAAAATCAGGGATACATGATTTCCTATAAAAATGTGAATGAGGAAACTAAATTCTTTCAAATGAGTTTCCTGATCAGATTTTATAGGTAAGGCTTTATTATTTAATTTTCTTAGATGATTTGGGGATGTGTTGACCATCAACAGAAGTTTTTAGACTGTAGTTTAAAGTAGTACTGATGGTGTTTTAGGAGAGTACAAAAACATTAAATTGACAAAATGTATCAATTAGTCTTTGATGGTTTTGCTTTTTGTTATGTTAATTTATTCTCATGACTCAGAAATGAGAGCTCTTTTAGATTCTATTCATTTACACTGCAGGTCAGTGGAGTTTAGATCAACATGTCTATGAATAGATATATATGGTTATCTTGAACATTTGAAATTGTTTAGATTTCCCCCCAGTTTTCATAACATTTTATTATATTGATTTTGTTAGATTGCAGAAGAAAGGCATACTCATATACTTTGATATTCGTTTTTGTATTTTTTTCTTCCTAACCTAATGACTGGGGGAAACATTCAAGTTATATCAAATTACTTATGGTTCTTTTGTATGCTCTAAAATTTTTTTTAAAAAATTCATTAAGTATGTATGGAATGTGTTTTATGTGTCTGGCATTGTGTTTTGAGATGTAGGGGTTATCAAAACAGTGAGTGAATAAATATTGAGGGGATAATCAAAACTCAAAAGATTTTATCTTTTAACTGAAGACTCTTATTTTGTGTTTGTGGATACAGATATTAAGAAGACACTGAATATAATTTGATCATCTAAATCTAGAGTTGGTGGAGAAAGAGCCCAGGCATGAAGTAGCTTGGGTATTCTTGGGGGAAAAGGGTGGGTTTTCTCTTACTTAAGGAGTACACCTTTGAGGCAGTCACATGTTAGGGGTGGCATATGCAGGTATGAATTTAAAATTTTTCCAGTGGTTATAATTCAACCGGTGAGAATAATCCATATGTAGATGACCACAATAGTAGCACTAATTGAACAGGTATTATAAGAAAGGTATATTATTCAAATTACAGGAGAGAGCAATTATATTAAATAGGGGTCTTTAGAAAATACACTATGGAAAAGGTGGCATTTGAGAAAGCCTTGGAAAGATGCTTATCCTTTTGGAGATTTGAATATTTCATTGTTTAATGGAAGCTTACAAAACTCATGAGATGTAATGGAAATTGTCAGCTGACTACTTCCAGTACATGTATTGCTCCTAAATAATGATATGACCTTGGAAATGTCACTTGACTAAGCCTCAATTCCTAATATGGAAAAGGAAGATTTTGAAACTATATCATCTTGAAGGGTTCTTATAAACTGTAGCAGATTGTTCGTAATTACCAGAGTTGACTTTATAAATGGGCTGGATACCTTCTGTTTACCTTTCCAGAACTATTCTCTACCTCTCTCTACACTATTTGTGTCCTGGGAGGCTGACCTTTCCCAAATGTATCATCTGGCTCCCCTGTCCTTTGGCTTCTGGTTGGATTACACAAATGGGAGTCACCAGCTGGAGATCAGAGGGTGAGGTAAAAGTGAAGTCAGGCTACTTACTCCCCTGGTGCCCTCCCTTGTGTTGCCTTGAATTGGCTGCTTTCCTTTCCCAAAAGCTATACCTCCTGCCAGGAAGCCCTCTTTATATAGTTAACTGTCTTTAGATTCTGATAATTACTTATTCCTCTTGGTCTTCAGGCTTAGGGATGGTAATATCTCTTGTTGTTGTCAGTTTCCCAGGAACTGTTCACTATCCCCTGTTCTCTATCCTACACCAAGTTTAAGTATGCTACTTTTTTTTTTTTCCCTGCCAAAACTGACTGAATACTTTCTGTTCTCTTGGAATGATGTCCCACCAATCTCTATATCTTAAAGACTTATTGCCGTTACATGTTATCAAAGTCTCTATACAATAAAAATATTCTGGGAGGAACTACATGCTAAGTTATCTGGCTATTATGTTAAATGTCAGTAGCTATGATTTGATTGTATGTTACCTGTTTAAGAGATGTGTGTACGTACGCTCGTGTATGTGCCCCTTTCCTTTGTATTCAGTGAGAACTCAACAGTTTTATTTAAGTCATCTTCCTGGAAGAAAATATCACTAGGCTAATTGGATCAAGATGCATAGAGTCTTTTATTGTAGCAATGAAGATTCTTTAAAGAGTATAAGTCCAGGGTGCCTCAGTCAGTTAAGTGTCTGACTCTTGATACCAGCTCAGTTCATAATCTTGGCAGTTGTGAGTTCAAGCCCCGTATCTGACAGTGCAGAGCCTGCTTGGGGTTCTCTCACTCCTTCTGTCTCTCTGCTCCTCCCCTGTTCATTCAAGTGCATGTGTACTCTGTCTCAAAATAAATAAACTTAAAAAAAAAAAAAGAGTATAAGTCAAGGAGTTACCTGGTTAAATTTCCATTTTTTATAGGCTCCTCAGATGGTTTATATGTTGGGTGAATTTGTAGGTAAAAAGACTGATGTTTTATATTAGATAAACAATTATAAGTATCTGAACAAAACAGTAATAATCAGTATGTTGAAGGAAGGAGTTGAAAAATGAGTGGTTGTGACAGTGGGTTGGATGAAGGGGAAAAAGCTTTATTACATCACTCTCATCTTTTTTGTGTGAGTAATCAAGATGGAGGATGGTAATATGATATGGAGAATAATGGTGGAAGATCAGGTTTGGGGGAAAGATGATGAATTAATTTTGATTGTGTATTTGAGGTGCCTAAGGGACATCTAGGTTCTCTTGTATAAGTTGATTGGAATAGTCTGAAGCAGAACAGAAGACCAGATTAGAAATAAGAACTTAAGGAGTTGTCAGCAAAGTATTATTAAAACCAAAAAGGGAGCAAGATCACTCAATAATTGTGTGTAAAAAAGAATGTGCACCAAATATCGGAAATTGGAGAAAACTAATGTAATATGAGTTTGGTAGAAAAAGTTGAACTGAGGAATGAGAAAGAAGGAATGGTTGAAGGGGTCTTCAGAGAGCCAGGAGACTCTGGTAGCTTGGAAGCCAAAGAAATAGAGCTTTAAAACACAGGATCATCAACAATGGCAAATGCAACCAAATTTCAGAAAGGTAGAGGCTGAACAATAGTGTTTGGAGTTGACAGTTAAATGATTACCTGCATGGAAGGACTGGAGTAGTTGCGGTAAAGAATAGGGTATTTGAATTAAAAATTTTAGTTGGAACATGTTGAGCTGATGAGAAGGTCTGGTAAACTGTGAGAGGTAAAGGTCACTGGATTTGAGATGGACGTATTGTCAAAGTATCAGAGTTTTGTGCTTACAGACAGAATGATTGAATGCAATCTCTGCAGACTGACAAAGGGGTGTGTTATTGACTATTGACCACTTAAATATGACAAGTGGTGTTGCTAAGCATGAATTGATTTTCTGAAATGGAAAGCTATTCTTGGTAAAGTTTCTTTTAATTTACATAATAGTTGCATTCTTAGAAAATTTACTGTATAGTCGTAAAAAGTACTGTGTTATATGTAAGTTAAAATTTGGCTTCAGGCTTAATTGTCCTCCCCTTTCCCTCGCCCTCTTTGTGAACTGTATGTCCTATAGAATTTTGGTTCTTTTTCAGTACTGTGCTGTGTATTGCAGGACATCCAGCATTCCTATTCCTCATCCATTGAAAGCTAGTGGCATCCTCTAATTCTTTGTACAGCCTAAGCACATTTTCAGAATGCCCCTGTTGATCATCATTGGGCTAGGGGAGAGAAGGCGCAGAGTAGCATGTGGACTGGATCCCAGGAAAAGGGATTGATAGTTAAATGATAGTTGTTTTGATCACTATTTTGCACAGTGACCTAATATGATACAGGTATGAAGCAGGAAATTACCTGGTAACAGTTTCAGGTAGAATCCTGATGTAAAGTTGAAATGATGCAAAGTAGTAAAGTTTTCTTACCATCTTAGCCTCCTGTTCTCATCAGCTCCTTCCTCCAAGCCATCCCTATCCCAGATGCAGCTGGAGCGAAGCTCTGTTAACACTTCATGGCCTGGTGCAGTAAGCATTCTTGACTGGATTTGGTGAAGAGTATAATTTCAGCATAATTTCTCTTTTAACTACATTACCATTTTACTTCCTTTCTGCTAACTTCCAAGTTTTCCTTTTCTATATGAAGACAGGTGCAAATGCCTTATCATTCTCTGTTAAATGTTTATTCTTATTTTTTCCATGTCATCAGTAAATGTGTTACATAAAATTGTAATTATTGAATTTCTGTGTTTGCTTGTGAATGTATCCCAAGCACTAAAATGCAGTAGAATCATTGCAGTTTCATCTTTCACTCAAAATGATAGGCCTTTCATAGTGTCACCTTCGTCCAGTGTCAACAGTTTGTGTTATTTTGGAAGAATCATCTCATTTGCAGCAGGTTGCTTCTGGTGATCTTAAAAATTTTGCTTTTGAAAGAATAAAGTATGGTCAAGTTGTGCTATTCAGATATTGTGCTTAAAATTAGGTGACTTTTCATGTTGGGATGAGCACTGGGTATTGTATGTAAGTAATGAGTCATGGGAATCTAGTCGTAAAGCCAAGAGCACACTGTATGTTATCTAACTTGACAATAAATTATATTAAAAAATAAAACAATAAAATTAGGTTACTTTTGAAATATGGAACAAAAGTCTCCATTTAAAAAAATGTTTTAAATGTTTATTTTCGAGAGAGAGAGAGAGAGAGAGAGAGCAGGAGTGGGGCAAAGAGAAAGGACACAGAATCCAAAAGAGGCTCCAGGCTCTGAGCTGTCACCACAGAGCCCAATGCGGGGCTCGAACTCATGGACCGCAGGGTCATGACCGGAGCTGAAGTAGGATGCTTAACCGACTGAGCCACCCAGGCACCCTAATACTTTCCAGTTTTAAATAAAAATTTAGGATGATAAAAAAATGATTAGCCAGGGATAAATGATTTGATGAGATTTTTATAGCTTCCTTTGTGAAGTAAAACCCCATCCTTAATGGTGAAGATTCAAAGTAGTTCCTTAAGTATACATGCTTTGTGAAATATGCCTACCATCAGTCTGTTTCCTGGGAGAAATGCCTATGCCAAGAAAATCATTGTGATTGGCATTAATTGTTATGCTTCTTGGGTTTCCCTGCAGATTAGCTAGAGTTGTAAAATGGAACCTTTTTTTTTTCCATATAAAGGTCAGAACAATAAATATGGTCTTGAAATGAAGCATGAGGATGGTCACCTAGCACTATGTAACTACATCACAATTATATGCATGGGTGGCATCTCTTTATTAAGTTACATTTCTTCTGTATTAAAATATACATCATTTTTATGTGAGAAAAATTAGATCTTTCATAAATCCAATTTTTTCTTGTCCCTTAACCTTAATACATTAGTCTATGTTTTAAACTGGTAGAAAATAATTTGTTCTCACTCTCTTTCTCTTTTTATCATGGGTCCTTAATAATCTTGAAAATGAATCTATTAAATCAATTAAATTAATTTCAGCCGCTTTTAAGTTCATTCCTTGGGCTTTTCCCCTAAGAGATTTTCATAAACTATAATTGAGCTTATATTTACTGTAAAGTGAGTTTTTCAGTCATCTGCTGTTTGAAATTCACTTTGGTGTGGCATGTGGTATATTAGAGAATTATTTCTTCATCTTTGATACATGGTATAGTGTTTTGTTTGTTTGCTTGTTTGTTGTTTTTGCCACCACTGACAGATTCCTGAAAGGTTCTGTGAAAATCAAATTTCAGAAACTTCTATTTCCTCACTATATATTATAATCTTAGTATGTTTTATTCGAATAAAATATTGAATTAATACTGATTCCAAAAATCAGCAAGAGTTGATAAGATTAAAAGGAAGGTATATTTTTTAACTTTCAATTTTCATTTTCTCAGATTTGGAAGTCTATAGACCTATTGGAATAATGATGTATAAGGAAATCAACTGCAACTTAGAAATAAAAAGTTTTAATATGTGGTATTTTTTAAAACCTATCATGTCATAAAGAAAAAAATCCTGAGAATATTGCTTATTAGTAATCTAATTTAACAAAAAGATAAAAGATCTTAGAGTATGTAATTTTGTAAGTTTTTTTTCTCCAAATATTAAACATTGACTTTAGGGGTGCCTGCCTGGCTCAGTTGGTAGAGCATGCAGATTTTGATCTCAGGGTCCTGAGTTTGAGCCCACACTGGGGGTAGAGCTCACGAAAACAAAATGATTTTAAAAATGTCTCTTGGAGTAGTTGGGCTAGGTAGTGGTTGAAGGGCAGGAGGCAGATGTAGAGTGTTTTAAAGAAGATATTTTTGGAACGTGGCAAGAAATAGGGTACCTTGGAGATGAAAGCTGTGATTCAGATTAAGCACAGACTTCAAGTTAATTTCAGGTTTACTAGAGTCACTTCAGTTTAGGTCCTGAAGTTTAATCTACTAGGGAAGTTTAAAAACAAAGTCCGTTAACACACTGTGATATTTAGTCTATAGATGGCTGCTGTTGATCTTCACCTCCTGTTTTTCACAGTCTTTGTATTTGTAGTTCCTTCCCACAATGAATTGGGTTGACCTGTGTAACCAGTAAGATATTACACATATGATGGTGGTTGACTTCTGAGGCTAAGTCAGAAAAGAAATTGTGTAGGAGTGCCTGGGTGGCTCAGTTGGTTGAACATCATACTCTTGTTTTTGGCTCAGGTCATGATCTCAGGGTTCCTGAGTTTGAGCCTCAGTGGGCTCTGCGCTGATAGTGAGGAGACTGCTTGAGATTCTTCCTCTTTCTCTGCCCCTCCCTCACTTGTACTCTCTTTCTCTCTCAAAAATAAATAAATAAAATTAAAAAAAAAAAAAAAAAAAGAAATGTGGCTTCTTCCTAGCTGTCTCTTGGATTGCTTGCTTGCACTGGGAGGCCAGTTACCATACCATTAGATGCTTCAGCAACCCATTGGGAGACCTGCATAGGGTGGAACTGAAGCCTCTTGCTAACAGCCAGCACAGGTAAGTCAGTAATCTTGGAAGCTGATCCTCTAGGCTCAGACAAGCCTTCAGATGAATGTAGTCCTGGCAGACACTGCAAACTTGAGAGAGCCCCAAACCAGAATCACATGGTTAAACTGCTTCTGTATTCCTGACTGATAGAAACTGTGAGATAAGAAATCATTAGTTTTAAGCCCCTAAATTTAGAGTTAATTTGTTACACAGCACATTAATATGCTGCACAATAATGCAGAAATAATACACACAAATAAAACAGTTTCAACTGTGATAAATGTCATCAAGGAAAGGTACGTACTGCCATGAGAGTGGCTAACAGACTTCTGA
The DNA here is from genome assembly GCF_008692635.1 of Crocuta crocuta. NCBI lineage: Eukaryota > Metazoa > Chordata > Mammalia > Carnivora > Hyaenidae > Crocuta > Crocuta crocuta. The sequence goes on from NW_027529549.1 coordinate 2,625,540, forward strand.
TTTAGTATGAGGAGTTGAGAATGGCTTGTGAGCTTATATCTAAAGAACAGGGAAGAGCATTTCTGACAGGATACAGCATATGAAATTCTATTGTGGGAAAAGGAGGATACTTTTGAGAAACTTGGAGAAGACCAGTGTAGCTAAGGATAGATAGCAAAGAAGAAATGGAAAGAAAGAAAGGTATAACAGAAGATGCTAGGCCTGGGGCCATGTTAGGGATTTTGGTCTTTATTTTAAAAAGCAGTGGGAATCCACTACAAAGTTTTTATCAGGTATTGTGGGGTAACTGGATTAGATATGTATTTTGTAAAGAGCATTCAGACTGTCTTGTGGAGAATAGATTAGAAGTGGTAGGCTGGGAATGGGTTGTGCAAAGGTGGATGAAAGGAGACAGTTGGAAAGCAACTGAATTCATCTAAAGAGGTGTTGATAGCTTGGACTAATGTGGCAGTTTAGATGGAGAGAAGTGGGCAGATCTGACAGGTTTTCTATTTAAAATAAACAGAATGTTGTGAGGAGTTAGATATGAGGGGTGAAGAGGGAGGGAGCACTTAATGAAGGTGTTTTGGCCTTGTTACTAGATGGATAAAGACTCAATTTTTTTAAAGGAAGAAAGATCTTGTATTTTTCTGGACATGTTTTTAGGTGCTTTTCAGACAGCCAAAATGGAGTTTCTTTTTCTTTTTTTTTTTAAATTTTTTTAATAGTTTATTTATTTTGAGACAGAGAGAAACAGAGCATGAATGGGGGAGGGGCAGAGAGAGAGGGAGACACAGAATCTGAAACAGGGTTCAGGCTCTGAGCTGTCAGCACAGAGTCTGATGCGGGGCTCGAACCCACGACCTGTGAGATCTGACCTGAGCCGAAGTCGGACACCTAACCGACTGAGCCACCCAGGCGCCCCCAAAATGGAGTTTCTAAAACTAGTTACATTGTTCAGAAGCTCAGTGGAGAGTTTTGAACATGAGACAAAAGTCTGTCAGATTTATTTCTTACGAAGTCATAACCTGTGTGATGCAGTCCTTGAAGAGTGCTGTGGTCAAAAGAACACAGTCCAGCAAAACAATTACTTCAAAGTAATGCAAATCTTTCATGCATTTCTTAAAACTGTAAATGGGACTCCTAATTCCCAGCAGTACTTTCTGATACTGCTCTTGTTCCATTTTCCTCTGTCTTCATCACATACAGCTGTTCTTCCTGTTTTCAACATTCCTGAAGAAGCTGCCCCCTCTACTTCCTATTCAGGCAAACTTTTATACTAATTCTTCCTTTATCTCTTGTTTTTTGCTACTCATTACGCTAATTGATGTAACTGTTTTGTCGTGTTTTGACAACCTAGGGCTTTCCTAGCAATGGAAGATAGGGAAACTAGGAGCCCAAAGCCAGATGTTCTTCTGATGGCTTAAGGAAAGGAAAGTCAAGGAACACTTCTGGGAACAGTGACACATTAATGATTTTTGTTACATCACTGAGTTTTCAGCGTGTTAAGTAAAAATTAACACGCTGATTAATTTCAGCGTGTTAATCTGATTAAAAACATCTGATTAAAATCAGATGATTTTGTCTGTCATTGAATAAATGAAAGAATGTCTGATCCTTAAGTAGCTCTATCATGTAATGGTCCAATTTAGGAAGATGAGCCTAGAGAAAGACTGATCTATGTTGCCTTCTGACTGGAACCTGTGAGCTAACTCCTGTGTTAGGTCTCAGCTTAGATCATGGTTTCTTTGAAAAGCCTTCCCTAACATTTCATTTCCAGGTTAGGTTCTTCTCCAGTTGCCACTGAACCTTTTTATTGTCCTCATCATTACTGTAATTATTTAACTGCATGTAGTCCCCAATATTCTAACCTTGGGAGGATGGAGGACAAGTTCACCATTGTATCCCCAGTAAGTACTACCTTATCTTTTATATAATGGGACTCATTAAGTAGTTTAATTAATTTAGACAGGTATTCTCCTTAGACTCATTAGATTTTATATGTGTATATCAACCACATTCCCTGCTTAGCTTACTGGTAAAATACATAGACTTTCTCTTTAACAAACATCATAAAATAGCTATGCTCCAGGTTTTTATCTTAGATTATGACTTTGAACTCTTTGCCACCTAATACCTATAAAAAGTTGGGGGGAAATAAAATTTATGAAGGACTGCTCTGTACTTGGATCAAATCATTTTCACATTCTTAGAACTGGTTTTACTGAGTCGTGTTATTCCATAGCTAATACCAAGGGATATTAAAAGTAACACAGCTTTGAAACCCACTGTTGTGATTACTTGTAGGGATGAAGGAGAGAGAAGGGAGCTTACTGTGATTTCTTTATGAAGACTAATAGGAAACTTTTTTCAAGGCACAGTAAGTAGGGAGACTTATTTTGTATGACTATGGTTTGTGTGTGTGTGTGTGTGTGTGTATTTAATTTTCCATGGATTTGGCAAATGATGCAATTGCATATGTTTTTATACTGGCTTCTGGGATACTCGGATAAATTTTGTAGCTGCCTTTATCAGAAGACATAAACATTCTTTGTTCTGTGTTTTGACTAATAGTCTTACTACTGATTTTAATTATACTTTTTATTTCTTCTGTCTTTGTAGTCACCTTCTTCCCCTTCCCATCTCCATTTCCTTGCTTTTTTACTTTCTGTGCTAATTTCTCTCTGTAAGTCATTTCAAATTTTCTTTGAATCACAAGGCATTAAAAACTACGTGTAGACATGGATCTCCTATTGGCCATCTGTTTGGGAACTGACTTGATATTAACTTTGATTTCTCTCATTGGATTCTCTAGGCTGTCCAGAGTATTGAGAGTGGCCGTTGAGACTGGCTGGGGCCTTTGGACCACCGTTAGGTGCTGGGGCCTTTTGGAGTCTCCTAGACTCTATTTTGTGCATAAAGGGTCTTGTTTGTCTTCCCTGCAGGCAATAGTCTTTCATTCCTTTTTTTTTTTTTTTTTTGGTCCTCTACCCATTCTCCCAACCCCAAGGCAATTTTTAAGTATTTTAAAAATAGTTGCCTATATTATAACTCTATGATCTAATAAAATGTTTGAATTAGGTATAAGTAAATTTTATACTAAAAGCAAGGAAAGCTAATTACTTGCCTTTTTTTAATATTCTGTTTTGCAGTTTTTTTGAAGAACTATTTAACTCATTTATATTAATTCTAGAAAGGTCAGTAATCTTGGATCACACTAAGGATAAACTAAATCTGAAAAAATTATGAGAGAGGTCCCATAGTCTAAATGTATTTTGATGTTTCTAGGCTTTTGTTCATATCTGAATTTTATTTCCATTGCTATTTTAAAGAGTTAGGAAATGTGTGTGTGTGTGTTCACATAAATACATATGAATTGGTGCATTTAATTAAGCACATTAATATGAGTTATTTATATCCTATATATGGCTTAGGAAGTAATTATCATTCCTTATGGATATATTTGTAAAACTGATTTTAAAGTAATATATTTTCATTGTTTTGTTAACAATCAAACTTTTCAAGCTATTTCTGACTATTAAACCTTTCTGGAAAGTTGTTCCATATCCTTCCGGTCATCTAAATTTATCACAGGCCTTTAACTAAGAAGGTTGGTGAACCTTCTTTCCTTTTGATCTTGCATCCTGGCGGGTGCTTGGATATTTCTTCTGTAAGAAAAGTTTTGGTGGATGAGTCAGTGCACTGAGTCATAGGCAGCATGAAGCCTCTAGTGTTCTATACGAACTAATTGGAAACAGTTTCAAAATTAATTAAGGCACAGTTGTCAGCTCAGTGTTACTGATTGACATCCCACCAAAGTATTTTGTCTTTTGGCAACTTGCTTAATTGTTCTTTGGTATTTAGGTTTTTGTTTTGCTTTATGTATTTTTTTTTTTTAATCTGTTGAGTAGACCTATAGTTACCATGTTGAATTTTTTTTTAAAGCTTTCTTATGAACCTTGTGTCATTTGTGCTTAATTTCTCCCTTGATGCCTTTTTTCCCTTAAAAATTATTCAATACAATTCCTTTTCTTTCTGGCTTGCTAATTTATCAGGTCACGAGAGAAATCTTTTATGCTCCACAGAAACTAGTTCATACAATAATAGTATATTGATTTGTCAAATAAGAGCCCCTTCTCTAACTAAACACCATGTGTTTAATTTAACAAATACAAATTAAATGGCTTATATAATTTTCTTTACAATGCATTAATTTGACCTTAATAAATTCATTAAAGATGACACGTTTTTTAAAGGTTCTTTTTCTTTATTATTCTTATATTTGTTTGTAAGTACTTTCATTTGTATTGAAGGGTTTTGCAATGGGGACATTGATTAGGTGTTCTTCATGATTACAGAAGATTAAACAAGAAATCAAGACCAGGAAGATATTTTCGCTGAGAGATCAAATATGTAATGGCAAGATGATAAAATGCTAAGGTGAATTAGTAAGGGGGGCAAAATAAAACTAAGAGAACTCACATATTAAGTGCATACTAATTTCCAGGTACTTTGCATATATTATTTCTTTAAATCTTCCTAGCATGTGTTTGAGATGGGAATTATTTGCCCATAATCAAATGTGGAACTTGAAACCCAGCAGGTTAATAACTTATTCAAAGTCCTTCACAATATCTGTATGATAAACACCCGAGGCAATCTGTGGCAACTCTGTAGTGTGCTGTCTCATGCCAGATTCGGGCATTATGCCAAAGGAAAATGCAGGAGAAGTATTTGTTCTAGTTATACAATAGACCATCTATATGACAATAAATGGATTACACATTTTTTAAAATCATTCTTCTTAACCATTACTTTTGAAGTTATTGAAATTGAGAAACATTTTACAGTTGATGACATGTCAGTTTAATTGGCAGCATCTTTTTTTCATAGTACATAAGATTAATGCTGCATCGTATAATCAGTATGATCTTAGATTTGTTGGAATATAGTAGATAGTCTTTGTTCTTCTCACTCCTTAGAAACGTTTAAGAACAAAGGCAACCATTTAAACTTTTGATTTTTCTTTCATTTTTTCCTAAGTCTGCTCTAATGAGATGGTCTTTAAAAAATTCAATGGTCAACAAAGTTTTAGAAACCGCATACTCTATCCTCTTGGAGATTCTCATTGTACACTAGCATATAAGAGTTTTAACCAAAAAAGTAAAAATTAAAATATATTTAACTTTGTGTAATCCATTATTATACAAATTTATTTGACAAAAGAATCTCCTGTACTCTGCCCTTTCTTTGTGCTTGAAGAACTTAATACTCTGCTTATACCTTTGAGAAATGCTGGACTATGCACTCTCTTGACTAAGGGTATCACCACTTTCGAGTCTTAAATTTCTGAGGGTTAACAGATTTTTCTTTTTCAGACTTCTTACCGAACCTCATTTTACTTTTATTTTCATGGATTAATCATACCTCATTACCAATTCCTTGTCTTTTTTTCCTTAAGTTTCATGACTTGTGTTTTGGTGTCCAGTTTTTCCTCATTTGCTAGCAAAATTGTGGTATTTGAAGCTTTTCAACTGGGTGTTTGGAGTTTGGTTAAGGATTCTAAACAGCCAGAGAATTCTTGGCAATGTATAAATTACAAATGTATAAATCCTATTTTCTTTCATTTTATGACATCTAAAGGTCAGTAGGTTATGGGAGACTCATTTACATATCTTATGCTGATCTCTTCAACGATATGACATTTTTCATCTTCCAAGGACTCACTAAGGAGGAATAATGTTCCCTGCTATTTTTCTTATTTACCTTTTTATTTCCTGAAACGACCCTCCTCTCCTCTCCTTTCTCTCCTTCCCTCTGCCCTCTCCCTGTTATCTGGACTCAGTTTACTTACCAGTTCTGTGTTCTGTCAGGATTATGAATTTAATCATGTAATATTTGGACACTCATTCCCCATTATATTCTATATTTTAATGATATTGCTTCTGGAGCCCTGTTCTTAGCACTTTTGTACAAATGAGCCTGCGTTTGGCTTTTTATGCTTAAGCTAAACTAACTTCTTACCAGTCTTCCTTTGGCAAATGGATCATCTTGTGTTTTGAGTCACCAGGCATTCAGATATACTGATTTTATTGCAGTGTTTTCCAGTTTTCTCCTTTCTTACCTGTGGTACTTGAAGCTATGCTTGTGGTGATCATTATGCCTGCTAGCAAGTATTCTTGACTTTGTAGTATGTTTCTAAAATGGTAGTGGCCATTGTGGAGTTTACATGTTCATGCTTTTAAGTATCCTATGATCTCAGTAATAACCCATTAAGTCATAACTTACTGCATTCATAGTATATAAAGGGGACCTTGAGAAGTATAATACTGCATTAAGGGTTTAGGAAATGGGTTTAGAAACATGGACTGGTGCCAGGTTGTTTAGCAGTTTTATTGCCAGAATAGGATAGCTCTTGAGCAAGGAAATAATATGCTTCATTTTTCCTATCAAGCTATGTAGTTAGCCTCAAAACTTGAATTTATTTCAAGAAGCTTGATGCTTTTATTACCAGCACATCTTTTTGGCTTCAGTCTGTTTTCTGATATTTTTTAGCCTTTTCTACTTTGAAGAACCTGTGTCATAGGATTTTCTGATGATTAAATTAGACATTGTTCATAAAGCATTTAACAAACAGTGCTTGGTACATATGACAATGACAATAATACAATGACAAAACGTATTGGAATATGGATGTAGCTGAAGTGTGTGTGTGTGTAGGGGGGAACTTTGAGGGTAGAAGTGAAACCACACAATCTCTTCTAGTTTAGCAAGCCTAGCTGGGTAGTAGATGTACCACCCCAGAGCCATTCTTGCAGCTTATATTTTCTAGACTAGAACTCAGGAGACTTGGGCTCTGGTCCCAGCTGTGTGTGACTTTGCCAATCACTTCCCTTCCAGGCCACTGTGCCTAAATAGATAAAACAATGAATTTGGATTAGGTAATTATTAAAAGATACTATCCATCTTTAAAATATATATTTTGGGGTTAGGCAAATAGTGGTTAAGGATGGCTTTAGTTTGACAGGAGACTGGGGCTATGTCTTTTATTTCATTGTGCTATTTCTAATGGATTATCCAAAACAAACTGGTAAATGCGTGTTCAGGATTCATCTGCTTCCAATAGAAAAATTATTTTAACTATAAAAAGGAGCTATACAAAAAAAAAAGCACAGTTGCAAAACAGTGCTTAAAGTGCATTTAAAATGCATTTATGTTTTTCAAATTGAGAGTCAGTACATAAAATTCTGAGGGAAGAAAACATTCCTGCAGTTGGAAAGTGCTCACTGAATTAACTGAAGAATTCAGAAAAATAAGTTGGATAGTGTCTGATATTTTTATAGTCCTTACACATCTCAGGTAAATGTAGCCTCTTCAGATTTCAAATATAGAGACTTCTGGCCTGTTATACTGCTCAGGATGCATCTCTTGGGCAGGCAGTTTCAACTTCTAGCCAGATTCGGGTTGAAAGGCTCTTCTTACCATGAGCTCCTATGTACTGCAGTTGTCCTTTGTGTCACATTGTCAACGGAGTAGTTAGACTGGAAGAGTTTTAAGATACCTTCCAATTCAGTAATTTTACTGTGTCAGTGTGTACTGATCTTTCTTCACCTGGGCTCATGCTTCATTGTTCCTGGTTCTTTTGCCTTTTTCCTGTTACTACTTATTTCCCTGTTCTTTTTTATTATTTCTATTTGGGCCTTGGCACCAAGGTGGATTTATGTGAGAGAGATTATGGGAGCAAAGAATTTGACCAGTATCTTTTCACTAACACGTCCTCTACAAGCAAACACAGAAACAAATATCTAGTATTTTGGATATGGAGAGAGAGGAAACATTGAGAAGAAAACAGGAGAAAAGGTGAGGATATTGAGTTGGGAAGGTGTGTTAGGAATATCTGTACTGAATTTGAAGTGTAGATGATTTTAAAAAATAAAAGATTCTCTCCCCTTACACATACACATATACCCCCTGGGGAAAAAACAAAAACCTAAACAAACCCCCTTTAATTTCATTCTAAAGGATGGGATATGTTGCTGTAACTTCTTTTGATCAGCAGTTTAGGAATCCTGCCCATGAGGGTTAGAATGTTAAAAACAGAAGAGAATAATTCCTGTTTATTCAAGAGAATTGAGGCATTAGCTTTATTTTTCTTATAAAGCTTTATTTATCAAAGGTATTCTCAGGAGGTAATGATAAACCTGAAGCTCCTCCAACCTGTGTTGAAATACTCCCACAGTATGTTGTTGGAATAGATTTAAGCACTCTTTGTAAACCCTTCCCATAAAGTTCTTGCCATTTGAAGTTTCTGCCCTCAGTTGGATTAAGAGGAGGAATTTCCCATCTGTTCAGACAGAAGAACAGATCAAAAAATAGGTAATAAAAAAGATTTCCCAGGGCATCTGGGTGGCTCAGTTGGTTGAGTGTCTGACTACAGCTCAGGTCATGATCTCACAGTTTGTGGGTTCGAGCCCCGCGTCAGGCTCTGTGCTGACAGCTAGCTCAGAGCCTGGAGCCTGCTTCAGATTCGGTGTCTCCCTCTCTCTCTGACCCTCCCCTGCTCACACTGTCTCTCTTTCTCAAAAATAAATAAAACATTAAGAATTTAAAAAAAAAGATTTCCCTGTTTGAGATGTGCTTTTTGTGGATGAAAGCTTTTCATTGGAAGGGATTGTTTGTTTCCACATGACAAATATTTGGACCTGAGTTTCAAAGCAAGTATTTAGACCTGAATTAAAAACAAACTTATAGCTTTCAAGATTGTATTATATAATTTACTTGTTTTGGTTGGTAGATGAATTCAAAACCCAGTGGGCATTCTTTTGCTTAATTTCTCACTTACCCTCTTTAAGACATCACATTACCATCTTCTCATCTCTTACGAGGATGACTGCAAGAACATGTTAATAGGTCACTTATTTTCAATACATCTTCCACTCTGCTGTTAAATGGATCTGACGTTACATATGATCATATCACTTTTCAGTTATTGGTCTATAAATTTCTGGCAAATGTACAGGTTCCTTTACCACTAGACCCATTCTACCATTTCAGCCTCCTCTTCTGCCAAACGTCCTACTCACCACCCTGATCAGACTTTGATGTTCTTTTAGGGTTTTGTTACTCTGCACATGCTTCTGTCTCTTCTTTCTTTTATGCTGACATTTATTGCACTGTTTATTACACTGTGTTTTTTTTTTCTTTTCTTCCAGTATGGCATTTATTACATGGTTTATAATTGTCTGTTAACTTACCTGTTTCCTCTTTAAAACTGTGGATCATACCAACTCTATATTTTCTCAACATTTAACCATTTAGCCCATTTGCCCCTCCTTCTGTATCTTATGAAGTTCAGTGTGTCTTTGTTCAACAAGACTTAGAATTGTAAGTAAATTTATGGCTATTGTTTTTTTTTTCCAACCCACTTTATTTAAAAAAATTTTTTTTTAGATTTATCCTTTATTTTTTGAGAGAGAGACAGAGTATGAGCAGAGGAGGGGTAGAAAGAGAGGGAGACAAAGAATTTGAAGCAGGCCTCAGGCTCTGAGCTGTCAGCACAGAGTCTGATGTGGGGCTGGCACCTACAAACTGCGAAATCATGACCTGAGCTGAAGCCAGACACTTAACTGACTGAGCCACCCAGGTGCCCTTACGGCTATTCTTTAAGATCCATATTTGCTAAGTTTTCCCACGAAAACATATCTTTAATTTCCAGATTTTACACCCCTGCTGTCATTGGTCCTATCCTTCTCCCTCAGGTTTCAATAATCAGTTGTAATTATTTGCCTAGAGAGGGTCAGACCCTGGCTTAAATGTTTGCTTTATTCATACTATTTAACATTGGTTAGTGTATCTGTATTTCTACTTTTATTTCTTGAGACTTTTACATTTTCCTTCTGTCCCCTAGGCCACACCTGCTACTTTATGCACATTCTAGGTAAGTGAATTTGGGTTTGGAGAAGTGAAATGAGAAGCCCAACATCACAGAGCAGGGGAGTGATAGAATTGGTTTTACATGGCCTCAAAGCCTATGTGTGTTTTTTTGCTGAACCACACTGCTTGTTCCTTTCTGGTTCATAAGCATTATGCCTAAGCTGCTCTCTCTAATCGACTTGTAACCTTAGCCTTCTTGATTCATTTCTCATTTCCAAATGGATGATAGGGAAGGAAGTCGGACTCAGGATACAAAATTTTTCTTTCCAGCCAGTTTTGATGAAAGAGATTTGTTTATATTTTTATATCAGTGTAGCCAAATGGTCATCACATCACATTCTTTTGATAGTTTTACAGTTCACAGAGAGCAAAAGGGAAAAAAGTTATGAAACAGTTTTTTAAATTAATAACCTTTAGTGATGTTTTTTAATTTTGAAAATCTTTTAAAAGAAACATTTTAATGTGTGATTTATACAATTGGGCTTGGCTACATGGAGAAGGAAGGGGGGAAAGGAGGTAGAAGGAGAGAGACAAAGAGAGGGAGAGAGAGAGGAGCCCAGGAAAATATTAGTCTGTTGGTTGCTTGTAATAATTAAAGAATTATAAAACTTCATTTTCCTGTTATCTCAAAATTTTGTCTTGGTGACCCAGTCTACTGAGTGGGCAAAAGAGTGTGCTCAGAACATGATGGAACTGGCATTTAGAAAATCCAACAGATAAAATATTACACCCACTGACTCATGAAACAGAAACAATTAAGGTCCCAATTTAGAATGATTCTGGACACAGACTCTAATCGTTAAGCTCGTTTAACAAACATCCATGTGGTAGAGTTGGACGCATGAGCTAAGTGCAGAAATTAGTACTGCTGGGAAAAGTTATAGTTTAAAATTTGAGCCTCGGTTAATCTCCATAAGTTGACTCATTTGCCTTTTAATATAAATGTCTAATGTCAGTTGAAATAATGGAGTTTGAATTTTCAAACTAGGGTTCTTATCTAATGTTTCTATTATTGATTCTTTTATCAATAATTCATAAGTGCAAAGTTTATCTTAATTTCAGGTAGGAATTTTTGTTTATTTAGTCTGCTGGAAAGGGAATTAGAGGATCTAATTTGCAATTGAAAGGCACATTCTAGCACAGCAGTTAAAAACACTGGCTATGGAGCCAGACTGCCTTAGGACAAATTTTACATTTAAAAAATTAGTGTGAACAGCTACTGTATAGGGTAGTAAGTTCAACATAAATGTGAACAGTTTGTAGTTTCTGTCTTGCCATTAACTTGTTACGTAACCTTACGTGAGTTACTTTACATCCTTGGGCTTTGTTTATTTTATTTATTTTGTACAAGAAGCTAAGCTCTAGATTTCCTTCTCGTTCTAGAATTAATTTTAATAGAATGAAGTGGACATGTAGCGGCTTATTGCATAAGTGTATATGAAGTATATAGTTTTTGATATTAAATAAGTGAATAAGATTTCTGATCTCAGAAGTCTGTGATTTAACATTGTGTTACTTTGGACAAGTTTTTTTCTTTAAGCTTTAATAGTATTATGTATAAAATAGGTTAATAAGAGCTATTTTGTAGGGATATTGTGCTCATTTTATGAAATAATGTGCAACCTGTCAATTATCATGCTTGATATGTAGTATATATATTTAAAAATGCTACTGCCTTTAACTGATATACACAGTGTTTTTCTCTCTCTTAAAGAAACTTCATTCTAATCTGTGTATTTGAATGTGTGTCTCAATATGGAATGGTTGTAGCATATGACTTAAGTGAATTTGTTGGTTGCCAGTGAATTTGAGAGATAAGATGAGGCAAATTTCATCCAGTCCTTTGTGGAAGAGAAAGCCATATTAAGGTTGCTGAAAATTAAGAAGCCACAAAAGATATAAAAAAGCTCTCCTAATGGCATTTATTCTGGCAGGATCAGAATTGAGAACACAGGGCAAAAGAATTACAAAAGCAGTGTTAAGGGTAGGGTGGATCTCAAGTTATCTGCAGTGCTAATGCAGCAGTTTGTAGGGAAAACCAGTCCCAGTTCCTTCCCTTCTGATTCCTGTATTTTGCTGAAGTCTTTCTGTGCCTTAGTTCTGCACTGTATTTAGTAATTCCCCAATAATAATGATTTATAGAATGTATTGCTTTCCAATAAGAATACAACATTGGTTCTTTATCTGGTTTTGCCACAGCTTGTTAGGGCTTGAGAAAAGCCACCCAACTTTTCTACTGTTCACTTAATATTTCAGCCTCTTCTTTTTGGAGATGGAGAGTGGGGACAGAGACAGAGATTGACATAGATTATTTAAGTGTCTCCCAACTCCAAAATGTTACCGTTTGCTAGTATTAATCTAAATACATTGTCCTGCACAATGCATAGTAATCAGCCTTAGAAAATGCTACATTTATTCCAATAAAATTGTCTTTAGAGCCATTTCTTGATCTATCAAACAGCATAGTTCTTGCTACTTTACAGTCTGAATAGTGTATCCTTTTCTCTTTAACTTTTAACTTTGTCAGAAATTTACTTTGTCTTTTCATTCCGTCCCTTGCCAGGTTTCTGGAGTGGTTCTCTTCGAATGAATAGCCCATAGAGCCTCTTAGCAAGAGTGAGATGAAGGGGGGTGGTAAGACCATAATAAATCTAGGAGCTCAAGATTTGAGTAAAGAAGAAAGAACAATATAGAAAAGAGGTTAAGATGATGGGACTTGGAGAAAGACTGCCTGAGTTCAAATCCTGACTTACTGAGGCTTTCTGTGCCTCAGTATCCTTAAGTTTAATGAAGATAATAACCCTCAAAGAACTGTATTAATGTGATAACATATTTGGTAGTGATCTTTAAATAATGTTTGATAAGCACTAAATGAACCCTTGCTAGTATTAACGATTATTATTTTAAAGGTTACTAAAAAGCTCTTATCAGCATTATATCAGAAAGCAGATGGGGAAGCATGGGCTTCATTTTTTTTAAATTTTTTTTAATGGTTTATTTATTTCTAGGAGAGAGAGAGAGAGAGAGACAGTGTGAGCAGGCGAGGGTCAGAGAGAGGGGGCCACAGCCTCTGAAACAGGCTCCAGGCTCTGAGCTGGCAGTCAGCACAGAGCCCGACGTGGGGCTTGAACCCACGAACCGCGAGATCATGACCTGAGTGAAAGTCGGACGCTTAACCGACTAAGCCACCCAGGCGCCCCATCATGGGCTTCATTTTTGTGATAAATGTGAATTACTAGAAACTGGTAGGCCTAAAGCTAAAGGCTGTGTAGGTATATGTATATTTCCCCTAAGAATGCTGTTCTGCTTGGAAAATTTGTATGTTCCCATGTATATCTAATGGGTTATTACTCTTGCTTTTGAAAGTCTAAACTGTACCCTAGGGTAGGAAATTAGATTTGGAGAGGACCTCAGAGAAAATCTTTTCTATCCTTTGTACTTTTTAGGAGACATGATCCTGAAAAGGTACCCAGTCAGAGGAAGGAAGAGATGAAGACCTGAAATTTCTATTAAGGCATATATAACTTGGAAACATTTTCTTTCAAAGAGATAGAATGGTTACAAATTCATCTTTCTATTCATGTCATAAATGCATTTCATGTTTTTGAGATTTCAACATTAACACATCTCAGTGTATTAGGAAAGTGTATCTTTAGTTCAAAATACCGTAACTCTTCCTGACCATGGATATTTATTACAATAGAATCTTTGAAGCCTTTAAAAATAACCTTTTCAAATCGATAAATATCTTTGCCCATGAACATTTATGTCATCACATTGTAGATGTTTTAAGTCACTCTTTTTCTTTTTTTGAAGTGTTAAAAATTACCAGTGCTTTATTCTCTGGGAATGAGGAGGGAATAAAACAACCGAAATACATTTATATAAGGTCAATTTCTTAAATGATGAAAATTCTAAAATATAAGTTTTATGAGCTGTCAAACTTGCCTGTGGACAAATTTGTTTCCCCTCTTGTCTTATAAAATTATCTCCTGATAAACTTACAAATGGTAGTATGGGCAATTATTTTATTCCCTGGTAGTGTTAGACAGCTGACTCTGATGGCTCTACTGAGAAGAAAATGGCCTGCAAACAATAAAAGAATAGAAAATATCTTTGACATCAAAATTCTGCAAAAACAGTTGCTTTAAATTATTTCTGAAAAACATGGTTGTTTAACCTGTGATAGATGTAATATAAGGGAAATGGTAATTAGTTCTTCCTCCTGAAATTATAAACCCTCATTTTCTTATTTCATGAAAGGTGTAATAATTAATTGTAACCTACAGGTCTGTTGTTGGGAAGTGGTCAAGGAGGAAATGATGGCATTTTTCTCCTAATATCAGGTTAATAGATTATTTTTAAAATTGCTTATGTTAGGTAAAAGGACTCTAAAAGTAATGACCTGGCTTATGTGTCAGATTTAGGATTTTCTATAGAATTTAATCTTTTTAAGAATGGTTTCCCTGATATCCTTTATAAATACAAGTGCATACTTATATACTGATCTGCTGAATTTAACCTTAGTGTGACCCTGGCTTCTTAGAAAGTTTTTTTTTAAGTTTATGTTCATTTATTTGGATTTTCTAGAGAATTTAATCTGTTTAATAATGGTTTCCTTGATGTCATTTATACATACAAGTGCATAGTTATATACTGTTCTGCTGAATTTAATCTTAGTATGACCCTGGCTTCTTAGAAAGTATGTTTTTAAGTTTATTTTTATTTATTTTGAGAGAAAGAGATCAAGGGGGAGACAGGCAGACAGAGGCGGAGGGAGGATATGAAGCAGGCACCATGCTGTCAGCGCAGAGCTCAGCACAGGGCTCCAGCTCACTAACCATGAGATCATGACCCAAGCTGAAACCAAGAGTTGGGTGTTTAACTGACTGAGCCACCCAGGTACCCCCAAACTTTTTAAAAAAATATATTGGAGTTGGTATACTTAATTCTGTCATAGAATTTGTACATATGAAATCAATATGCTTAGTGAGATTTTGCGATAATTACATACTTGTATGATAAAGATATTTGCAAAATAGCATTATACTGGTAATGATTAAATTTACCCTATTCCTCATATATAGAATGTACCACGTGACCATAATATTAAAATAAGTAAACCCAATAGTAAAACATTCCTCCCTTTGACAAACCTGGCAAAGAAATAGAATTTAATGATGTAGCTCTTCATTTAGTACAGTGATTCTAAATCCTATCAGACCTGGGTGCCTGGGTGGCCTGAGGTCATGATCTCACTGTTCCTGAGTCCGAGCCCCACCTCGGATCCTGCTTCAGATTCTGTGTCTCCCTTTCTCTCTGCCCCTTCCCTGCTCACGCTCTCTCTCTCAAAAAATAAATAAACATTAAAAACAAATAAATAAATGAATTGTATCAGACATAATATTCCTCTTTTTATTATAAGTGTTTTGTATCATCTCTTATAACCCTGAAAATATGGCTCAGTATACACTATAAAGCAAATCAATGTAATATAATATACTAATTACAGTTTAGAGAAATTAAAAAGGAAGTAAATCAAAGTAAATACTAAGTATTACAATATGTAAATGCTAGAAAACAAAGATAATAGTGAATATTTGAAGTTAAGAGATGGAGGAGATCACATATTCCATACAAGAAAAATCGGAAATTGAAAGAGCTGATGTACAAATGGTCAGTGGAGTAACAGGGGATGTTAGAACAGATAATAACAGACTGTGTTTATTAGTATTTTATTTAAGCAAAATACCTTTTTATTTAAGAAAAATGCATTTAGTCAAAGCAGGAAAACATAAGACAAATTATATACTATCAAATTAGAGACAATTTGAGAATCTAGCCCTGTTTTATGTGTAATAGTAAAATAATTGTCTAGGTTGTGACATAAGTGGTATAGCAGTGAAGTAGAATAGAAAATATGACTTGTATTTTGAAATTCTTCTACATCAAGAAAAAGGAACATAAGAGTAGTAATTTTGGGGTAGTAATGAGTTTGATTTGGGGTCTGTTGAATTTGCACTATTGTCAGGGCACTGTAATGGAGATATTCAGCAGGTAGTGGAATATGAGAATTAGAGTTCCAGAGAAAGGTTTCATTGACAAGATTTAGTTTTGAAGGCCATCCAATAAGCAGGGATCATTGAAGCCATAAGATTAGACGGTATTACAAATAAAGAGGATGATGATGATGATAATAATAGTAATAAACATTATCGTGGTTAACATTTGTTCATTTCTTTTGTGCCATTCATTATACATCTATTTGACATATTTTCTTATATATGTCTCACAAACCCCTATAAAATAGGTAAAATTATTATCAACATCTACTTTTTACACATTAAACAACGGACACACAGAGACGTTGCCTTATGTCACATAGCTAGTAGGTGGCAGGGTTTGAATACAAACTCAGGTGACCTGACCCTAGGACCCAATTTCAATGAAGAATTCTTGAAGAGTTCATTCATTTTGGAGGCAACAGTAATAAGAAATAGCAGTTAGTGTACAGAGTAAATGATGTTATGGAAGCCAATGGTACGAGAATGAAAGCTAATACCACAGGATTCAGAGCATTTTAGAAAAGGTCATTGGATTTGGTGATTAGTAGATACTTGGGAAATGGTCATTCAGTAATGCTACAAAGGCCATAAAAATTAACCAAGTGTGTTTCTTCAGGCTTTCTAGACATTTTAAATTTTCTATCTATTTGTCTAGTACCTATTCTGAACTTTAATATATTCTATCCAGATTGAATTTGAGCCTCAGCAACCATGGTGTAGCCATTCTTTTAATAAATCCTTATGGCATTCTCACACATCTATCAGAAGTAAGCAATCTAATTTTGGATTTAATTGGAGCAGTAGAATCTGTTGAAAACACCAGAAGCAACAATTAAATTATTTTTATTTGAAACAACAAATATTACAGAAAAGTTCATTGTAAAAGTGAAACAATTTTAAGTATGATTTGTACTATACAGTCCAGAAGAAGCCACTCATCATTCTTGGGTGTCATAATGAAAAAAGTATTCATGTAGGCGTTTTGATGATTAATTAGTTGTGTGTAAAATGCTTGAAGAAAAAAAGTATGGCATAAATTTTATATTATTATTATTGTATTCCCAGAATTCTGTCAGGCTTCATGGCTGCCTTCCCATGTGCCCATCTTTCTGTACCTTTTGCCAGAACTTCTTTCTACAGCAGCACTGCTTTTGCTGTCATTTGAAATCTGTTCCAGATTTTTTCCTCTTATAACTCCTCCACATGCTGTTACTTGGTTATCTAATTTTAATAGGATGCTTTTTCTTATATAACTATACATATATCACACAATCATCATATACATAATAAACACAAATACATTTCCTCACCCTTAGTGACTTAGGTAGAATAATTTTGTTTATATAATTTTCCCCCAGAATCACCTGACCCAAAATGGCATATTCCCTGGGAACTTCATTATCTTTTCACTAAAATTTAGTGAACTGTTGTTAATTCTTCAATGTGCATTTCATTGTCTTGAAGCCTTTTCTTTGTCCTTTAAAGAAGGAACCTCACTTTGAAAACTTGCCACAACTAATATGTCTTCTCTTTTATTAGAAAGAGTTATACTTGTAATACATTTTCCAAATTACAATTTGTATCTTTTTAGAAGAGGCTTTTTATATTTGTTTTGTTTGTGATTTTAAGAACCAAGTCCCCCCTTTTTTCCTGATGGGCTTAAATTTATTTTTAAAAATTAAGTATGAATTTTAGAGGGAATTGTAAAGTCTGAAGAAAATGCAGTCAGCAGAGGCACTGGAGAAGCAGGTTCAGAAAATGGGCAGAAATCAAGGGAAACTGAGCAGTGGCAAACATAACCAGCATCATGCCATTGAACAATCTAGGTTAGGAATCTGTCATTCTCAATCCTATTGCTGCTGCAAAATTCTCAACACTTTTGCCACACCTGGACTCTTATCCTCACATGGATAATTTTTTAACCGTCCCTGAGTCTTACTTAGCATCACTCCTTCAGGATTCAAAATCGCAGGTGAAAACATTGAATTGCCTAAATCTAGATCACTTATTGCCAGGGAATGAGAGAAAAAGGGATGATCTAGTCCTGGTCCCTGTGGCTTATTTATGAGGAGATAGAGGATACCAAGGAAGCCCACACTGGTATATTTACTTCCATGGGAAGGTTTTTTGATGCTAGATATTAAAAAGTCAAATTTAAACTGTAATGACAAAACCCTAAAATTTTTCTCAGATGGTGTCTCAGTATCTTATCACAGTGATCTGCTATTTAGATTTTCTTTTATCTAACATAAATTAACTTTTAAATAATTTTATATTCTTATTTTAGTCTTTGGGAAACGTGAAGAAAAACTTGTTAGCATCCATCTATGAAAACTATGTTCTATAAGATTGTAATGTGCCAATCCATGTTTTAGAATTAAAGTGAGAAGAAGGTAATAATGAAAACTCTTTAAAATTTTATTTATTTATTTATTCTTAAGTATTTATTTATATATATTTTAAGTTTATTTATTTTGAGAGTGAGAGCAAGGGAGGGACAGGGAGGGGAGTAGAGAGAGAAGCCCAAGGAGGCTCCAGGCTGCCAGTGCCCAGCCCAATACGAAGCTCAAACTCAGAAAACTCATGAGCCATGAGATCATGACCTAAGCTGAAATCAAGAACCAGTTGCTTAATGGACTGAGCCATGTAGGCACCCTGTTTATTGTTTTTGACAGAGAGACAGAGAGAGAGAGAGAGAATGAGAATAGGCAGTGGAGGGGCAGAGAGAGACGGAGACAGATGATCCAATGTGGGCTCTGCATGAGAGTGGAGAGCCCAGTGCAGGGCTTTAACTTATGAACTGTGAGATCATGACCTGAGCTGAAGTCCGATGCTTAACTGACTGAGCTACTTAGGCACTCCACTTTAAATTTATACTTTTCCTGCATTTAGGGAAAGATTCTTATACTGACAATTTTTATTCTTTCTCTTCTTTCTCCTTCCTTTTCTCCTTTTTCCCTCTTATTATTTCCAGCCCTCTTTCCATTTGTCACAGTTTTTGAGCACCTCTATGTGTAGGCATGAATGTCTAAAAGGAAAAAAAAAAACATGACCCCCCTTGAGGAATATCACAGCCCAGTGTAGAACTGCAGACAGGTATGGAAACTAAATGCAAGTGATAACTATTATAATTGAGAAATAAAAATGCTATAAAAATAAGTATAAATTTTGATAGGTCTCATGGCATGATAATTAAGCATAATCTCTGCTTTCACTTGCTTTTAAAATTTATTTCATTTTTTATTTTTAGAGAGGGAGAGAGTGTGCAAGCATAGGAGATGGGTGGGGGAGGGGGAAGAGAGAGACTCTCAAGTAGGCTGTAAGCTCAGTGCAGAGTCCAATGTAGAACTTGATGCCGTAAGCCTAGGATCATGACCTGAGCCAAAATCAAGAGTCGGTCACTCCACCGACTAAGCCACCTTGGTGCCTTTTCAATGGTTTTTAAGAATCAGTAATCTAAGGACGCCTGGGTGTCTCAGTCATTTAAACGTCCAACTTCACTTAGCTCAGGCTATGATCTCCTGGTTTGTTGAGTTTGAGCCCCACATCGGGCTCTGTGCTGACAGTTCAGAGCCTGGAGCCTGCTTTGGATTCTGTGTCATTTTCTCTCTGCCCCTCTCCTGCTTGCATACTCTCTCTCTCTCTCTCAAAAATAAATAAACATTAAAAAAATTTAAAAAACGAATCTGTAATCTAAGTGATACTTCTTTTAAAGAGAGATTTTAAAATATAGAAAAACACAATATGTAGTACAATTAACACCCATATTCCCATCTCTCTAACTCCTTGTCATGATTCTTTTAGTTAATTTTTTAAAGAAATAAAACATTAACAGATATACCGTAAATTCCCTTTAACAAACACCCACTGTTCCATTCCCAACCACTTTCCTCAAGAACTTTTGTCTTTGGACTTTTAACCTGAGGCAATGGAAAATCCCTGGGGTTTTTTAAACAGGGGAGTGATAAAGGTTAGATTTGTTTTATTAGGAAGATATTTCAGAAGGCAAAGTGGTGGTCAGATCAAAATGGAGAAAGAATAAATGGTAGATTTAATAAAAATGTTTATGTAATCATCTAGGTAAATGATTCTGACATTTCACTAAAGCAATCGCTGTTACAATGGAGAGAAGAGAGCAGATTTGAGAGTGAAATCAGACGGTTAATTCAAAGGATTGGATAAGAGGTATTAATGTTCAAGTTAAGTCCAATCTGGGTGTCATTTTATGTGTTTTGAAAATTTCATGAAAAATTCTCCAGATGTTTCTTATCTTGGCTGTTCAAGTCTTTGAAAGTTTCAGATTTAAAACATTTATGAGGGTTTTTCTTATTTTCATTCTTCTATGGTATACATTATTATTATTTGAGTATAGTTGATACACAATATTACATTAGTTTCAGTTTTACAATATAGTGATTTGACAAGTTTATAAATCATGATGTGCTCACAGGTGTAGCTACCATCTTTCGTATTACATTGCTATTACACTATTATTAACTATTTTCCTTATGCTGTGCTGTTTATCCCCATAATTTATTGATTCCATAAATGAAAGCCTGTATCTCCCAATTCCCTTTACCTGTTTGCTCAACCTCCCCTCCCCCTACTAGAAACCATCAGTTTGTTCTCTGTATTTATAGGTCTGATTCTTTTTGTTTATTTATTCATTTTTGGGTTTTTTTGTTTTGTTTTTTGGGGTTTTTTTTAGATTTCAGTTATGTGTGGAATCATAAAATATTTGTTTTTCTCAGTCTGACTTATTTCACTGACCATAATCCCCTCTAGGCCATCTATACTGTCGCAAATGTAGCACAGTCTCATCCTTTTTATGGCTACATAGTATTCCATTATATATATAGATAGCGTGTTTTCCTTTAACATTTGTCTATTGATGAATACTTAGGTTATATCCATATCTTGGCTATTGTAAATAATGCTGCAGTAAACATAGGGGTGTATATGTCTTTTCAAATTAGTCTTTTTTTTGTTCTCAGTAGTGGAATTTTTGGATCATATGGTATTTCTATTTTCAGTTTTTGGACGAGTGTCCATTTACATTTTCATGAACAATGCACAAATATTCCTTTTTCTCCATATCCTTGCCAGCACTTACTTCTTGTCATTTGATACTAGCCATTCTAAGGTGATATAAGGTGATATTTCATTGTGGTTTTGGTTTGCATTTCCCTGATAACAGAGATATTGAGCATTTTTTTTTAGTGTGTCTATTTGTCATCTGTATTGGAAAAAATCCATTCAGGTCCTCTGTCCATTTTTTAGTCGGACTGTTTGGGTTTTTTGGTGTTGAGTTTTATAAGTTCTTTACATATTTTAGATGCTAATCCGCTGTCAGATATATCATGACAAAAACTTCTCCCATCCAGTAGGTTGTCTTTTACATTTTGTTTTGTTTTGTTTTCTTTAGTTTCCTTTGCTGTTCAAGAGCTTTTTATTTTGGTGTAGTCAAATAGTTTAATTTTGCTTTTATTTCCTTTGCCTCAGGAGACCTATCTAGAAAAACATTGCAGTGGGCAATCTCAGAGAAATTACTGCCTGTGCTCTCTTCTAAGAATTTTATGAAATAAGGTCTCACATTTAGGTCTTTACTCCATTTTAAGTGTATTTTTACATATAGTGTTAGAAAATGGTCCAATTTCATTCTTTTACATCTAGTTGCCCAGTTTTCCTAGCATCATTTATTGAAGAAGCTGTCTTTCCCCCATTGTGTACTCTTGCCTCCTTTGCCATAGATTAATTGACTGTACAATTGCAAGTTCAGTTCTGGGTTCTCTATTTTATTCCATTGATCTGTGTGTCTATTTTTGTGCCAGTACCATACTATTTTGATTACTACAGATTTGTAGTATAGCTTGAAATCTGGTATTATGATACCTCCAGCTGTGTTCTTTCCCAGAATTGCTTTGTCTTTTGGGGTTTTCTGTGGCTCCATACAAATTTTAGTATTATTTTTTCTAGTTTTGTATAAAATGCTGTTCATATATGACAGAGATTTCATAGAATATGTATATTGCTTTATGGACATTTGAACAATATTAACTTTTCCCATCTATGAGCATGGAATATCTTTCCATTTGTTTGTGTCATCTTCAGTTTTGTTTTTTTTTTTATCAGTGTTTTATACTTTTCACAGTTCAGATGTTTTACCTCTTCGGTTATTCTTTTTGATACAGTTAGAAGTGAGTTTTTAAAAGTATAGTGTACATCATTTAAAAATAAATTTAGAAATTAAAGGCAAAGGATATGGAAGAATACTATACAGCCATTAAAACTCCGATGTAAGTTTGTATATCTGAAAGGTAGTATATCAAAATTACTGTGGGATCATAGCAATTGATGTCTCTCTTCCTTTTAAAAATTTTTGTCAGTTTCTTTAATGGTGAACAGTAATTTTTTAACAAAAAAGTTCTTTTAAGTTTGTTACTAGATTTAGAAATCTTTGATAATTACATTAGTAATAAATCTATAACTATTAACCGTTAATATTAATGAAATTTTAGAATAAATATATATTAATTTTAGAAACTTTACAAAATACAGATAAGTTTGAAGGAGATCAAAAAATCCCTGTTATTAGGGCTGATCACTGTTAATCCCCTTGGCATATATATTTCTAAACTCTTTGTGTTTATATGATTATTCTTTTCTTATATAATTGGAATCATACTCTTCAAACTTTTTTGTACATAGCAAAAAATTTAATTTTTTTAAAATATAGTATTAAGAGGCTTATTTGGGAGCCAGAATGTCTGAGTCAGAATCCTGACTCTGCAGCATACTGTGTTCTTGGGCAGGTTATTCTGCTCCTCTCTGCATCAATTTCTTTATCTATAAAGTTAGAATAGGGGTATAAGAAGGGTTAAGTTAGTTGATGTTGAAAATGTTTAGAACATTGTATGATGCCTAATCAGCTTTAAATAAGTATTTGCTATTATTATTATCATCCACTTTTTTTTCATTATGAATTTTTATTAACTGTATAGTATTGCATCATATGATATGCAATCTTAGGAAACGTGGTCTTTGCAGCCTGGTCTATAGCGGATCTGGCTTGTATTGCCAGTTATTACCAATGTGACTTTGAACCATTGACCTTACCTCTGTGAGATTATTTTTACATGTAAAATAGGGTTATGATAATACAGTGTAAGGTTTTTGTGAAAAATAAAGTATTCATATAAAACACCAACTTAGAAAAACTCCTGGCACATAATACACTCAATAAATGTGACCTACTAGTTTGTCAAGGTAGAATAGCTTCATAAAGGGCATCAAAAGGGTATCTTAAGTTTTTAAATGGTATTTTTAAAATTAAGAAGTTATGAGTTGATAAGCTTTGATAAATTTATAAATGTAACAATTCTTAGCTGGGCACAGTAGGAGAAAAGTTTTATATAAGTAAAAACTGATTCACATTGTAGTTATATTTTAAACTTTTACATTATTTAAGATATGTGGTAAGGCTTTTTAGAAATGAAATGTTTCATAGTATCTGGAAGAAAATATTTAAAAGTTTGAAAATATTTCATGTAAACTTTTGTTGCAGTAGTAATATAAATGAATTTTGTTCAGATTTCTACTAGTGAATTGATGTCTCCAATCAATACCGATTTCTACAAAGCTGATTGAAACACATGTCTTCAAATTTGAAACATTTGGTAGCAAAGCAGATGTTTTATTTGAGACAAGTGTTTCAGGTTGTGTGAAGACTCCAACTAAAATGTTCTCTAGGCACATAGAAAGTTGTATTTAATGTGAAATGTGGCAATGGAGGCACAGCATTTGGATTATATAGGTTAGGTTAGATTAGGTTAGGTTAGGTTAGGTTAGGGAAAGTAAAAATTAGGACACTGAACTCTGGGAGCTGCAAAATTAAATTACTCAGATGATAAGAGGAGTTAGGAAAGCATTTGAAATTGTATGCTTTCTTCACTGGACTTACGAATTTTCATGATTTTCTTGGCATCAGTTCCTAATACGTTGTGATAAAAGTGATAGAGTCTTTTGGAATTTAGATCTAGAATGTTTAGGTCTGAGAAGGAATATTTAATGTGAAAGTCTGAAGAGAGGTTGTAGCTTAAATTGCTTTGGGTGGATGGATGGATATATAGATGGGTTTAAAACAAAGTTGAACAACCTTTATGAGTTCATTGTATGTATATGAGACTAGAAGTTAAGACATTACTATAATTTAAGACTATAATTTTTACTATATTATCACATCTCTGATTTGGGACTTTCAGTGCTTTTGACTTTCTTGGAAGAAATACTGAACCCAAGTTACTTTTTACTTTCCATAAAGGTAGAAATTATTTGCTTCTATTATCCTTTGCCTGCCCAACCATTTTACTAAGCCACATTTACTGGCAGTGTGGTTGCTTATTCAAGATTATTTCAGTATGAAAACCCATACATACATACACATTCACTACTCTTAAACCAGCATTTTTAAGTAGCAATTTATCTTTAACATTTTTCATATTAATAAACATAAATACAGTGTAGTAACTGTATAGTATTCTGCTATAAAAATATGCCACAAATACTTAAGCAGCCATTGTTCTTAGAAATTCACTTTGTTTTGGAATGCTTGGGTGGCACAGTTGGTTAAGTGTTCAACTCTTGATCTCGGCTCAGGTCATGATCCCTCAGTTCATGAGTTCAAGCCCTGTATCAGGCTCTGCACTGATGGTGCTGAGTCTGCTTGGGATTCTGTCTCCCTCTCTCTGCCCCTCCCCTGCTGTGCTCTCTCTTTCAAAATAAATAAATAAACTTAAAAAAAAAAGTAATTCACTTTGTTTCTAGTTTCTGCTATTATTCACAATTTTGTATGGAAAATTGGTAACTTACTTATGTAATTATTACATTCATATCAATTACTTGACATAGACCATTTTATGGTAGTTGATACATATTCCTTAATTGCCTGCCAGCACCTACCAGGTGATATTCTACCAGCACTGTGATCAGTGTCCTCCTCCAAAAAAAAAAAAATACACTTTTTTTGGTCAACAGTATTTTATTTCTATTTTAATTTACATGCCCTTACTGTATGTAAAGTTGAACAGTTAATCCTCTGTCTCTATGTCTTACTTTCAGTGTACCCATTAAAAAAACATTTGGGAGCTAATCTTTTTACTGGTTTAGACAAAAACTCAATATCACTGACATAAATACTTTCAAATCACAATCATTATTAGCCTTAGAAAAATGAGGTAGGAACAAGATGATTTTTATGAGCAATGCAAATAAAATGAGTAACAATTTTAACACCAGTTTCCCCAGTTCTTTGGTATTTTATTTCCTTTTTTAGGACTTTTCTTCTACCGATGATCTCTAAGACTTGAATAAGAAAATTGAGTTATGACAATTGCTATTGAGTATTACCAGTTTTTCCTTTTATTGTTGGTAAAGGAAATAAAAGCATTAATAAATGAAATTTACACATACACTAAATCTTTCATATTTTTTACTAGGTTTAATTTTTTCCTCTCAACCAGAATAGCTACAGAGATAAAACATTGACTGATGTAAATTTATTTTCCCTTCTTTCTTGTTTGTCTTCTGGAGTTCAAAAATGGCCAAAAGGCAAGATAAATAATAAAGAAAATACTTATGCCCAAAGGCATGAATAACTACTCTGTTACATAAAGATAAGTTCTCAAACATATGTGTAGAGACACATTGATGAGTCATAATTGTAAATAATTTGCTACAAATAATATTTAAAGATAATATATTTTTAAATACTTAGGACAGGATTTGGTTTATAATTCTTAACTATCATTCTCTTATTGTCATTAGTACCAAATGCAAATTTTTAAAATTATAGCTGATTCAAGTTAATGTTACAGTAAGGTTACCTAATATTTTGCAAATATTCTCATATATGTTCATATAGGGGAAAGAGGGTAAATAATAGGTATTGGTTAGGAATCAAACCCAGTCTTATCTTCCCTACAGAGTAGGCTCCTAGGAGTATGTGTAACCTGTGAAATCCATCTTCCATCAATGTGTGATGGAGAAACTGTTGAAAATGCCCTGATAGGTCAACCCTGGGTAAAGGAGGTATATTGGAAGTTTGTAATGATGAATCATACTTAATTCACATTTTACCTAATGTTTATTGCTAAAATGGATATTATAAGAAAAGAGAAAATTGCTTTTTAAAAAATATATAAAATAACTGCTTTATATATTTTTTAAAATATTTTTTTTATTTGAAAGCTTTCTACAGTGGCCCCTTAAATTGTATATAATAAGCTCTAGGGAGCATGTCTGTATGTTTGTTTACTGCCCTACAGTGTGTTACACATTGTAGCTGTTGATTGATAGTTCTTTTGGTTAATAATAAGCTCTAGGGAGCATGTCTGTATGTTTATTTACTGCCCTACAGTGTGTTACACATTGTAGCTGTTGATTGATAGTTCTTTTGGTTAAATTGAATGCTGTTTAAAATGAGTAAACACTAAAATTAAAAAGAAGTGAAAACATTTATTTTAAAAACATTGAGTTTTGAGTCAGACTGATTTAGGCTCAAATCCTAACCCCCCCTTTAAAAGAACTTGGACAGGTTCCTTAACCTTTGGCCTTAGTTTCCTATCTATCATTCTTTGCATTTGGGAGGATGAAAATACATATCTTTTAAAATTGTTATTAGGATTAAATATATATAAAGCAGTTTTAAGTGCGACTAGCATATAATAGCCTTTGAACAGTTAGTAGCCATTATCACCATCATTATTTTTTTATTGATTAGGATCAACTTGACTTTGCTACGGAGCAAAAGAAATCCATTGTTCTGTAATGCACTTAAAAATAAAACAGTTCAGGGCTCCTGGGTGGCTCAGGCGGTTAAGCGTCTGACTTCGGCTCAGGTCATGATCTCACAGTTCGTGGGTTCAAGCCCCACATCGGGCTCTGAGATGACAGCTAGCTCAGAGCCTGGAGCCTGCTTCAGATTCTGTGTGTCTCTCTCTCTGACCCTCCCCTGCTCATGCTGTCTCACTCTCAGAAATAAATAAAACATTAAAAATTCTTTTTAAAAAGAGACTGTTATACTTAAAAAAAAACCCAGTTCATCAGTTATTACCCTCTAATGGTTTTAGGTTTAAAACTGTTTTGCATATAATTTTAAAGCCCAGGGCAAAAGCAAATTGAAGAATTATTTATTCCAATTCTGTATGTTATTTATTCATTCACTTAATACATATTTATAGAACTCTATGTTTCAGGCACTGTTCACAGCCCTGAGGATGTAATAGTTAACAAGAAAACATTCTTGTTTTCATGGAGTTTATGATTTACTGGGGAAGGCATAATTAATACATAAATAAATATAAAATGCACATTTATATATAACATATAAAATATATATGTATGTACATATATGTATGCATTTAAAATATAGTGGAATCATGTATTCTGTTTTAGATGTGTTAAATGTAGGATGCATAGTAGAAATTCAAGTAGAAATGACAAATAGGACATTTGGGTGTTCAGGTCTAGAAATAAAGGAAAAGTTAGGCTATAGAGGGTATTTAAAGCCATGGCCAGGGAAGACAGTAATTTGAGGAATGAATCCTCCGCTGTGTAAAATGTTGTGGTCACATAAGATAAGAAGTAACTTTTGTCTAGATACAGGTCATTGGTGATTTTGTGAGGAGATGCATCAGGGAAGTAGTAGGGACTGAAAACCTGATTGGAGTGGGTTAAAGAAATAATAAGGATAGCAAATATAGGAAATTTGTATTTCAGAATTCTGCATTATTTTCAATAATTGTGAAGTATTTTACATTCAACAAGAAAATAAGTGATTTCTTAATGTTTATATGCTTAAGATTTGCTTTTCTTTTTATATATCCTAATAATCTTTTCAATTTTTTTTACTAATTTATTTGGAAGGGTAATTTTATGAATTTGGATTTTATGTTTATAATAAAAATAGTTTTACTGGTTCATACCTTGAGATGAAAACCTCCTGTTTCATAATAGTTAATTATAAATAACTATAATTGTCTAATTTTTAATTATGTACAGTAATATATAGTACCTATATTGTGGATGAAAGTGGCATAGCTGACAAGTGTGAACAAAGCTTTAAATACTACAAGCTTGAGGATATTTAGTGGCATAAAAATTCTATGTAAAACATTTTTAAACTTTTTTGGTTTTGAGAGAGAGAGTACAAGAGCGAGAGCATGCAGAAGTAGGGGAGGGGCAGAGGGAGAGAGAGGGAGAGAATCTTATGCAGGCTTTACACTTAGTGCAGAGCCTGACACGGAACTCGATCCCAGGACCAACTGTGAGATTGTGATCTGAGCTGAAATCAAGAGCTGGTTGCTTAACCAGCTGAACCATCTAGGTACCCCTCTATGTAAAATATTTTTAAGTGCAATGTATTTGTTTATCTTTAGTACTTTTATAGTCTTAATTGTACCCTACACAATAGTAATATAACATTTTTAAAACCTTTCTTTTAGGAAGAAGATACTGTGGTTAATTAAGCTTAATCCATGTATAGTATACTTGTCAAAGCAAGGAGATTCCTTGGATAGAATAGGATGGTAGGACCTTTGAAGATGTACTCCTATTGGTTAATCTTTAAGTATGTATTTTTGGAAATAAATTACTTTACCAATCATATATCTTCATTCCAGTAACTAGATAGGATGTACACAGGGTGACACTGTGTAACAACACTTGGAGAGAAACCTCATAAAAATATAAAAATAACTCTATTCTTTTTTTATATATTTATTTTTTATTTCTAGGAGAGAGAGAGAGAGACAGCGTGAGCAGGGGAGGGTCAGAGAGAGAGGGAGTCACAGACTGAAACAGGCTCCAGGCTCTGAGCTGGCAGCACAGAGCCCGACGCGGGGCTCGAACCCACGAGCCGCGAGATCATGACCTAAGCGAAAGTCGGATGCTTAACAGACTAAGCTGCCCAGGCACCCCAAAATAACTCTATTCTTGAGGAGCTTAAACTGAATAACCTTTAGTAAATCTTGCTGGAAACCTCTCAGAAGTGTATGATAGAAAGCTTCAGAAATCTATGGGGTATACTAGCTCTTTAAAAATAATAATTAATTAGTATAAAAGTAACTAAGTTTCTCCACATATCTAGAGGTGATTCCGAACAAAAGTAGGTGGGTTTGTAAACTTTCACATTTCTTATGGTCCTCTTTGATTAGCTAAATAAATCCCAGCTAAACTTTGAGCACATGTCTTCAGTAAGGTAGCTGGAGATTTTGAAAATGTTTGAAAGTTTATCATTCAGGAAATGCTTAAATGGAATTATGAGATTGCTCATGCAGCTTTTAGAAAGGATGAAGTAGGACTGGTAGGGGAGGTAGGGGATTTTAATAAAATATAACTCAGAGTCCTTATGAGGATTGAAGAAAAGCATATTGAATAGTACTTGATACAGAGGAAGCACACAATAAATGCTATTTTTTTCTGCATGTCATTGAAAACATAGTTACCCCATAGTTGTAATACAAGACTTATTGTATAATTTTATTTTAATTTGTTACTTTTTTGTAGTGAAAAGCTATATATGCTATTTAAATATATTTATGTTTGGGGCACCTGGGTGACTCAGTTGGGTGTGTCTCCCAATTCTTGATTTCAACTCAGGTCATGATCTCATGGTTGTAGGGTTGAGGCCTGAGTCGGGCTCTGCGCTTGAGAGCATGGAGCCTGCTTGGGATTCTCCCTACTTCTCTCTCTGTCCCTCTCACTCTGCCCTTCCCCACTTGTAATCACTCTCTTGCTCTCTCAAAATAAATAAAATTTATAAAAAATATGTATTTGTGTTTGCATATATATACAACAAGGTATGAAAAAGAAATACTCTTAAGCTTGTATTGGACAAACTAGGTGGAGGAAGTAGAAGCCGTTATTTGTTTTTCATTGTTATTTATTGTTTAAAGTGTTACAAATAGCAAGTGTTTTCTAATTTGGAAAATAACAGTAGAATAGAAAAAAAAAGTATATATTCTGATCTGGAAAGGTCTTTAGATGATAGTTTCACCACTTCATATATATGGACACCTTTCCAATTGATTGACAGCAGAATTGGATTATTTTCTACTTAAGAGTGCTTGACTGCTACTGTAAGTTAATGGATTACTTCATGAATAGCTTTACTGTATTTTTTAAAGGTTTTTCTTTAATGTTTTATTTATTTTTGAGAGAGAGATAGAGACAAGGTGAGCAGGGGAGGGTCAGAGAGAGAGGGAGTCACAGAATCCAAAGACAGGCTCCAGGCTCTGAGCTAGCTATCAGCACAGAGCCCGACGTGGGGCTCGAACCCACGAACCCAGAGCCAAAGTCGGATTCTCAACTGACTGAGCCACCCAGGCCCCCCTACTTATTTTTCATGTATAAGAAACGGCAAGGTTTTGACTTCTGTCACACAGGTAAGTGATCAAATATATGGAAAAGATATGTATTTGATTCTATAAAATTATGGACTGTAACTTAAATTTTAGTGTTATAGTATTTGTATTTATAATTTAGCTATGCAAGTACACTTTCTTGGGTACTTTTCATCTACACCACTCACTCTTTTTAGGTTCCCCTCGACCCTGACTATGCCAGATTAGATTAATATTTTATTCATTGCCTTTCCTTACACTAGTTTTCATGTATTTGAAAATATAATGAATAAATTTCACAAAATTTTATCCAATTAACTTTCTAAATGGGAAAATATTCTGGGGCATATCATAGTTGACTCAGCCTATTTTTGGCATTTGATTCACAAAAGAATGTATGAATCACATATGTTATTTGAAAATAAATTCGAATATATCATTGGAAAGATATTTTAGTATTCTGACAAAGTTTGAAACCAAGGCATATATGGTATTTAATTTTTGATTTTTAACAGTGAAAATTATTAAACAACTTTTATCTTTTGTTTGGATTTCTTTAGGGATGAAAATATGATTTCAGATATGATTCACTTGTTAGAATTAATTTACTATGAATTAAAAAATGATGTTATGATATCAGGAGGAGATTAAAAAAATTGACTCTTGACTCCTGCCTAAATGTTAGCTTACTAGTTTATAATTTTCATAACAGTAAATAATGCTGTATAGAGGTACAGAGGAAACAAAGATATGAGCTGTCTTTTAATTTTTTTTTAACATTTATTTTTGAGAAACAGAGACTGTGAGCAGGGGAGGGGCAGAGACCAAGGGAGACACAGAATAATCAGAAGCAGGCTCCAGGCTCTGAGCTGTCAGCACAGAGCCCAATGCGGGACTCAAACCCACCAACTGCAGGATCTTGACCTGAGTAGAAGTTGGAAGCTCAATGGACTGAGCCACCCAGGCTTCCCTGAAATGCCTTTCAAAAAGGTGTGCATAGGGGCGCCTGCATGGCTCAGTCTGTTGAGCATCCAACTCTTGATTTCTACTCAGGTCATTATCTCAGGGTTGTGGACTGGAGCTGGCTTAGTATTCTCTCTCTCCTTCTCTCTCTGCCCCTCCCCCACTCGCTATAAGAGCACATGCACACACTGGAGCACTCTCAAATCAAAACAAAACAAAACAAAACAAAAAGGTGATACATAATATCAGTAGCAAAGCTGATGTTAGGACTTAAGTTTATATTAAGCTGCTTAATTACAAAGCCTTGGTGCATTCCACATACTCTTGGCTGAGTTATACCTTTTAGCCTTTTGGAGCATGGCTGTTACTGGTATTTACTCAAAGTCAATTTAATCATATACAGATAACTGATTCTTTTCTGTTTCCTTATTTATTTTATATTTTTTACACTGGGTAATGTTGTCACTAACTTCTTTCAGTATAAAATAATATATGTTTCCCAAAGGAAACTGATTGTTGGCATAAATGATAGTATAAGAATATATAAACTTGCTTCTTAGTAGCCTATTCATCTTAGCTTATTTTTAATGTTGGCATTCATGAAATATAATCATTTATTCAATGTATAATTTAGGTATATAGCTTATTGTATTGTTGTTTTTATTTCCTAGAACACACGTAAATATATAATAAAGTGTAACATATAGGTGAAGCATAAATTGACTGAACTAGTATGCCAGTAAATTTATTGTTGAATTTTTATTTCTCTCAGAAGCCATCAATAAGTTTTAAATTTAATATTTAATCATAATTTCAAGTTTCATTTCCTTCTTTAAATTGTATTTTGAAATTTGAGGACATAAGCCTTGTTGTAAAGTCACTAATAACTTGAACTATCAAGTGAGACTTTTGTGTGCTTAATTTAATAGCATTAAATCCTGTGTTTCTTCATTCTTATTAACCAAAGAAAGAAACAAAGTCTACAGAATGTCATAATAGATAAAGATAGGATTATGCCTAAAGTCAATATCAAATATTATTTATGGAGAAAGAGACCATGAAATAACTTCCAAGGAATTTTCTAAAAGCTCTAATTTGAATTCTTTTTGACTTTTGTTTATAAATTCCCTGTGTCTATTCCTTGAGTTCTTATTTTGACAAATATAAACAAATCTGGATCAATTTATTAGTCTCAAGTAAGCATGGAGGAAGTGGTAGTAAGTTACACAGACCAGTTTAAAAACCTGACTCCATGACTATTTTATCAGTTTACAACTGAGTGAACAGTTATAATCGGAGTACACTTCCATGAGTGCATTTGCATTGATGATTCCCTGTGGTGATTAGCTAGCCAGTACAGTAAACTTCACATTTTATAAAATATCAGTAGGATGTCATACAAGAGTATTTTGATTTGTTCAAATAACATTGTAATGGAAATTTCAATAAAAGACTTACAATTGATCACAATCAGCTGTGTTTTTATTGCAATAGCACTTAGTTATGAAACCATTACCACAAAATTCTTTGAAACGGGTTTCATATATATTTGCAATGTTATTGATTTATGAGTTTTTTCTTTTCAGGGCTTCTGCTAGAGCCTGCTGCAGTGTTCTGTATTTTGAGTTAATGTAATTGATCTTATATGTTGATTATACTTTATTGTCTTTTTAAATTGTTTCTTGATCAATAGTTATTCAAAAGTTGATTTAATACTGTTTATTATTAATGATTTTAAGATTATTTCTCATAAAGAGAGACCTCTGGTATCTAAATTTCCCTTAATAGTTCTCCTCTTGTGTGTGACAATAACTGTTTATTTAGAGAAGGGAAATAGATGGCCTCTTTGTGCATTTATCCCAGAACATAAATAAAATACCTTCCTCACATGAGCCTTTTTTCCCCCTGTAACTGGTAATAACAAAATTAATTTATATTTTCATAAGTGATATATATGAAGTTCAACTATTTTTCAGAAAATTAGGATAAAAACCATTATTTCAAGCGTTTATCAATCTTTCAGTTACTTAACTCTTTGGCTTTAAATTTCCAGTGCACTTGACATGATGTTAAGTTATAATAGAGTTATTTTAAGTCTATTTAACTCTATTAAAAATGCAAAGAGTATCTCTTTGAATTTATAGTCAGATATATTTAGATCCTGTTTATTTTATAATTATAGAATATTTGAGCTTGAAGAGATTATCTTTTTTAATCCCCTTGCCTTATCATTTAGGCAATTAAGGCCTGGAGAGGTAAAGTGGCTTCCTGAAGTCATATAGCCATGTTTTTATATAAAGAGCTTAGCGTGATGCTTATACATGAAGTGTTTACTAGTTATCTGTTTCAAAACCTGGGTAAATGATTATGACAGAAATGGCAGAATTAATATTTACAGTAGGTAGAATTATATTGTGACCTAAAACAAATTGAAATATTTATTTATAGGGCACCTGGGTGGCTCACTTGGTTAAGCATCCGACTTCAAGTTCAGGTCATGATCTCACAGTCCATGAGTTTTGAGTCCCACGACAGTCTGTGCTGACAGCTCAGAGCCTGAAGCCTGCTTCAGATTCTGTGTCTCCTTCTCTCTCTCTGCCCTTCCCCCAGTAGCTCTCTCTCTCTCTTCTTAAAAATAAAAAATAAACATTAAAAAATAAAAAATTTGTTTAAAAAATTAAGTGTAATTTGTTCTTAAGATTTGAAATGAGAGAGTAAAGCAGTATTTGCCATATGTAGCTCATGTGCTTTAGTTATAACTTGTTTAACCCAAGTTGTAGATGTAGAGTGAAACTACTGAGAATTTTATTTTATATGTATATTTTATTTACATATTACTATACAATGAAGTTATAACATTAAGCCTATTAATAATACTTTTGCTTGACAATAGAAAAATTCTGTATTATCTCCCAGAAGGCAACACTTTCTAGTTGAAAGACAATATTTCTAAACACACTTGATATAGAATTAGATGCCATGTCATTATTGCAACCATGAAATGTTTAATGGCAAAAATAATATTTGTGTAGTGATCTACAGTGCACAATGTATTTTCATATGAATTATCTAATTATTTTAGACAACAGTATGAAGACTCACTCTTATTAAATGACTTTTCCAAGGTCATTTAGAGTGGAGACCCCTTTCTAAATGAACCCACCCTTTGCTATCTCCATTTTCAGTGTTCTTAAGGGTACCTGTGTGTTTTCCAGCACTATATTGGGACTCTATTGAATTATTTGGAGAACTATACCTTATGTCAATACCTGTAGTAAAGAACACTTAAAAGAAACCCATAGTGAATCTAAGATTCAAACCAAATAAAATTAACACTCTTTCTGGATATCTTTTTTTAAATGTTTATTTATTTATTTATTTTGAGAGAGAATGAGTAGGCAAAGGGCAGAGGGAGAGAGAGAGAGGGAGAGGGAGATGGAGAGAGAGAAAGAGAGAGAGAGAGAGAGAGAGAAAGAGAGAGAGACTACCAAGCAGGCCCTGGCACTGCCAGCACAGAGCCCTATGTGGAGCTCCATCCCATATACCCATATATATAAAATGAGATCATTACCTGAGCTGGAACCAAGAGTTGAACACTTAACTGACTGAGCCACCCAGGTGCCCTGGATTCTGGATATCTTTAATCAATTTTGATAACACTGTAAAATCAAACAAGATGTTCATTTCATATCTATCTAAAATTTATTTAAAGCTTTTCCTGGTAGATAATATTTTCTTTAAAGATTTTGTAGACTTCCTCTCTTCTTTCTACTTTAAGTAAGCCATCTATTTCTTCATGTATACTTAACAAATATTTATCACCTGTTGTGTTCATAGCATTGCTGAAAGTCTACATTTGGAGCTTCTGTTTTGTCCTATTTATTGTTTCAGACATTTAGGCAGTATTTGTAAAAGTCAGTGTTCTCTAGAACATGAAAAAAAGAATCAACAGGATGTATACATATATATTAAGAGGTTTATTTTAAGGAATTGGCTCATACATTTGTGGGGATCTGAAATCTGTAAGGCAGACTGGCAGGCTGGAATCTCATATAGGGGTTAATACTATAGTGTTGGAGTAGTACTTCCTCTTTCTCCAGGAAACGTTAGTTTTTGCTCTTTATGCCTTCCAACTGATTGGATAAGGCCCCACTCATATTATGGAGAGTAATCTCACTTAAAATCAACTCATTTTATATGCTAACTATATCCACACAATATTTTTACAGCAATACTTAGACCAGTATTTGATTAAATGACGGGGTGTTTTAGCCTAGCCAAGTTGACACATAAAACTAATCATCACGATGCCATTTATTTGAAAAGTTACCTATGATTGCATCCCTCCACTGATGAGGTTTATACATTGCTAGATTAGATATAGAAATCTTAGCTAATACTTAAAATACTTTATAAGAGGCAGGGTGATAGCGCAGGAAGCTCATGGACCCTCAGAATCAAAAAGGCCACTATTTACAACTTGGCTTCATTACCTACTAGTTTGCTTTGGGAAAAGCTGCTTAACCTCAGAGTCTGTTCCTGCTCTATAAAATAGGGTAAATCTCTATCTTACAGGAGAATTAGATGAGTATTTAGGTAGTTAATATATGCTAAACACCCAATAGACTTCCTGGCACACACTAGATGATAAATAAATATTAATTATTATTGCCTTTTCTCCCTTATTCTTTTGAAAACAAATTTTGTTTAATTATCAATATATATGTATTCATTTAACCATGTGTACATTCAGTAAATATTTATTCAGCTCTAGGTGACAGGTACTATTCCAGGCATTAGAGATAAAAAAGTATATGTATCCTCTTAGAACTTGCCATCTAGTGATTGCCTTCATAGACAATAAACATAACAAAAAAGAAAGATACAAGGTAGATTATGTTAGACTATATAAGTGCTATAGGGAAGAGGTAAAACAAGAAAGAGGTATAGGGAGTGATGCGATGAGTGTTGGTGGCAAGGAAATGAGTTATATTTTAATAGCTTTACTGGAGACAGCCTTACTAAGAAAATTATATTTAAGCAAAGACCTAGAAAATAGAAGACAGGATAAGTGCTCCAACCTTGAATATCTGGCTGGGATGTGGCAGGTAGATGGGATACTTAAGTGCAAAGCGTTTGTGACGGGAGTGTGTTTGTGGAACAGTAGGAAGGCTCTGGTAACTGGAATAGAGTGGTCCAGCAGTAGAAGAGTAGAAGGTGAAATCAGACAAATTGTGTGAGGTGTGCTGGGCAAATGTTACAAAGAGCTTTGTGAAATAGAAGCCATCAGAAAGTTTTGAGAAGACTTGATGTGGTCTGGTATTTGTGCTACTCAAAAATAAATTATAGGAAATGGTTTTGTTAGGCGTATAAACTCAAAGGATAGACTTCATCCTTGGAATCTGTTATTTATTAACCATATAAGCTTAGATGACTTACTTCTCTACATGAAAAGTAAATAATAATAGCATCTATCTCATAGAGTTGTTATATAAATTAATGCTCTACTTGACATATAGAAAGAATCTAATAAATTTTTGCTGTTAGTAGTAATAATAATAAAAGGATTTAACTCTAATGGGGTGCTTGAGTGGCTCACTAAGTTAAGCATCCAACTTCTTGGTTTCAACTCAGGTCATAATCTCACAGTTTGTGAATTTGAGCCCTGCATCAGTCTCCACGCTAACAACACAGAGTCTGCTTGCTTGGAATTACTCTCTCTCTCTCTCTCTCTCTCTCTCTCTGCCCCTCCTCTGCTCTCTCTCTCTCAATAAACAAACAAACAAACAAACTTTTAAAAAATAGAAGTTTGGGGTGCCGGGGTGGCCCAGTTGGTTAAACATCCGACTTCATCTCAGGTCATCATTTCACCATTGTAGGTTTGGGTCCTGTGTCAGGCTCTGTGCTGACAGCTCAGAGCCTGGAGCCTGCATTCTGTGTCTCCTTCTGTCTCTTTCCGTCCCCTGCTCATACTCTGCCTCTCTCTCTCTCTCAAAAATAAATAAAATATTTAAAAAATTAAAAAAAATTTTTTGCTAGTGATCTTGAATAGATACATAGAAACTGTTCTTGTCATTGTTTTAGATCTAGAAGTATATTGGTGAAGTAGAGATCATCATGACTATTAGAGAAAAATACCTCTGCTTCTAAATTCATGCTTCCGATTTTGAGAGAGTCAGATTTGAGAGGGTCATGGTAATTCCCTGAAAAGCAGATTATCTCCTTTCATGATACCCTCTTTTGGTAAGCACTATCATTATTCTTTCGTGGAGGAGTTTTGAAAGTTTTGTGACCATGTTAACATTTCTTCCAAGTGTAGTATTTACATCAAAACTGAGCTTTAGCTCTTACGAGTACTTCTTTATGGTGGTATTCCTTCTGTAATTTCTCTCATATGGACCCTTTCCAGTCCATCTGTTATTATCCTAGTACAAGTCCTGTCACACCATGGGCTCTTGTCTGTTCTGCTTTTTGTCAGTGGAAGTAGCAGGTATTATGTTATTATTGTTATTGTGATTGTTATTATTTGAACATTCACTATATTTCAGGAAATTAAGCACTTTATACACGCAAATTTATTTACTTTGTAAGGCAGTGTTTTCGACTCCATTTTATGATTCCATTTTATAACTATAAACTCAAAGTTTATAACTTTGAGAGCAGACTTTCAAAGGTTTAACAATCAAACATTCAACCTGGTCTATTCTATTTCTTATTACAAATCTTGTACTTTAAACAATTAAATCAATCATTCAAAAATTATATTTTTCTGTCTTTGTTTTAGATTTTTTCTGTCCCCTGAGGGCATATTTTTTCCCCCTCTATTATACTTACCTAATTATAATCCAGGCTTGACTTGGGCCATGTTTCTTTAATAAAGGAGACTTCGGAGACAGTGACACGTAGAGTATCATTTGCTTCTGTAAAACTTAGTTTACCCTTTGTTAATTCTGCTGTTAGTTATACACTGGTGTTTATCATGCCTGGAATTTTCTTGTTATTTAATCATTTCATAGATATGTTTGGTTTCTGTAAGTAGATTGAATGTTCATCA
Organism: Crocuta crocuta; assembly: GCF_008692635.1. Taxonomy (NCBI): domain Eukaryota; kingdom Metazoa; phylum Chordata; class Mammalia; order Carnivora; family Hyaenidae; genus Crocuta; species Crocuta crocuta. Next base: position 2,663,933 of record NW_027529549.1, read on the forward strand.
GGAAACTAGGAATTATTTTAATAATTCTTATATTTCCATACAAATTTATACTCCAAAATTCTGTATTCTGCATATAAAATTTATACAATAAGTGTATGATTTTTCTTTATTCTCAAGATTATTAGCTAATTGATTTTAATATGAATAGTCCTTCCTTTGAGTAAACTAACCACTTTAAAAGTTGTATAAAGTCTTCCAGGTCAGTTAAGAACTGAGAAATTTGGGGGCACCTGGGTGGCTCAGTAAGTTAAGCGTCCAACTTCAGCTTGGGTTATGATCTCACGGTTTGTGGGTTCGAGCCCTGTGTCGGGCTCTGGGCTGACAGCTAGCTCAGAGCCTGGAGTCTGCTTCAGATTCTGTGTCTCCTTCTCTCTCTGACCCTCCCCTGCTCACGCTGTCTCTCTCTCTCTCAGAAATAAAGAACATTTAAAAATTTAAAAAAAAGAATTGAGAAATTTTGAATACTTTGTTCCTAGTAATACCTCAGAATACCAGTGCAGTTAAATTTGCCCCACTGCCCAATTCATTGTCCCTAGATGGAATTGTTTATACACTCTAAAATACGATTCATAGTGTGATTAAATTTTAAAGGGCAATAATAAAAATGTTTAAAGCTATTACTATCTGAAAAAGAAAAGTAATAATACTTACATTAAAAAAATTTTTTAGGGGCACCTGGGTGGCTCAGTCAGTTAAGTGTCCAACTTTGGATCAGGTCATGATCTCACAGTTGTTGAGTCAAGCTCCATGTTGGACTCCATGGTGACAACTTGGAGCCTGGAGCCTACTTCAGATTTGTGTCTCCCTCTTTCTCTGTCCCTCCCCCTCTCATGCTGTCTTTCTCTCAAAAATAAACAAACATTAAAAAAATTTAAAGTATTTTTTATTTTACTCAAAAGTCACTTGGAATAATTTTTTCTGCATGGTTACGTTATTTATTTAAGAATACCAACAGCTGTTTCCAATTTGGGGATTTGTTTTTTTATTTAAACTTATGTTTTGACTATAAAATTTATATGACTCAGAAGTCTGTATATAAAATAATATTCATTGAAAAATATTTTTAAAGAGTAAGTATTTACAGAGAACAAATTGTTGGTTTCCAGAGGGAAGGGGGTAGAGGAATGGGCAAAATGTAAGAAAGGGAGTGGAAGATACAGGTTTCCAGTTATGGAATGAATAAGTCACAAGAATAAAAGAAACAGCATAGGGAACATACTCAATGGTATTGTAATAGTGCTTGTATGGTGATAGATGGTAGCTACACTTGTGGTGAGTTGTTGACTCACTATGTGGTACACCTGAAACTATGTCACATTGTGTGTCAACTATACTCAAAACAATTAAAAATATAAAGAATAAGGATTTAAAAAATCATCTAGTAAACTTTTATTTTTTCAATTTGGGCTGAATTAAAAGATAACTCAAAGATTTTTTCTTAGTTTTAAGCATTCTACAGACAGACAAATTACGAAATTGTCTTATTTCAGATATATCATTAGTGATTTTTATTGCATATAATGTTTTTTGAAATTTCTCCCTCTAGAAGCATTACATTATAGAGAAGCTCCATTGATTTGCTAAATTTATTGAAATAAATCAATTTAGAAATATCATAGAATTAAAAATTCTGACGTGTAAACATACTGCCATGTTCCTAAAACAGATGTTAACACCTNGAATCAATTTAGAAATATCATAGAATTAAACAAAAATTCTGACGTGTAAACATACTGCCATGTTCCTAAAACAGATGTTAACACCTGATAAAAGTTAATAATTGCTTGTTAGGAAAGCTGTCCACTAATAAGGCCAGTCTTAGCAAAACTAAAAGAATTTTGTTTCTTTGGCTTTCCTTCTGTGACAATACAATATTATCAAACCACAATCAGACAAGATTGGATGGAAAGATCAGTAGCATTGGTTATAGCTGTTTACCAGTTTTTATTCTTGACCCTATATAAAAAGAAGTCAGTCACATCAAATGAATCATGACTTTTTCCCTTTATAACAGAGAGGTTCCTTTTAAAGACCATCTGCCAACTGAATGTTCTGTTAGTGTTTTTTTCAGATTCAGAAGCCAAAAAAAGTGAGTTTTTTTGTATGCTAAATTACTTTTGTATTTAGTATAAATTATTATGGAATTTAAACCTTTTGTGAATAATTTCTTCTTACAGTACATTTTTGTAATGTTTATTTTTGAGAGAGAAAATACACAAGTTGGGAAGGGACAGAGAGAAAGAGTACCAAGCAGAGCCCACTGCAGGGCTGTCTCAGGAACTGTGAAATTATGACCTGAGCCAAAATTAAGAGCCAGCCACTTAATTGACCCTTAACCTTAAAGTGCATTTTATTAATAATATTAGTAAGTATCATTAAACCATGTTCAAAATTCCTTTATGTATATTGTCTTATTTGCATATCCCAGTAACCTGGTGATGTGGAGTAGGATATATACTTACCTCCATTTGTATATGAAGAAATTGAGGTTTACAGAAGTTAAATAACTTGTTCAACTTTTATGGCAGTTAAGTAATAAGTTCTGGACCAGTAGCTAGATATTGTGACCTTTAGTCTCCTTCTTTTACATGCTGCTACCTCATTTATATCTTATTTTTCAAGCCATATAATATTTGAGAATAACAAAGGCAGTTTGTTCTAAAAGTATTGAGATATTTTATTGAACTTGCTTCTTCTGATTATTTTGATTTATTTTAAAAATAATTAATGATTTTTCTTCTTACTAACCTATGAAACTCTCTCTCTAAATTTTACTTTCTAACATCTACTTTGTGCAAGGGTTTTGTGGTAGTGTAGTGTACCATATTCTGTGTCTGAAACTTGTCTAACCTTGAGTTACATATTTTTTTTTACAGTTTATTGTCAAATTAGTTTCGACATAACACTCAGTGCTCATCCCCACAAGTGTCCTCCTCCATGCCCATCCCCCCGCCCCCCCACATCCATCAGTCCTCAGTTTTTGTCAGTATTCAAGAGTCTTTCATGGGTTGCCTCTCTCCCTTTCCCCCNTCCAATGGCTTCAGATCTTTTCTGTGTGATGTATGGGCGCGAGTGCAAGTATAGGGCTCCTTACTTCTCCGCCATCTTGCCCCCTCTTTTTGAGTTACATATTTAAACAAGTTAAGCAAATTGGCAATTTCTACTCATCTGCTTTTATATGTATGCATGTTGTGCATACACATGTGTCTTGCTGTGTGTGCACACACCACAGTGGATTGGACACCAATATTAATGTATATATTGGTCTGCTTTGATTTGTACAAAGTTGTTATCTGATGGCTAAGTAGTAGAAAATGTTACTATCAGTGGTTTTATATTAATGCTGAAAAAATTTAGTACTAAAACCACTTTGAAACTGCCATCAGTAAAATGACTTTTGTTCTTCTGACCAAAAAAAAATATAATTTGAAAAGAACATTTGCTGAGCACACTGATTAAAAAGCTCAATATCCCATTAGTTTCACATTATTTTTGGCACATATTATAAACAGTCTATATATTTAAGAATTCTTTGAAGAAAATATTTGTCTGACATTCTCAGAAAGTGTATCCAGAATATGTCATATGAATTTCTTGATGGTGTAGATAAAAACTTTTTTCTTATTATAAAAGATGCTGCCAGATTGGCATGGTCTGGGCCAGAAATGTCTATGAAATTAAGCTTATTTTGACCACCCATGCCATATTATTTTTAGCTATTTTTGTTAATTCTACCATTCTATCTGCAGGCAGATCAAGTGGCAGTCCATTGTACATGGTTGGGACTTTTGATTGAAATATATCCATGTAACAGATAAGAGCAAACCTACTTATCACCAAGGAAGATGAACACTATAATTATTTATTTGAATATAATTGAATAACATACTTTATAAAGGAGAGAAAACTACATTTTGTTATAAGTAAAGGTTTCTATTGTGAATAGGATGGAATTTAAGCTACAAGATGAAATGTTTGCAGAATGAGTTATAGTAACACCAATACTCTTGATAAAAGGGGACAATACTCTTGATAAAAGGGGAAAAGAGAAATTTATTGCAGTGCATTGATTGTTTTGTTTGTGGTATAACTTTTATGTCCTCTGAGACCTTTTTTTTTTTTACTTTTACATAAGCCCATGTAAGAGTACAAATAAAACAAAATAAGCGTGTAGCAGACAGATACTCAACAGAGCTTGACAAGACACTAATAAATCAAGGGGTTTGGTAGAAAAAATGTTTGCTCAGAATGTTAGCTGACTATAAGGTTGGTAGCCTTCTATGTTCACAGTTATGTGTTCTAATTTATTTCAGCTCTTCAGATGTATCAGGGTGATAAATGTCTACCTGTCAGTAGATTAGACAGATACATAAGTAAAGCCTGATAGAAATCAGTGATAGTCTTGTATGATTCAATGCACAATGGTACAACAATAGCTTGCTTAGCAATTGTAAACATTCCAGTGACCCTGTAAAGCAGTTAACTTCTTCTAGTGATTTTTTTTAGTCAAAATATCAATTATATTTATCATATCATGTCCAAATAACTAGCTCATCTCCCTTTTAACATTTGCCTCACTAATTACATTAGTGAGTACTAGGTACACAGTATTTGGGGCACAATATTTCCAAAGGCTGCATAAAACAATTTGGATATATAATGAAGATAATTTATCTTACTTTTTTTAATGTATCAATGTTTTTGACTAGGATGAGCTTTAAAAATACAGTTAGAACTTAGTGTTCTTTAAGTATTTTAGGAAATCAAACTTCTTCCTCCCACTATGTATTAATACTGTTATAATTGGCTTTATTATGTTTGTGGGTTTCCAAGTTTTTATGATTATAACTCTCTTCAGAATCTCTGCTCAGCATTGCCCCTCACTTCACTGTTTCAAGTTTACTACAAAGAGTTACTCTATTCCCACATGGAATTCTTAAATCTTTTTTCTCCCTGTCAGGCTGCATGTATCTTCTCATACTTCTGTTTTTCTCTCTTCTGGAGTAAAAGAAGTTGTTCCTTGGCCTTTCTAACACTAATTGGGAGGTGGTGAGGGTGGAGTAGAAGGGTGGAAGGGAGGAGAAGGAAATGCTTATTTCTGCCTTTATCTCTAATTATACCTCCAATTTATCTTTTCCTATATAAATAGCTCTCATATATTCATCTGTGAAATGGAATTATTTTATGAACCATACAATCTGTTCTAAGTATTAAATTAGGTCAAGTTTTTTAAGTGTGCGGCATAATGTATGGTGGCACATAATAATTTCACAATAAATATTGTCTTCTGTATACTCCTAGTTACCCAGATATCATGCCTTATAATCATTTTTATTTCTCTCACTTCTCCACTCACTACATCTAATTAGTCTATTCTACCTCTATAGAAAGGCAAAGTAGTTAGGTTCAGGAGACAGAATTGCTTTTGAAATCTGTTTCCAACATTTATTAGGTGTGCCTCAGACAATTCACCTAACCATCTGTTAAATCTCCTGTTTTTCTATAAAATACTAATAATAATAGTAACATACTGAAAATGTGTAAGAATCACATTCAGTTAACTGAATGAGAGTGAGTGAGTTAGTGAGTGTGTGTGTGTGTGTGTGTGTGTGTGCCTATGTATAAAATGAATACATCATGCAGATCAATTGTTTGGCACATTTTTAGTTCATAAAATAAGCATTCAATAAGTGTATTATACATTATTATTATCATAATTACTATCCATTCCTGTTGACAGCTCAGGCTTTGTGTCCTCTTACCTGGGTGCATGCTCTATACCTAGTCACCATTATATTCTCACAACCTGCCATCCATCTAATAATACTCTTGGCAGTTACATTATTTTTTATACTCTAGAAGTCTTCAAATGCTGTTCATTTTCTAGCAAATATGTTGCAGATCACTACCTTGGCCTTTAGGACTCCCACAGTTGACTTCACCCTACCTTCCAGTATTATTTCCTAGTTTGTCTCATATGGTTACTATTAGAATGGAGATAAGGAACAGATCACAACAAATAACACAGTGTCTGGCATATGTGTGAAAGTTTTTAATTTCTCTTTGTTTCTCTTTTCTCCCTTTTTCTCCTTTCTCCTCTCTTCTATTAATACATCCTGGATTCTAATCAAACTGTATATCATATTCTTTCTTATGTCTACATCTTTGCTAAGATTTAATTCTCTTTGTTTTTATTTATTTATTCAGTATATATTTATTGATTATATTCTGTGTTCTGCATTATTTGACATCGGGGACACAGATGTTTAGGGCATCTTCCTGAGGCATATTCTAGAAAGAAAACAATATATTAAAGATACTAAGGCCTCCAGTTAAATATTACATGATAACATAGGTCATGCCTGTTTTGGCCTTCTGTTGTATTTCCAATTCTTGGAAGAGTGCTGTGGTTATACCAGAATTCTTGTAATTGAGAATAAAATGAATGAGATGAGGGGTGCCTGGGTGGCTCAGTTGGTTAAGCATCTGACTTGAGTTCAGGTCATGATTTCACAGTTAGTGAGTTCGAGCCCTGCATCAGGCTCTGTGCTGACAGCTTGGAGCCTGGGGCCTGCTTTGGATTCTGTTTCCCCTCTGTCTCTGCCCCTCCCTCTCTTTCTCTCTCAAAAACAAATATTTTTAAAAAATTTTAAAACCTGAGTGAGATGGAACGAGGCAAGAAGGGAGAGAAGACACAAGACAGTTCAGCATGTTTGATAATTGCCTGTGCTTTTATTATGTTTTATAACTATATGCCTAGGTAATATATTGTAAAATTCATGTATGAGTAGTGGGAGATAATGTTAGACAAAAATACAGAGGCCAGAATCTAAAGAATATTATCCAATATGGCTAGAAATTTGGAACCTATCTTGTACCTTTGGAGAGCTTTTGATGGGAGGAATGTCACATCTTACAGTTTTATTTCAGGAAGAATATCCTATTAACAATGTAGCAAGAAGGATTAGAAGTCAGATTAGAGGTAGGGATATGAGTGTGAACCTACCGCAATAGTAAAACAAAGAAATAAGGGCGCCTGAATTTTAAATGGGAGTGAAGTGGGGCGCCTGGGTGGCTTAGTCGGTTAAGCGTCTGACTTTCGCTTAGGTCATGATCTCGCGGTTCGTGGGTTCGAGCCCCGCGTCGGGCTCTGTGCTGACTGCCAGCTCAGAGCCTGGAGCCTGTTTCAGAGTCTGTCACTCCCTCTCTCTCTGACCCTCCCCTGCTCACGCTGTCTCTCTCTCTCCTAGAAATAAATAAAAATAAAATAAAAATAAAATAAAATAAAATAAAATAAAATGGGAGTGAAGAAATTTAAGACATATTTATATGGTAAAATCAATGGGACTTGGGAGGTAATTGAATTTGGAGAATATAGGAGAGTGAGAAGATGTGTGCCTTCAGACTTCTGCCCAGTGTTCAAGGCCCAGCTGTATGAATTGTAACCTACTCCAATTCCATTCCTCTCACTAATGATTGAAATAAATATGCTTTTTCACTTCTTATAAAATGTGTCTTATATTGCTGATTTGTTTTTATTAGTAGTTAATTGTATGCATGCCTAAATTCCCTCACTGAATTTGAAGGCCCATAACTTAATTTCTTTGTATTACCTCATGTGGTCTTATCTGTGTGGAGTGTTCAGTAAATATACTGATTATTAATTAATGCTACATTTGAATTTAATTACCTCCTGAAAAAAATCCAGAAAGGTAAGTATATGCTTGAGACGTTTCAGTATTTAAGAAAATACTGATATAGGTACCCGTTACAAATAGGTGAAGCTTAACTAAAATTCTTTCAAAAACACTTCAATTCTAAAAATTCAAAATTAGTGATTGCCAGAAAAGAAAATATTCATAGGAAGAAATTTTAAAGTGAAATCAGGCATATTGTTTCCAAATTCAGATGAGAACTTACTATTAAAAATCTTGCACAGATTGGAAATGACTAATCAACATTAGGAAAATGAAATTGAAAGATCTGCCCTCATGCTATTCATGGCTAAAAATGTTTTCATGTCCAATTTTAACAGTGTTGTTCCAGTGTGAAAATTTCAGTGGTTAGAACTGTTGGTTTGGGAAAAACAAATCATTTAATTATCTAGTCTGCAGGATGATCTTGGGCAAATTCCTTGATTTCTGTTAGTCTCCCCCTTCAGAGAGCAGCCTTAGCAGAGTCTTAAAGGATATCTCATATCTGAAAGGTATAAAGGAATGCTAAGCATACTTTAGAAAGACAGAGCAGTATATACTAATGGGATTAAATTTGGATTATTTCTGTGGGTCATTCTAGCTCACCCATTAGACTATGATTTTAAGTATTTTAATTTTTTGCTCTTAATTTCAATATCAATTTGAAAACTGTAACCTGTCAAGAAGTCAGTAATCCCCAGTTGCTCTTACATATAATGGGTGGACATTTATATAACATAATTGTCTTTGGAAATTAATTCAACAGATTTATCTTCATAATGTCTTAAAACAATTTAGAATGGTAGAACAGTGATTGTTTTCAACTGTGTTGGAGGCTTAAGATGCAAAGTTCCTACATATATCTATCTTCATAATGAGAAAAATACTTTTTTCAAAAATTAATTGTTTCAGTGTTATTATATAATTTCAATAGAAAAATATTATGAGATGAAGAGGAAAGAGCATAGGATCTGAGTTTTAGTATTAGCTTTGCCCTCCACTAGTAACCATCTACCCTCTTTGGGTCTTGGTCTTCTCATAAGTAAAGTGAGGGGGTGGAATAAATAGTGTGTTATGTCCCTCTCAGCTCTGAAATTCTGTGTCTGTACCCTGTTCGTTATCAGATTCACAGCCATAGCTCAACTATTCAAGTGTGACTCATCATGGTGCAAGGTAGAACCTAATCATTTCTGTATTTAGAGGACAGTGGGGATAAAATGTCATTTAGTTGTATTTGATTAAAAGAGGGAACCTAAAATAAGAAATACTCATTTTCTTATTTCAAATGTAAAGAAAGACTAGTCAAAAATAACATGGTGCATTAGAATTATATAATGCTATTAATATCAGATTATTATTAACGCTCTGAAAGAGTTTTTTCGTTAATGAATCAATTTATAATAATAGGAATATATTAATGTTAAATAAATCCTAAAAGTTGGATATCCTGTGACTATTTTATGTAGTCCTATGGTAACAAATCTTGTATCTTGAATATTTCTGAATTAATATACACAAATGAGTATTGCTATCTTTATCATAGTTACCTTAGGAGGCTGAGATCTTTTTTCAAATTGCATCACCAAATATTTACTGTACATCTACCTCTGTGGGCTGATGTACTCTATTAACTTTGAGGCAAGGGCACCTGGGTGGCTCAGTCAGTTCTCATCCTATTCTTGATTTCAGCTCAGTTCATGATCTCTTGGTTCGTGGGATTGAGCTCTGCATCTGCACTGACAGTGCAGAGCCTGCTTGGCATTCTCTCTCTCTCCCAATCTCTCTACCCACCCCCCTTTCTCTCAAAATAAATAAATAAACTTAAAAAAATTTAGTTGGAGAATTGTAGTCATGACTCTTCCCTCAAATGCTTGTTTATTTTTCTTTAGGTCACTTTCATTTTGATTCTGAGCCTCAATCTCCCTGTGCTGAGAAGCCATCAATCTCATTCATTCCCTTGACTCCACACACTATCCAGAGCTGTGCAGAGCAACTTATTGGTCACCTTATACCATCCTTGTTTCCCCTGAAATACCTTTTGTTATAATATGTGTAGGCCCTTGAGGACCACAGGTTCTTCTTCTGTACCATAGAGTGGTATGGAAATCTCTAGTAGTACTGAGAACCCTATGTTGAGGGTCCATGCTCCCTCAGTCCCTCAAACAGACAGCTGCTTTGAGATCTTATCCCCTGTCAGTCATTCATTGGTCCTGCACCTTCTTGGAATTTGTCCATTCATTTCCATCGCTCTTCTACCCAATTTCAGGATGCTTTCTGAGCTTTTTTTTTTTTTAATTTAAACTACTAACAGGAAACTAGTTGTTTTCAGACTATAAGAAAGATACTTTTTTCTTTGTGCCATGCAAGCATCCTCAAGGAACATACTATGTAAAGTTATGAATACTTAGGTACCCATTTGAAAGAGGAGAAGGAGGAAGGACAAAGAAAAAAAGAGAGAGACACACACATATCTCAAGAGTTACCCTGCTACACGGAGATTAAGACATAGTTTCCAAGAGCCTAAATTTCACTGGGAATGAATGATCTATAAAAAAGCTAAAGTTTTCTTGTATAATTTTTGTAAAGCTATCTCTGCCATGATTCTATCTATGCCATCCACTATTTAAAATTTGTTTCCTTACTCCTCCTCCTTCTCCTTTTCTTTATTTCTTTCAGAAAAGGGACAGAATTTATAGTTGGTGACCCATGGTTTAGAGTTTTCTTTCCCTCACTTGCTAGTAATATGATCTCAATGAAGTCACAGCATCTCTCTGCACCTTGAGTTTTCTATTTGCAAAATGGAAGTAATGCCACTTGTCCATACTCACTGAGCTTTTGTTAGACCAAGCAGGAAAGGTTTGGTAAACCTTAATTTACAAAATCAAGGCCCAGTAAACCATAAAGTATTGGACAAATACAGACTCCATTGATTTAATGCAGAAGCAGAATGGTGTGAGAAAAAAACAGAGGTTGTAGAGTCAGGTATACCTGTATTCAGTTCTTGCAAATTTGCCACTGACTAGCCTAGTATAATCTTAGTTTGTGTGTAGGCACAAATCTAGTAACACCTACTTTGTGGTCATGGGAAGAAATCACATAATTTTATAAATCTCTGTAAGATAAACAGGGATACATTTTATCTCCTTTTCTTAGATGAAACAGTTGGGGCTCAGAGTGTTAAAATTTGGCTAGGGTTATTCAGGTGAGTAAATGACATTATCAGAATAAACTCTTGGTATCCAATATAAGTTTCATGTTTTAGATAAATTATATTAGGTAATCTCAAAGAAGGAGTTCCATGTCCATTGTAACATGGCATATACATATGAACATACACACAGATGAGACCCATAGAAAGATTGTTTTTAAACATGCAAATATATTCGTTCTTGTGCATTGTTCTTGTCCAGTCTTCATCTTTTATCGTCAACTTGTACAAATTAAAAAATGTGGTCTTATATCAAGTTAATGACCCAGGAGAAGGGAAAGACTAATCAGCTCCCTTTTCAGTTGTAGTGCTGGTTGACTCACAAAGCCTGGACGTCATGATTTACATTTGATGAGCAATGTATATTCGAATTATAAAAAAAGAAAGTCGATGGCTTCAGTTAGGTATTAACCCAAGACATATGGTGGGGTTCACCTGTGGTTCTATAAATTTCATGTCTCCCACTCTGCTTTGTATTACACTTGGCTGGTAATAATTTTTTTTTCCTATAGAAACTTCCTTGATTGTCAGTACATCTCCAAGGGCATAATCATGATATATTAAAAAATAATCATGTAAATTATAATCATCTCACATTTTCCAGAATATTTTTAATGATGAGGATTTTTCTGTATAATTATTGATTGGGACTTTTCCTGGCTTGGGATAAGGTAATCATAGTTAAAGTGCAGGACTATAGACTTGATGTTAAGACTTGATATTGGGGCATAACAAGAAGGTAATTTATACTTTTGCCTTGGAGAAGTTTTTTTGTTTAAATTATGCCAAACACCTAGTAATTTTATTTTTAATATCTTTTAAAAATATATTTATTTTGAGAGAAAATAGAGCACAAGCAGGGGAGGGGCAGAGAGAAGGAGAGACAGAATCCCAAGTAGGCCTCATGCTATCAGCATAGAACCTAATGTGGGGCTCAAACTCACAAACTGTGAGATCATAACCTGCGCTGAGATCAATAGTTGGACCCTAGTTGACTGAGTCACCTAGGGACCCCAAAACCCCTAGCAATTTTAAAACTGAAATACAGTAAGATAGCATATTTTTAACTATTCATAGATGCATAAAATAAGTATACAGACTGGGAAAAGAAGTGATTCGATCTTGAGTTTATAAGTATGTACTCCTAACAACCATACAAATAATTAGACTTTCAGTATTGTTTTCACATTACTGTTTCTAATGTTGAAAAGAGTGTATAGCCATGTTTTTTGTGCTGACAGTGATAGAAATGCAAGGCTAAGTTGTATTAACATACTTTTATTAAAAAGCAGTGCTTGAGCATTTTTACCACATTTACATCCTTCTTATAACTTATATCCCTCCTCTTTTCAATTCTTTTTTTAATTTTGTTAAATGTTTTATTTATTTCTAGGAGAGAGAGAGACAGCGTGAGCAAGGGAGGGTCAGAGAGAGAGGGAGTGACAGACTCTGAAACAGGCTCCAGGCTCTGAGCTGGCAGTCAGCACAGAGCCCGACGCGGGGCTCGAACCCACAAACCGCGAGATCATGACCCAAGCGAAAGTCGGACGCTTAACCGACTAAGCCACCCAGGCGCTCCTCCTCTTTTCAATTTTTATCAGAATATTTTCTCCATATTATTCTTCAAATAGCAGGCTAACTTTTCTGAGGACTTGATAGAGGATGGAACTCAGCATGATTGCTGGTACCAAAAAATCAAAGCATACTTGTGTCTTGTTTCTGCCCACTCTCCTAGAAGTAAGTTGTAGCATTCAGGGAAGGGAAATGTTCGCATTCATTACAGGGATTTCCCTTGTGCAGCGTATTCATGAACTTTAAAGTTATATGTTTGCATATTTTAATGGCTTGGCTTATAGTATATATATTTTTCACAGTATTTGATATTATCAGAATGATTATTTTTATTTTCATAAAACCGTGAAGTTACTGAAGGGGTACATTAAACTAAGAGCATAACACTGAGAGAGTCTTAACTTCCAAATCAGCCCAATCAATTAACTTATTCACAAATATGTTTTTAATGCTCTAGGTCTGGGTTTTTTTTTTCCCAATAAAATAGTTTATAGTATGGCCCAAAAATATAGCCAAAAGTAGGTTCAAATCCAGTTTACTTTACTGTTTTTCTGGAATGATCTAAGCATTGAAGATAGTCACCCCTGCACATTGTAACCTGTTGTCTTGGCAAAATTATTACTGGCAAATATTTTACTCTCAAAAGGGTCTTGGTATAGATAAGCAATTATATGTCATTTTACCAATTAGGTAGGTATTGATGATATCTTCTTCTAGACTCTCTTTTTCTATTCAAAGCCTGGAGAAATCTAAAGACACTGGAATTTAAAGATGTATGGCTCCTTCGTGGCAAAACTAGAATTTACCATAGTTGTTTTGACGTTAGCCTTGAGTCTTTTACAATTTAGATTTTTAAAGATTTGTCCTGTGACTATTTATTGTTAGATATATTAATTCTCTTTCTGTCTCTCCCTTGCTCACTCTTGCTGTCTCACTCTCTCTCATTCTTTCTTTGTATTCTTGAATATATTTATGTGTAATATAAAGTATTTAGAGAACATGAGATAAAGTGAGCCATACTAATTGTAAGCTATCTCCTTGTGATGAGAAATTTTTGGAAACACCATTATCACCAAGCTGCTGGAAAGCATTAAAAAGCTAGCAGCATAGCAGCACAACACTGTGGCCAGTTTGACCTTTGGAGGAAAATGTAAATTTGTCTTGATTTGGCCAGCCTGTACCAGAGATTATTATTTTACTGATATCTGTCCAGCTATTTTGGACTGGTCACTCATAATTGATCTAGATCTCATGTATAACGAATTCAACTCAGGCAAAATGATTTTACTTGTTTTTCCAATTGCTATCAGCTCTGGAAATCAGTATGTGCTTCTAGAAATTAAGGTAGTTAGCAAGAATGTTTTGTTCATGCTTAGTGGTAATTTTCTTTTTTCGTGTTGGCTAGATTTTTCTAGATATGACATTTGGTGCAGGAGGACACACAAGAGCCATTCTACAGAAGGAGTCAGATATTATCCTGTATGCCTTAGACCGAGACCCAACAGCTTATGCAATAGCTGAACAGCTTTCAGAATTGTATCCGTAAGTAATACTTTTGTATAATTATTGAATTTTCATGCTGAGTTTTATAGAGCTTGGTTTACCATTTTGGCATGTGTTCTCCCTTGTGTGATGTTATACTTCACTACGCTACATATTTTTTCCTCAAAAGAATTAATGTAAATAATGTTTCAGTACCACTTAAAATGATATTACTGCCTTTATCCTTTATGAATTCATAAAAATGAATACAAATGATTTATGACTAAAATATGAAGATGGGTTGAAATCCATCCATGAATAATGTTTTGACAAATAAGCCTTGGTTTAAAAAATAATTTTTAAAGAATTTATGAGTTACAGTTTCCAAAAATTTACTGAAGTAAATAAGTATGTGAGAATTCTGCAGAATTCATTAGGTCACATACATCAATGTGATGCAGTTGTTGTCTCTGAATTCTTTTTGAAATTCACAAGTAAATTTAGAGCAGTTTGTCCCTCTGTCAACAATTAGTGAGCTTTCACTGTAAAACTTTTTAAGAATATAAAATATTGCCTTCCTAAGTTCTTCCTTAGGAAGAGCTTCCTTCCTTCCTTTTCACTTCCTAAGTGAAAACATCTTCCTTTAGAGAAAATGTTGGATGAGATATGCCATGTTGCTTAAAAGTTATCAGCCTGAAAAAGGAAAATGTCTTGAAGTAAAGATAACCATCTACAAATAAGTAAAGGGCTATTTTCATGAATGTTCTCTTCTCTCATGCTTCAAAGACTGAAATCAAGAAAATAGATGAGAATTTTAGAGGTAAATTTTGACTTGATATAATCCAGGGTTTTTTGCAAATTCTAACTGTCCAATAATGAAGAGGTCCATTTGGTAAAATAGCAACAGTATGACCATGGAAAAGTTTAATCACAGACTGAAGATAGGAAGCTGAATTACTAATCTAGAATAGTCTATTTCAAGTTTCAGGTCCCAGACTCTTTGCAAATCTATCAATGTGATTAATTCTCCCAATAAAAATGTGAATAAGTACACTGAAGTTTTTGTTTGCAACATTAGAGGGTTGATTAGAGTGCCTGAGATCAGTTTGATACCAGGTTATTTTCTTCTAAGAAAAATATGAGGATATGATTTAATGATATGATATCTTTTTTTTTTTTTTTGAAACCTGTCTGTCATTCTGCAGTGTACTATAGATGCATCTTCTTTAAGAAGATCTTGTATTAGGACATTCATGTTTGTAAAACATCTTAGGAGTTCACTAGATTATGACCTGAACATTCATAGAATGCATGTAGGTTTCCTATTTCACTACCATGGAAAAACTGGATTTTCTTATATATTATTGTTTCTAAAGGCAGTGAGTTCCAGTTCAGAATTTCCAAGGTCTCTTATTCCTTCGGATAGCCCCCTTTTCTTAGATGGAACTTTTTTATCAATTTTATCAGGTGTAATTTTTTATCTAACAGGGATCTTGAGACTCTATTGTCTTTTCAGTTTACAGTAGTAGAAACTATTAGCTAGGTAGATTAAATGATTTGCTAAAAGGCATATATGACTGAATAGAAACAAAGCATGTATTCTGCCCCATCAGCTAATAATCTTATTATGTTTTTGGGGAGGAAGAGGTGACATACAATGTTATGTTAGTTTTCAGGTATGCATCACAGTGATTTAATATTTCTACACATTACT
The DNA here is from genome assembly GCF_008692635.1 of Crocuta crocuta. NCBI lineage: Eukaryota > Metazoa > Chordata > Mammalia > Carnivora > Hyaenidae > Crocuta > Crocuta crocuta. The sequence goes on from NW_027529549.1 coordinate 2,679,603, forward strand.
CCATGCTTACTATGGTAAGTATAGTTCTCATCTGTCACAATACAACATTATTACAATATTATTGAACCTGTTCCCTATGCTATGTCCCTATGTTTCATCTCTGTCACCTATTTATTTTATAAATTTAAGTTTTTGCCTCTTAGTCCCTTTCAGCTATTTCACCCATCCTCCCACCCACCTCTTCACTGGCAACCACTAGTTTGTTCTCTGTATTTAAAAGTCTGCTTGTTTTTTGTTTGTTCATTTTACTTTTAGATTCGACACATAAATGATATCATAGAGTATTTGTCTTTCTCTGTCTCACTTATTTCACTTAGCATTAATACCCTCTAGTTCCATCCATGTGTTACAAATGGCAAGATTTCACCATTTTTATGGCCAAGTATTATTCCAATGTATATATACCTTTATCTATTAATCTGTCAGTAGACATGGGGCGCCTGGGTGGCTCAGTCGGTTAAGTGACCGACTTTGGCTCAGGTCATGATCTCACAGTTAGTGGGTTCGAGCCCTGCATCGGGCTCTGTGCTGAGAGCTAGCTCAGAGCCTGGAGCCTGTTTCAGATTCTGTGTCTCCCTCTCTCTCTGACCCTCCCCTGCTCATGCTATCTCTCTCTCTCTCTCTCTCAGAAATAAATAAAACATTTAAAAAAATCTGTCAGTAGACTCTTGGGTTACTTCTGTATCTTGGCTATTGTAAATAATAATGCAATAAACATAGAGGTGCTATTATCTTTTGAATTTAGTGGTTTTGTTTTCTTTGAGTAAATACTCAGCAGTAGAATTATTAGGTTGTATGGTGTTTCTATTTTTAGTTTTTTGAGGAACCTCTGTAGTGTCTTCCAAAGTGGTTACACCAGTTTACATTTCCACACAGGAGTGCTCCCTTTTCTCTACATCCTCCTTAACTCTTGTTATTTCTTATCATTTTGATACTAGCTATTCTAACTGGTGTGAGGTAATGTCTCATTATGGTTTTAATTTTTATTTCCTTGATTAGTGATGTTGAACATTTGTTCATGCATCTGTTAGGCCTCTGTTATGTCTTCTGTGGACAAATGTTTATTCAGATCCTCTGCCCATTTTTAAATCAGATTTTTTGTTTGGTTGGTTTGGTTTGAGTTATATAAGTTCTTTATATTTTTTGGATTTTAACCCTTTATTGGATATATCATTTGCTAATATCTTCTCATTCGGAGGTTGCCTTTTTGTTTTGTTGATGGTTTCCTTTGCTGGGAAAAACTCTTAATTCCAATTTCTCTCTCTTTTTCTCCATGTCTCTCTCTCTCTGTCTCTCCCTTTGGTGTAATTCCAGTAGCTTATTTTTGCTTTTGTTTCCCTTGCCTGAGGAGACGTAAGTATAAATATGTTGCTATGGTGAATGTCTGAGAAGATTCTTGACTTTGTTTTCTTTTAGGAGTTTTATGGTTTCAGGTCCCACATTTAATTTTTTTTTAACATTTATTCATTTTTGAGAGACAGAGACAGAGCATGAGCGGGAGAGGGGCAGAGAGCAAGAGAGATACAGAATCTGAAATAGGCTCTAGGCTTTGAGCTGTCAGCACAGAACCCAACTATAGGGCTTGAACTCACAGACCACGTGATCATGACCTGAGCTGAAGTCTGACACTTAACTGACTGAGATCTGAGGTGCCCCTCAGGTCTCAGTCAGTTAAATTAAAGACATTTAGGTCTTTAATCCATTTTAAATTTATTTTTGTGTATAGTAGTCCAGTTTCATTTTTTGGCACACAGCTGTCAAATTTTCCCAGTATGGTTTATTGAAAATACTGTCTTTTCTTCATGGTATGTTCTTGCCTCCTTTGTTATATACTAATTGACCATATAATTGTGGTTTATTTTCAGGATCTCTATTCTTGTCCAAAGGGCTGTATATGTCTGTTTCTGTTCCAGTACCGTACCGCTTTTATTATTATAGCTTTGTAGTATATCTTGAAATCTGGGGTTATGATACCTTTGCCCTTGTTCTTCCCTTTCAAGCCTACTAATCTCATCTTACTAAGTTTTATACTACCTTGACTCAAATCTAATTGAGACTTTTTTACTTCATCCATAAGATAATTATTTGCCAAGCATAATAAATTAGTTCAGAAATAATAGAATAAATCAAAATAAGACAGGAAGAAGGAATTAATACAGATAAAAACCAGAATCAAAAAAACTAAAAAAAATAAATGATAAAGAAATCTTAAGTGTTGATTTGAAAATAGCAAAATTCCTTGATAGCCTGATTATTAAAGAAATAAATGAGCAAAAATACATGATTAAGACTAAAGAGGACACCAACTATCAATACAAGATAAATTAATCATAAGACAATATAACCATAATTCTGTGGCAACATGTGACACATAGATGAAATGAATAATGTTCTATCAAACATTATTAAAATGGAATATTATGGAACTTGAATAGGTCCTTACATTATCATAACAGAGATAAGAAAGGTAGACAAAGTATGTAGAACAATATACCATGACTAGATTTGCAATTGTTACCTAGCTCTTAAAAAACAGGAAAGAGTGTGGGCTCCTGAGTGGCTTAGTCGGTTAAGCATCCGACTTTCGCTTAGGTCATGAGCTCGCGGTTCGTGGGTTCGAGCCCCGCGTCGGGCTCTGTGCTGACTGCCAGCTCAGAGCCTGGAGCCTGTTTCAGTCTGTGACTCCCTCTCTCTCTTTATCCTTCCCTGCTCACGCTGTCTCTTCTCTCTCTCTCTCTCCTAGAAATAAATAAAACATTTAAAAAACAACAACAACAACAGGAAAGAGCATTGCCTTTTACACTATTCTTATGGTAAATATGTAAAGTCCTTTCAGTTCATCTTATATTGAATCCAGCATAGTTTTAATATTTAATCCTGCTAGAAATAGTATAAAAGAAAAAATTAGAAAAAGTCTAACCTAACTGAAGAATATAGATGCAAATTCAAAAGGAAATACTAGCATATCTAATCCATATATCATTGAATTAAAAGAGTAAGAATTAAAGAAAAGAATTAAAAGCACCTGGGTGGCTCAGTCGGTTAAATGTCCTGCTTTTATTTCGGCTCAGGTCATGATCTCATGGCTTGTTAGATTGAGCTCAGTGTCAGGCTCAGCACTGATAGCATGGAGCGTTTTTGGGATTATCTCTCTCTCTCTGCCTCTCCCCTATCCCACCCCTCTCTCTCTTAAAAATAAATAAACTTAAAAAAAAGGATAATACTTATGACCTAATTAAAAGAATCATACCTAAAGAATATAGGGATGGTTCCACATCAAACAACCAATGATAGGTTGATAAGCATGACTACAGTCAACCATCCTTATTAAAATCTCGATGTTAAACAAGAATATAAAGAAACTACTTAAATGTCAAATATCCTATTATCCAAGAATAAACAGCAATTATTTTCCCAAAAGGTAAAATACTAACAATTTAAGCCAAAATCAGGATTTAAATATGGATTAGCTTCTATAAATATTCTAATCAGTATTTTTGGAAGTTCTGACACATATAAGTAAGAAACTAAAAGAAAAGTTAAAACATTCTTCTTGTTATTATTTGTCTTGTAAAGACTTGTAAAATTAATTATATGATACAATAAAATGGTTGGATAAAAATTTTTAAAATATACTCAGTAGTAAATACTTGGAAAGGGAAATAGGAAAAAAATTCCTTTCTCAAAAAAGTACCTAACATTATATAGAATATTTAGTGATGCATTTAATAACAAAGGCACAGTTCTAAATTTAAGAAAAATTATAATTTTATTAAAGAACATAAGAGAATGAACAAAAGAGAAAACATATTTGTTTTGGTGTAGCACAAATTAATATGATTTAAAAAAGTAAATTCCGTTCAAATTTAATGTACTTCCAGGAATCATCTTAATTGATTTAACTTTAACTAATGTACGTTTATTAGTTTATATAATATATTGTTAAATATATATGGCGAGGGAGTGACAAGATCTTTTGGAGGAAATAAAAAAGTGTGGGGAAACTTACCTTACTGGATGTCACATCATAATATAAAATCACTATAATGAAATCAGTATTATATTGGCGTAAGAATAAGTAAGTAGAAAATTAAATAAAAGACAAAGATATTTCAATTATTTGAGAAAATAGTGCATTATTATATAAATGTTACAATGCTCATTAAACTTGAAGAACATAAAATGGACCCTTATTTTAAATCAGATTCAAAAGTTACTTCCAGATAAAGTAAAAATGAATGAAAAATTGAAAATAAAAATTCTATAAGAAAATTTAAGAGATTTTATATAGACAGTGCAAGGGTAAGAAGGTTTCTTAGTCAAGAACAGAAATCATAAATCTATAAAATTAAGTGCTAGAAATATTTCATAAAATTTTTAAAAGTATATGGCAAAAATAATATATTTTCCAGCCAAAGAAATAGTAGTAATATAGAAAATAGAAACAGGATTGATATTCTAGGGAAGGAAAGTAACTTTTTCCTCTATCCTCCTAAATTCTCAGCCTGAGGAAATTAACTAGAGAACATTTATTTATTTAAGTTTTCTGTGACATAGGAGCTTTCATAAGGAAGTAAAGTACCTAAGATATGGTTATACCTGATTATTTCTAATTGGGTTTGATGAAGAATGGAAAGTTATGGAAAAATATGATAGGACAAGGGTATGAGTTAATTGGGGTAATTTAGCAATCCCCATTTATTCAGATTCCTCTTGTCCCTTCATCTTCAGAGATAACAAGGCTTTTTTCCTCTGCATATAGGGAGGGCCTCTCGCACATACGGGCCCTAAGACCTATTGCACGAGAAGGTCAGTTAAGTTCTTCTTTCATGTGCCATTTCTCAAATTCCTTCAGTTTAAATATTCATTGTGCTAACGTGATGTATTTTGAGGTAGCATGTCCTGAAGCCCATCAATATTTATCATGTAAGAAGAGGGTTTTTTTTTTTTGAAATTGATAAGACAACAAAATCCAATTTGGCAAATGAACAAAAGACAGGGAAGGGTCATTTATCGTAGATTAAGGTCTGAAAAAATGCTCAATAACAATAGTGGTAATGAGGGAAGTGAAATGAAAAGAATAATGGCTAATATCCTACATATATCAGACTAGAATAACAGAATAATTTTGAAAGTACGGATATAGGAAATGATATTCATCCATTTCTCATGACCATCTTTTAATATTAAGAAAATACATAACATGCTTAGAATTTATTTCATCTAAGTAAAAGGATCAGAATCTAAGGAAGCATATCTTTAGCATTATCATAGGCTTTGTATGTGCATATTTTGTATATATAATCATGGAGTACTTGAGGAAGAAGGAATTAGTAGTGTGGGGAGGTGTGGAAAAGTGAATATTGGTTAAAAAAGATAAACCCAGAGAGTGTATGATCACATGTCTACATGATATGGAAAGTAGAAAATGCCAAGCAATACTATATATTGTTGATGAATACCTACGAATGTAATTGTAGTATAGGAACTTATATGAGATAGAAAAAACACAAATTCGGCCTAGGGATTATTTCTGGGGATAATGGATCGATGGTTGGATGGTTGGTTGGAAGGATGAACAGATTAGACTTCTTAAAAACGCATGTTCTTAAAAATACATGTATAATTACAGCTTGTAGTAAGGTACACAATAAACAGTTTGTCATTTCAGTGTAAGTATCCTTTGAGGAAATTAGTAATTTCTCTCTTTCATTTATTTTGCTGTTGTCAAAGAGAAGCTTCTGCTTCTCCTGAAAAATCTCATGTTCTTTTATTCTGTCAAAAAGAAGTCAAAAATAGAAAGCAACATTTTCATAGAAAACTAAGAAATCCATGGGAAGGTTGAATTTTAGGCTAATCTATTTTAGGTCTTACAGAAAAGATGGCATGTCAGATTACCTCTTATTTGAAAACTGAAACTTTTTCCTGTTACCTCTGAAGACTGTAAGAGAGAAAACACATTTAAATTGGAGCAGTGGGGTGTTTGCTTACTTTTGCCACATTGGAAGATGGATGTTGGAAGACAATTTTTTTTAATGATTTTTTTTCTAAATTCAGGAATAAAATGGTCTCTGTATATTGAGTTTAGAGAATATAGATATATAAAGAAAATAATAAATATCATAATTGATTCTATCATTTGACTGTAATTTTAAGATCATATTACAACAGTTTATAAAGCAGATAGCTCATTGGAACAAATTTATAATATACAGAAAAATGTAAAGAAAAAATTAAGCTAATATATCAACCACCTTCATCAGTAGTAATGATTTTATGTATTTCATTTTATCTTTTTAACTATCAGTGTTTCATTATACGTACTGTTTCTTATTTGTACTTTCTTGGGCACTTTTGCTTTTTACTTTTTTCTTTCTTTTTAAAAAATTTTTTAAGAATGTTTATTCATTTTTGAGAGAAGGAAACAGAGAGTGAGTGGGGAAGGGGCTGAGAGAGAGTGAGACACAGAATCTGAAGCAGGCTTCAGGCTCCGAACTGTCAGAATAGAGCCTGACGTGGGGTTTGAACCCACTAACCATGAGACCATGACCTGAGCTGAAGTCGGACGCTTAACTGACTGAGCCACCCAGGTGCCCTGCTTTTTATAGTTCTACCTAAAGTGTGATAATATCTCGGTCAAGTTAGAAAAAAATTGATCATTTGTATTAAGCATATAATTAATTTAGAAAGAATTGGCATATTTATTCTGCATTCTAATCCAGAAGCATGATATACTTTCCCATTTATTACAGGTTTTTGTGTTTCTTATTAATAATTTTTCCTGATTAAAATGATAAAATACAGAAAAGTGTGAAAAGAAAATTAAAATAACTCAAAATCTTACCACCAGTATTAACATGTTTATGCATTCAATATGCTTACATATATATTTTATAAAATATGACTATACTTATACATTCTCCAATTATTATACATTGTATATTATACATTATACAGAGCATGTATGATATATGTATCATACTATCACTTACATATTATTAGGTCATTTATATTTCATTAAATTATCTTAAAGCATAATTTTATTGATTGTAGAGTATTTCCTTCATGTAATTATTACTTTATTTATAAGAATTCTAACCTCATTATACTCTTATCCATGTCCATATTGCTGCTATTTTAAATCTTTCTATGCTATATTATTTTAGATGTCTTCCTATTAACAACAAATACCAGATGTACTTTGTGTAAACAAATCTGAGTATGTTTTCTGTAAAAGGATAATTAATTCAGGATATGCTTGCACTCTTTCAATGTTATCTTCTCTTATATTTTTATGTTTCATTGAAATTTTTTGGCTTTTAAAGTCTATTTTGTCCATACATATATCTGATTTGCCTTTTCTCTACCAATTTTGATGACATACCTTTTGTTTTTTAAATTTACTACTGGATGCTGTTAGTGTTTTTTTAAATTTAACAAATTTAAACAATTTTTTTTGTTAAGTATGCAGAACAAAATAATATTGCCATTTTTATTTTACTTGTCTTTCCCAACCCACCGCTTGTCTTTTAAAGTATTATCTTGGACTTATTCATAAATATCTACTATTATGGTAATTATTAGCATTTGTACTGTTTGGCAGTCATATCTAAAATGATTATTTTTTTAATGTTTATTTATTTTTGAGAGAGAGAGAGAGAGAGAGAGAGAGACAGAACATGAGATGGAAAGCAGCAGAGAGAGAGAGGAAGACAAAGAATCTGAAGCAAGCTCCAGGCTATGAGCTGTCATCACAGAGCCCAAAGTGGAGCTTAACCTCAGGAGTTGTGAGATCATGACCCGAGCTGAAGTAGGATGCTTAACCAACTGAGACACCCAGTCGCCCCTAAAATAATTATTTATACTTAAATCCATTTAATTCATTTCAGTGCACTCCACTAGCCTTTTTTTGCTACAAGTCCTGTTTTGCGTTCTTTATGTAGGCTCATATTTCAGTCAATTTATCACATCTTTAAGTATTATTTCTAGAAATATGCAAAAGACAAACTTTTCTGCCATTGTCTACGGAGACTGTGGTACTCATGCTTTCTTACATTGGTAACTTGATTTGGTAAAGCATTTTGGGCAGGTTATAGATATTACTCTGTTTTCTTCTGACATAGGGTGTTGTGGAGAAGTCTGAGCGCAACCCAGTTTCTTTTTTCCCCTCCGAGGTAATCTGTTTCTCACTCCCTTCTTCCCACACTAGCCTGCATACTTACTAGATATATCTCTTGACCATTTTTGATATTCACAAATTTCCCTAAGAAATATTACTAACTGGTCTCTTTTCATTAATTTTCCATGTACTCTGTGAACAATTTTGGCCTGTGAATCAGATCTTTTCTCTACAAAGGAGTTTTTTATGTTAGTTAGCCTCCACTTTTCTTTCCATTTTCTAACTTTTGGGCACTTTTTATTTGTTGGTTGGAGTTGTATTGTCTGTGTGCATGACCTTTATTTCCCCTCAGTGTTTTCTGCTACTTTTACTTTGCCTCACTATTCTGGGAAACCTCGTCAAGGTTATTCTCTTTGTTACTGATTTGGTTTACTACAGTGTCTATTGTGATTTTTATTGATTTTTGTTCATGTTTTGATTCAGGTATTGGAAGTTATCTTTCTCTGTAACCATATTTAATTTGTTGATCTGTTCTTTTCTGCCATTTCCTTTTCATTTCCTCCTGTTTTGTCTCATTTTTATGTTTTAATAGTCAGCAGACTTTTGAAATTTTGGAATCCAAAGTATATGTATTTATGTTTTTTCTAACAAATCTTTTTTAAAAGTGTCCTTGTGCTCTGTATCTTGAATGTCAAGTTTTCCTTCTTTTCTCTTCCAGGATCTTTTCATAGGCCCCTTCTTGGTCGTGTATTTATATGTACAATCTTTACTATTTGCATAGGTTCTTTTTTGACCTGCTCATCATTTGGTGTTATGTGGCTAGAATCATCACTTTAGATTTTAAAGTAAAAAATTACTTGAGGCACATAGTGTCTTACTGCAAAAAGTGTAGCATTTTAGAATCATTGTCTAGGATCTGCCAATAGGAGGAGGATTCTGTTTTCTTATTCTTACTGGAAAACATGGTTTATAAATGCTACTGCTCCCACAATCCATTACTTCCGTAGCTTTTCCAGCCTTCCATTCTACAGAGATTTCTTCATATCCAGGGTACCTGTTGACAACACCTATTGCCTAATGCCCTTGGTGTTAATACAATATGAATCGTAAGCCCTAAATGGATATAATCGTAAAAGTCCTGGATAAGAAGTAGTAGGTAAAATGGCCCAGTAGCCTCAGAGTATTCCTGTCTAGATAGTTTAAATAATCCTTTCAGGTGCTTTTTAGTGTTTCTGAGGTAATGGGTAAGAATGGAACATTCTTAACCTCTTAACTAAGTGTCACTGCTGCCTTCATCAGGCCCTTGTCTTACCTTTGGAAAGAAGAGATGTTTTTCCAGTATTCTGCCACATTTTTTGAGGAACATTTTTAGTTACTGATACTATTCAAACTTCCATTGTTTTGTTTGCTTTCAGGGAAGATTAAATATGTATCAATAGCTGGTCTCCATCTTTTAGGTGAAAATTTTTTCCATGGTCACTAAAGAGGAGAGCTATAAGTATATTTACTCACATGGTGTGATCTATTCCTTTTTTTTAAGTTTATTTATTTATTTTGAGAGAGAGTAAGAGTGGGTGCATGAGTGGGGGAAGGGCAGAGAGAGAGAGAGGGAGAGAGAGAGAATCCTAAGTAGGCTCCACAGTGTCAGTAAGAAACCCTACTTGCGGCTTGAACTCACAAACCGTGAGATCATGACCTGAGCCAAAATAAAAAAATTGGACACTTCACTGACTGAGCCATCCAGGTGCCCCTGACACGATCTATTCTAAATTACTCAAATGACCTCTTCTACGCCTATAGTCTGTTCCCTGGCACTTGAGGTTTACCAATTAAATTTTCTTCCTTTTAAGCCAGTATTTCTTATTTTTGGTTAAATTCACACAGGAAGGCTGGGCAAAGGCAAATCTAGACCTCATGGGTTCAGGCTTGCTACTTATGTTCTGTGTACCACTCTACAATATTATACTCAAAGCAATCTAGTCATATTCTCTAACAGAGCCAATACTCATACCCAGGCATTTTGTCCCCAGAGCCAGTGTAAAAATCACACAAAGAGATACACTACCTTAAACAGCTCTAGCTACCTAAAATTTAGAATACCAGAATAAGATAGGAGACACAGCTGCTATTAATCTTACTAACCATGGGAGGTCAGTTCTATGCACCATCAAAGTGAAAGAATTTTTATAAATATAAGCAAGCACAAAAAAGCAACTTGGAAAAACTAATGAGGCTGTTTTGAACTATTGTTGATGGTCTGTCATGTTTTCACCATTTTTGGTAATATAAACATTACTAAAATGACATCTTAGGTTTCATCCCACCGACTACTACTAAGTATAACCTTTACCCAAGGGATATCCCCCTTATAGGATGAAGGTGTTTGGGGAGGTGAAAGTATGTGATTTTCTGGTATACTAAACATTTAGTTCCAAGGCTTGAGGAAACGTGTTATACTAAGTAGTTTTAGGCAATCTTGACTGTTCTAGTGGTTCCCAGGGGATGGCAACAGGGCCCATCCCTTCACATAGTTCATGATGTAAATGGAAAATAGATAGGAGAAGATAATTTCACAATTAATTATTGCATTGCAGTTGTGATTATGGCTAAGAATGAGTATAGTAGGTTCTAGAAGCAATATGTTCTAGTCTAGTCTAGAACACCTAGAAAGCTACCTGAGTATGTAAATTCAAGACAGGATCTGAAGGACAAGTGACCGTTAGCTAAGTGAAGAGGAAGGGAAAATGGAGTTATACAAGACAGCACTTGTAGTAGTGGGAACAGAATATTCAATGATCTTTAGCAGAAAAGAGAATGTCAATGAAGGGATTATAAAATGAGCAGTGTGAATGGATGAGAGAGAGAGGAGGAGAAGTGGATAGAGAGGTAAACTAGGGCCAGATCATATAGCACCTTGTGAAGGATTTTAGATTTTATTTTATGAGCAATGGGAAGGTACCAAGTACTAAAACAGAAAACTGACATGATCATATTTTTTAGCAAATTATTCTGCCTGAAGAATATGGGTAGGAAGAGGGTAAAAATGGAAAAGATTTAATGAAAACAGTTTAAAGGCTAGGAATTACCACTCTGTGAAAGCTGGTAGTGATCGGGCCTTGAAGGTTTCCTTTTTCTGACCATCCTATTAGAAATTCTACTTTGCTTTGATGGTCTGTGGTGTCCCATTTTAATGGGATTCAACGGGATTAAAATAATTCATTCCAAGGTAAAATTATGTTGCATGTTCATAGGCGAAATTTAAGTTAATATTGAGATACTAAATTTTATTTTATATGTTTTATTTTTTAAAAAAATTTTAAATGTTTATTTTTGAGACAGATAGAACATGAGAATGGGAGGGGCAGAGAGAGAGGGAGACATAGACTGCAAAGCAGGTTCCAGGCTCTGAGATGTCAGAGATGTCCAACACGGGGCTTGAACTTGTGAACCATGAGATTGTGATCTGAGCTGAAATAAAGAGTTGGAGGCTTAACCGACTGAGCCATCAGGTACCCCTTTTTTGGGGCGTCTTGATCAGCATTTTATGAAATTGAATGGAAAAGAATAGGAAATATAGTATATCACATGGAGTTAAATTTAAGTATTGTTTTCAATGAAATAATATGTATGTGTGTATGTGTATATGTACATATATAGTATTATTTTTATTTTTAAGTTTTATTTTTAATTCCAACTAGTTAACATACCATGTTATATTAGTTTCAAGTGTATAATATAATGATTCAACAATTCCATTCATCATTTGGCGCTTATCATGACAAATGCACACCTTAATCCCCATTACCTATTTAACTATAAGTTATATAACTATTTTTAACAATTTAAATATATTGTATTGTTGTATATGGGATTGCAGTTATATATTTGTTGTTGTTTATTTTTGAGAGAGAGAGAGGCAGAATGCAAGCAGGGGAGGGCCAGAGACAGAGGGAGACAAAGAATCCAAAGCAGACTCCAGGCTCTGAGCCATCAGCACAGAGCCTGAGGCAGGGCTCAAATTCAGAAACCATGAGATCATGACCTGAGCTGAAGTTGGACATGTAAGAGACACTTGTAAGAGACTGAGCCACCCAGATATCCCTAAACCATATTTCTGATTATGTGTCTTGATCGAATTCTTTTGAAAACAGTAGTCCTATATTGTTATATTTCACATATTTGTTCACATTGTATACTAACTAAATGTTCACTGAAGATAGAAACTCTGTCTAATGCACATCATATTTTTCAAACCTGGCTCTGTGCTTGAAATACATATGGAAGTTAACCAGTGTTTGTTTATGGTTGAAACAAAAAGAAACCAATGAGGGCAATTATACCTCTAGGATCCTGCTGTCTGGAAAACCCATTTTGCATAGAGAATTAGAACTCCCTGGGGGCACCTGGGTGGCTCAGTCGGTTAAGCAGCCTACTTCAGCTCAGGTCATGATCTCACGGTTTGTGAGTTCGAGCCCCGCATCGGGCTCTGTGCTGACAGCTAGCTCAGAGCCTGGAGACTGTTCCAGATTCTGTGTCTCCCTCTCTCTCTGACCCTCCCCTGCTCATGCTGTCTCTCTCTCAGAAATTAAAAAAAAAAAAAAAAAAAAACAACTCCCTGAAAACTGCCATCCCTTAACCTATATATATACTTTGCTTAACTGTCTTGCCATGAATGAGATAGAATATAAAATATTAGACCCTGACTATGAAGAAAGAATGCATGGTTAGGAGTGGAATAGTACTTCAAAATAAGAGATAGCGCATGATGTCTGTAATCGAAACATTTGTAATGTATGATAAAAAGTTAACTTTTCTTCTGTCTTAGATCTATAATACTACCTGAAAGAAAGGATGATAAATAAGCTCAGAAAGGTACCTTATTCCAAGTTGACCAAATGAATTGCTTTTCTCAGTCTTTTAAGTCAACTCTTACTCTTCTGAATTCCTATGAGGTATACTGAGTAATTTCCATTTATTCCTAGACTCTCCCTCCACCTTTGTCCACATTTGAATCCCAGAAGAAAACCTTTATGGATTTATCAACAGGCTTCTTTGTCTTCTGGCTTCTGGTTGAGCTCAGCAAATGGGAGGCACTGGAAAGAAATGAGAGGGCAGAGGAGAGTGATGCTGGAGTGAGACCACAGTGGCCACATTCCTCTTCAGAGGTCGTTATTCACAGGACTCCTATCAGATGCAGCTCTGGCGCTTCAGGATTCCACTCGACACTCCTTGTCCTTGCCTTTTCACCTCATAGTTTTGGGGTGCTTCTCACATCCTAGTTTGACTCCCCTTAACGCAGTTATACTTTTATAAATAGTCTCTTCATTAAACTTTTTCTAGTTATCTTTCCTGGATATGCTATTTTTCTCTTACCATAAACTTCAGAGATTTACAAGCTCTCTGACCCTTCTTTATCTCTGGGTTCTCCTATGGACTCACGTGGATCTGACTTATGACAAATTTCCATCCCCACTGATGGAGAAGCAGTCTAGATTTTGGAATCAATCGGTCCTGGTTTAGAGTCTTATTTCAACTTTCTAGCTGTGGAATTTTAGATAAGTGACTTAAACTTTCTGAGTTTTTGTTCTCATCTCTAAAATGAGGTACTGTTAATACATACCTCATGGTGTGTTTATGAGGATTAAATAAAATTATACAATTAAATTGGGTAGCTTCAAATTACTTGTTAAATGTTAGCTATAGTTGCTTTGTTATAATAACTGTTATATAAGATAATACATAATTACACTAATAATTATTGCTATTATTCTAGGAGTACAAAAAGTTTATTTGGCACATACCAAGATGATAGTTTGCTCTTATTTACTGTCTTTACTTGCTTGGTTCCTTAATATGCATGGATCCAAGCTCGTCTAAGATTTTAGGTGTGGGACACTGCATCCAGCTTTCCTCACCTTGCCGTGTTCTGGCATCTGTCCTTTATTACAAGTTCCTTTCCTATTATCAGTAAAATAATGAAGACTATGTCTGTTACAATTCCAAACACTTCTCCACTGAACTGTATCATTGTCTTCCTTTTTACCTCCTGCTCCCCTGCAGACTTACTTTTTTATTGATTATGATTTCTCTATCAATTCTTGGCTTCAGGCTGAAATCACTAATATTCTACAAATGCTGTCAACCAATCAAAAGATCTTTTCTGTGTGTCTTTTCTTCTCTGGCTCTCTCCTTCAATATTTATGTGCAGCTACCTTCCCCAAAACTTTTGCCCCATTAAAGAAGATTGAAGGTTTTATAGCATTTACTTTTTAGTCCCCTCTTATCTGAAAATTCTGAAAGGCTGATTCCTAAGTCATCTTCATTACCTTTAGATTTAAGTTTTTATTGTCTATTATTTAGCTTATTACTGGTATGCAGATACAGAATCTGCAAGTGTTTATTTAAAATAAAATCTTTGTTTTTTGTTTTCTGACATTACAAATTTAACTCTAGATCTATATAATTAATACCTTTATACCCAATCCCAAGTGGTGTTGTAAATTAATTTCTTCACTTAGAATATTTGACTTAACGGTTTACAAAACTTATTCATAGAAGTCAACATTATATTTGAAATGCATATCATGTTTCATATTATGATAACTATGAGAAGATGAATGCTCTCTTCACAAACTTAAGGTAATCCATTTTTATTGCCTACGTCATTTGAACATATCCATATGGTATCAGGATGAGAATAGCAGCTTGTTTAGCACAAGAATGACTATACCTAGAAAGACTTCATTTTATTTTATCTTAGGTAAACAATACATATTTAGGGACATACATTATTACATATGAGAAAATTTTAGTAAAAACCTGTATGTTTGGGCTTCTGAGATATTAGAAGAATGAAAACAATAGTTGCATTTTCTCTAACATCATAAACTAATTAAATCAAAATAGGTTTGCTATAATTACATGTATAATCTTCCTGTTCTCTACACCCCACTTTTGCCTGATATTTAAAGTAAAACTGAGACAAACAACTGCTAGATTGGATTATCTACTTTAGTATTTTATTCTTGTTTCCTGAGTGAATACAAAATCTAAATTTAGTACACAATTCAACATGCATTTTAGTGCCTGCTGTTTATAGGGAAATAGGTTTGGCATAGGGAATGCTCAGAAGCCCCAAGATAAGATCTCTGTATCACAAGAGAGAGTTCATTATCTAATACCTAGACAGGTAAACCAATAATGAGATCAGTTAGGTAAATTTCTTGGAAGGGAAAATACCAAAGGTATTCTAAATCCAAAATTAAATTATTTTTGTAAAAACTATTCTTATTTTCTCTGTTAGTATTATTTTTCATTTATGCACTTCAGGAAACGCTATTTTCTGGGAGTACAACTGGATAAAAAGATCAGTGTAATCGCTTTCTACATTATTAAAAAAATGACAGATATTAAACAGGTGTTTACAATAGATAGTAATGAGTGTCAGGACCCAGAAGCATTAGATATGACAGAAATAAGCTTTTATATCATGGAAGAACTGATTCTATGTTATTTAAATAAAATACCATTACCACAAATATTTATTAAAAGTAGGAGTACTCATACATAATATATATTATGGATATTTCTTAGGACAAGTAAAATGTCTGTAATAACAAGATATTTTGTTTTTACATCAGTGATCTGTGATATCACTGATCAAGTTAAATGATCTATTCAAGTAATACATACAGCAATCTTTATTCCATGGTAAAACTCTTACAGTTTTTTAGTGATGAACCATAGCTTTCCAGATAAAGTTAAACTTTTCAGCTTACCTCAGGAGGCCATTGAGGATTTGACCTCTGTCTTTTCTCTAGAATCATCTCCTATGACTCGATACCAGTTTCCCCATACCCTCTATGAAATACTAAACTGGTTTTACATAAACTTATCATGTTGTCATGCTTTATATCTACATGATATTCATTTACCTGGAGCATTATTTATCCCACTTATCTTTCAAGACTAAGCACTATGGCCTCTGGGAAGTCATCAGTGATTCTCCCAGTTTGATTTGATGTTCCTGTTTTGTTCTCCATCACTCCCTGTACAACCTTTGTCTAAGCTCTAAACACACTATTCTCTTGGTTTACTTCGTATATTACAGGCTCCTTAAAGTATGGTTGTATCTTTCCTGACTTTGTATCTTCCAAATTCTGTGGTAGATACTTGACTAATGTCATATGGGTAGATAGATGGATGAATGAATGGTGATGATCCAGATGATTATCTGGATCACATGTGTTACAGGAGTCAAAATTAGATATAATTTGCTGAATTTATCTAGCTTTCCATTTCACAGTATAAATAGAACTTTTCTAAATCTCCAAACCACTGTCTGAAATCATGTTAGTCTAGATCTAAGTTCTGATGAGAATTAAATGATGAAGTGCAGATTCAACTACTCACTAAATATATATTAAGAAATACTAGGAAATAAGTTCTGATTGGATACAGTATGCTTTACAATTAGCTAAAAGCCCTTATTACAGTTTTACTATGGAGAAAGTAGTTATCACTTTTGTTTCCATTTGAAGCCCTTCACATCCAGGGAACCTATATGGAAATATATGTATTTCCATTACAAAAAGGTGTTTGGATACCATATGTTATAAGAAATTTTTATTCCATTCTCAAGTAATGCTAGTCTGTTTCCCTTTCACTGAAACTCAAAAATTCAGATTTAGGATGTCAAGCTCCTATAGATAAAATTAATAATTTCTTTTAAAAGAAAAAAGTCAATACTACATGATATTAAGTAGTCATATAATAATTAAAGATATCAGGATTCATAGAAAAATCTTGAAAATAATTTTTATATTAAGATCTTTACTTATTTTGTATCTTGAAGAATTATTTTTCACATAAGCAAGTATATTAAAAGGAACATATTGTGTGCAATATATAGGCTCAGCGTAGGATTTTTCTAAAACTTTGCAATGATATTAGTTAATTGCTAGATTTCAGGCACCTTTCTAACCTTCTTTTTAGTGGGTGTGAAAGGGTTTATTTGTAACAGATATTGCTACTGACAGAATTTTATCTTTTCCCCCTGGAATCTCAACAGCAATTCCCATGTTAGAGGCATCCCCAGAAAGCTCGTCAAAGGATTTCCACCTACACTCTGAATATCTAACAGGGCTTGACCTATTTTTTTCCTCTTATTAAGGTAGCAGCATACACATCATGGGGAAAAATAGAATAAGAGCTCGTCTAAGCTTGGAATTTCAGAAAGTTATATACCTGTATCCAAGGAATAAAGTGGAAACCAAAATTAGTCTTTATTTCTTATTATACCCCTAGTAAAAATCTAAATTTCTCATATCAAGGAATCTCATCTGGTATCATAAATATGGTTTTGTTTTTAGTGTCTTAAAATTTATATTATCAAATGCAGTCAATGTGACTTGAGTACCAAAAGTGGAACACATTATAAATCATGAATTTTATATCTGAATTTTAGGATGCAAAGTATATTTTTTTACAAACCACTTTATTGAGGTATGATTGACACACAAAAAACTGTACACATTGAATGTATACAACTTGATGAATTTATAGGTAAGTGTATGTACATCCATGAAATTATCACCACATATTATGCTGTAAACATATCCATTAGTTCCAGAAGTTTACTCCCACCATCTTTATTATCATTTTGTGTGTATGATAAGAAGACTTAGCATAAGTTTTACCCTCTTAGCAAATTTTAAAGTATATGTACATATTGTTAACTTTAGGCTCTATGCTTTCCAGTAGTTGTCTAGGACTTATTGATGTTTATAACTAGAACTTTGTACCCTTTGACTAATATCTCCCCATTTCTCTCTCCCCCCAGTACTTGGCAGCTACCATTTTATTCTCTCCTTCTGAGTTTGACTATTTTAGATTAGGACACAAAGTATTTGCCTTACAGGTTAAATAATATAGATAGTAATAATTGCATAAGACTAAAACTTTGAAGAGTAATACTAGTAGAATTCTTTCAAATGAAGCAAATTAATTATGGAGAATAAGAAAACGTATTTTAAAAATAATTTTGCTCACATAAACGATCATATCTGTTATAAATTTCTTTATCCATCTGAACTGTAAAACTCTTATTTTGTTGCTGTGTTTTGTTGTTGTTTTGTTTCGTTTTGTTTTTGTTTTCCTGTGACATCCAAATACTCCTGTGTAGACTGTGGCTGATTTTTTTCTTAACCTAAGGAATAGAAGTCTCTTTGGAATACAAGACTACCTTCAGTTTTTTCCTCTCATTAACTGTCTGACTTTGAGCAAGTTCCTTTATGTGTTAGTCACCTTGTCTTCTTCCTGATAAGTGTGATATATAGGCCTAAAGAATAATGTTCAATTATTTAAATAAATGTTAATTATTGTTACCATAGCAGTTGCTTCTTATGCTATTGTTAATTTGTAGTCAGTCCTCCAGCTAACATCTAAATACTAATACATGAGTCTTGTATTCACTGTCCTTTTTTGGTTTATTCCCTCATCTTTCTGTATTCATTGTTTTGAATTCCTCCTTCCATTCTTTCTTGGATTCACTCAAGTAGGACTTTCAACTGTCCCACCTCCCAGCTCTACCAGAACCATGCCCTGTCAAAGATACCAGTTATACCACATTGCCAAATTCAATGCTTCATTCTCATTCCTCATCTTACTTGAACCAGCAGCATCCTGTGATATAGTTGACCATGTTTCTCTTCTTCATTCAGACTATTTTATTTGAGTTTTCTGGTTTTCCTCCTCCCTAGACTGTTTACCTGTTGTCAACTCCTTCCCACATTCTTCTCATCTTCCCCTTATATTTGTGCTTCCCTGGGGCTCATTCTACAGACCTCTTTTGTGTTTAGAACCACTCCCTCAGTAATCTTATCTAGTCTCAGAGCTTTAAAAACTATCTACCCATTGATGACTCTCATATTTTTATCTCTAGACTTATCCATCCAGTTGCTTAGTTAACACTTTCACTTGGCTAATAGAAATCTCAAATCCAACACATCCAGGCAAAGCTTTTGATTTTTCCCTTTAAAACATGCTTTGCCCTGATTCTAACCATCTGTTAAGGGCAATTCCATTTTTTATTTGCTAATGCAAAATAAAATAAAATACATTTTTTAATTAAAAGAGTACTATATTTTCATATACCAGTACAATTCTGTCTGGAAATCCTGTTAGCTGGATCTTCAAAATACACACAAAATATAACCCCTATAAACCACCTTAGNTCACAAAGAAGCAATTTGTGTGCTCAGCCCCCCGGGACCACTTGGTGCAAGGGGACCTGGACCTGGTGTGCAGGTATTTAGCAAGTACGGTCTTTCTATGCACTGAGCGGAGGTCCCCCCCCGCCCTCCCCAAGCGGAGGTTTTTCTGTTTCAGACTCTCTCCTTTTCCCCTCTCACTCCCCGTAGAGGGTAGAGGGGGATTGCCTCCCACCCTGGAGTCTCCGATCCCAGCCCGATTTTATCTTCCCCGGTTCGCACTCACGTTAGAAGGCTCTCTCAGTGGATTCTGCATCCTTTTTCTCCCAATCTCTCAGGTTTTGTAAGGTTTCCAATGGCTTCAGATCTTTTCTGTGTGATATATGGGCGCGAGTGCAAGTACGGAGCTCCTTACTTCTCCGCCATCTTGCCCCCTCCTCTAAGATGTATTTTTAAAGAGCTAATCAGAGTTCTCAAAATAGTAAAATACTCTGGAAACATATTCTTGAAATATTGTTTTATTCTAGAGACACAGTTCATTTATTCAACTTATATATTTTGAATACTGACAGTGTTCCAGGTTTTTCTCAGTGCTTAAATCAGTGAACAAATTGGACCGAGTACTCTACCCATGAGAATTAATACTCGCAAAGCAGAACCCATAATAAACACATTGTTGTCTACTATGTGAGAAAGTGTTACATGCTATTGAAAACCACCAGAACAGACCAAAAGGGGTTGAGACTGGGGGGAGAGGGGAGTGTAGACATAACCTAGTTGCAGTTTTCAGTAAGGTAAACAGGATCTCATTAAGAATGGAACATTTGAGCAAAGATTCAGAGGAGATGAGAAATTAGCATGGGATAGATCTGCAAGGATGAACATTGAGGCAGATGAGCAGCCAGGGCAGGGTGAAGGCATGAGGGTTATACCACCCATTTCCAGAGTGTTTAAGGGAAAAAAGGAAGTCCATATTGGGAGTGAGTAAGATATTAAGAATAATAGATGTCAGAGGTAATGGGTGGCAGAGAGGGAGGGTGGTGTTGCTACAATGACAAATCATGCAGAACTTTTTAGGCCCATTGAAAGAACTTCGGCTTTTATACTGAGTGAAATAGAAAGTTATCATAGATTTTTGAGCACAGGAATGAATGACATTGACATGTTTTATAAGCACAACTCTGGCTGCTATGTTGAGAGTACTCTCAAGGGGCCAAGGGCAGATGCACAAAAGCTAGAAACAGGGGGGCTGTTAAAATAATATCAATAAAACTCTTTAAAATTCTAATCTTGATTAGAATTGTGAGAATGTCAGAACTCTATTTGGTAAAAGAGCTATACATACATTTGCATGTTAACATGCACTTGTTTGTCAGTTCTTAAATATTCATGTTAAAATTCTTGTTACTATACTTAGATTTATTGATTTCCTCTCATCCCTTGCATCATCTCTGCTCCAGAGTATGAACAACTCAAAGACAGAAATGATGTCTTACTCACCTGTATTTTTTCTTGAATTAAATTAGAATAGCTCAAATATATCATTAATATGCAAAAACTATCCTAGAAAGAGACAGTTAAAGGATAGATTCCAAACAATAAACCTTAGTCAGTTATAATTTAGAGAACATCATTTCTAACATATAAAAATACTCATTTATTCAAATGTAATAAAAGGATTTCATCAAATTACAAAGTCATATGATAGATTCCTTTTCCATTTTTATCCAGTATATTACTGCTTTTCATTTTCATTTGTATCTTTCCTTGTTTTGGTAGATAAAACTCCAATTTTACCTTCTTTGGACTTTCTGCATCTATTTTAATTTCAAACAATAAAATAAATATTTACAATAGTCCTGAAGAATTAGGGAAAAGGAACTTTAGAGTTGGTTTTCAAAGTGCTCTCTATGAACCCTAGAGGAGTTTCTTTGACACTGCTCTAAAGAGGAAGGATATGCTAAGCTGGCAGAGAACGAAATCTTATAAATCTAGCCCATCCTTCTGTAAGAGTTTGTTATTGGCAGACACCATATTTCTTACATTATTTTCTAGACATCCTATTGCTTTAATAATTTCATTAACATAAGTGTCTGTTATTCAGTGAATGTTTGTTGTTTTGAAAGGGATAATACGGGTTAAACTTCATAGCCAAAAATGACCACATATATGTTTATAATCTCTTTAAAAATAAATGACCTTACTGAGGAAAAATTATAACTCTGTGTCTTAATAGAAGGATAAGCAAACACAGCATGAGAGTAAAAATAGTATGCTTATTCTTTTTAATGTTTTTATTTATTTCTGAGAGAGAAAGAGAGAGACAGCATAAACAGGGGAGGTTCAGAAATAGAGGGAGACACAGAATCCGAAACAGGCTCCAGGCTCTGAGCTGTCAGCACAGAGCCCGATGTGGGGCTCGAACCCATGAACCATGAGATCATGACCTGAGCCAAGTCAGATGCCCAACCACCCCAGGTGCCCCCAAAATAGTATGTTTAAAACGGTCATTCCAGAGGGATTTTTAAATGATTTTGAAGATGAATGCCAAAGAAAAGTTCCTCATGCCAAAGAGAAGTTCCTCAAATGTATGGAGTCTTGGTGCCATCATTGGTATATGTCTCCCGGCCAGACTTCCAGTAGAGTACTCAGTTAGCTGTAGGAATATTGATTTGGTTAGAATTAGTCTTATGACTTCTTTTCATCTCTAAGTAATAGGTTATACAGCGTGTTACTTGGTACAGTTAAAATAGTTCAGGTGGGAAAGAATATCTAAAAACAGGGGCGCCTGGGTGGCTTAGTCGGTTGAGTGTCCAGCTTCAGCTCAGGTCATGATCTCATGGTTCGTGGGTTCAGGCCCCGCGTCGGGCTCTGTGCTGATGGCTAGCTCAGGGCCTGGAGCCTGTTCCAGATTCTGTGTTTCCCTCTCTCTCTGACCCTCCCCTGCTCATGCTTTCTCTCTCCCTCTCCCTCTCTCTCTCTCTCTCTCTCTCAGAAATAAATAAAACATTAAAAAAATTTTTTAAAAAAAGAATATCTACAAACATACAGATGTGTTTGCTTCTGTGAATTAGTGATTGAAGACTCTTTTATCTTCCTATTTGATTTAATAAAACAATGTATATACTATTGACATTTCAGCTACTTTTTTAAGAGGAAAACTGTTTATTCTTCTTCCTTTTGCCAGTGTTATAACATTCAAATACCTAAGCAAAGTTATTTGTATTAAAGTTTAATTCAAGTTAAGAATAGCATTCCAGGATCTCCAGATTGGATATGTGAAAGTATATAACGTAAGGGACGTTTTACATCAATTTTACTGACCATTGAAATTTACTGACCAATTTGCTGCTCAGCTGGGTAGCTCAAATGGCTGGAAGTGGCTAGGACAGCCAGTTCAAAACAAGTTTTAAAAAAAAGTTCAAAACAGGCAATTAAATGATAATATTTAGTGATGTAGTCATAGATTGTAAGAAATAAAAAGTTATAAGAAAAAGCAAGGGAATAATTAGTGCAGAATTCAGGATCTTAATTATAACTTAGTATTAGGCAAGGAAATCAGATTGCTGAGGATCAAGAAAATTTTCTGTTTCTTTGGCTGGTGAGTGTATGCACAGGTATGTATTTTATTATTATTCTTTAATCTTTTTTTTAAACTTTTTTTTTTTTTTTTGAGAGACAGAGCATGACTGGGGAGGAGCAGAAAAAGGAGACACAGAATCAGTAGCAGGCTCCAGGCTCTGAGCTGTCAGCACAGAGCCTGACGTGGGGCTTGAACTCACAAACTGTGAGATCATGACCTGAGCTGAAGTCGGACACTTAACCAACTGAGGCACTCAGGCACCCCTATTATTCTTTAATCTTAAAAGTGTCATTAATTATAATGATTTTTTTTCTTGTCCTGATCTTTAACTCTACCTGAATTTTAACATGATGACATTTACATAAGAATCAATATAACATTCATTTTCCATAGATTATGGGATTTAAGTAGTTGAGATTCCAGATACATAAGATTATTGGGGGTGAGTTTTTAGTTGTTTTCTTCTCCCCTCACCTCTCATATACATTCCTAGGTTCTAACTCCTATTTTTTCTTTTTTTTTGGTTTTGTTTTCACTATAGCCTAACAATCTGCATTTCTAAAAGGTCCTCTAGGTTATTTTGACATTGTATCCAGGTTTGAGAGCTACTGAAGTTTTTCCAAACCTTATACTTATTGGAAAGTGTATTAACAAGTGTCAGGAGGATTCTTGGACAAAAGGAGACTCTCTCAGTGAGGGAACTGGATATGTACATAGTAATTGAAGAGCTGAGAAGTCAGACAGGGAGGCTTTCCAGGGATTAGCAAGTCCGGAAGCCACTACTATACCTAGGTTGGAGGGCCAAAGACAAGGAAGTCTTACTAGAGCTCAAGAGCCTGGGTCACCTGCCTGGCTGGAGCTATGGAAAAAAGACCCAGAGAAAGTGGAGAAACCCCTTGGCTTCTTTCTTCCTCTTACATTCTGATCTTTTGTCAGTGTCTTGTATTGGCTGACCCTGATAGACTCTGAGGGAGTGCAGCATTTAGCATTAGCCCTCCTGAAATAGAAAACAAAGCAGGACAAGGTCAGAAGGTAGATCTGAGAGAAGCATGTCTAGGACCAGGTAGATGGGGGATGACATTCTTTTTAATTGATTTGGCTTCTCATATTTTGAGCTGTATCAGTTATAAATTAGAACTGCAGAATTGTTAAAAAAAAAAAAAACAACCATAGATGATGAACTATTACAACNCATGTAAGACTTTGGGAAAATTACTTAATACCAATGCCCATTTGCCCATTTGTAAAATGATAAAAGTAATTAAACTACCTCTCTCCATTTCTGAAACCAGTATACCAAGAAGGCTAAGCCAACAAATGTGGCCACAAAAGGATACTGTGAATTTTCAAGGGAAACATAGTGATACTTAATACCTATTATATATTGCCAACCTGCTAGTTCAAGGTTGTTCATGATTTCAACATTAGATCATGCATTATTCCTTTCAATGATGTTATATCTTTACAAGCTTGATTTTCAGTGGTTGGTACTATTTTTAAAAATTACCACATAAAGACAACATGGAAATAGGTAAGAGTGGTAGCATTCAATCTGATGCCAAGATTTGAAAACGTGGATATTGTCTAACAGGCATACATATACCTTTAGTAAGTAATTGTGATGAAGAATAAACTAAGAATAGTTCTTATTTCAATTAATGTATATTTCAAGTGGCTGTAAATTATGAAGACATAAATACTTATTAAGCTGCTTGGCCCTAAATACTTAATAACAGAACTTTTGGATATTTATTTTGTCCTGGGGGTGTTGTGAAAGAAATTACTGTAACACTAAGGGTGCAGTGAACCAGGCAAGTTAACCTCTCATCTACTTCATAGCATTGTTAAGAGAATTAACTAAGCTAATAAACACTACATGATTTTATTTATTTTTTTCTATTTTATTTATTTAGTTTTTAACTTCTATCCAAGTTAGTTAGCACATAGTGCAATAATGATTTCAAGAGTAGAATCCAGTGTTTCATCCTCTACATATTACACCCAGTGCTTATCCCAACAAGTGTTTTCCTTAATGCCCCTTGCCCATTTAGCCCATTCTCCCACCCACAACTTCTCCAGCAACCCTCAGTTTGTTCTCTGTATTTAAGTCTCTTATGTTTTGTCCCCATCCCTGTTTTTATCTTACTTTTGCTTCCCTTCCCTTATGTTCATCTGTGTTGTATCTTAAATTCCACATAAGAGTGAAGTCATATGATAATTTGTCTTTCTCTAACTTTGCTTAGCATAATACACTCTCGTGCCATCCATTTTGTTGCAAATAGCTAGATTTTGTTCTTTTTGATTGCTGAGTAATACTCTATTGTATACATATAACACATCTTCTTTACCCATTCATCAGTCAATTGACACTTGGATTCTTTCCATACTTTGGCTCTTGTCGATAGTGCTATAAACATTGGGGTTCATGTGCCCCTTTGAAATAGCACACCTTATCCCTTGGATAAATATCTAATAGTGCAATTGCTGGATTGTAGGGTAGTTCTATTTTTAATTTTTTGAGGAACCTCCATACTATTTTCCAGAGTGGCTGCACCAGTTTGCATTCCCACCAGCAGTGCAAAAGCGTTCCTCTTTCTCTGTCTTCGCCAACGTCTGTCATTGTCTGAGGTGTTAACTTTAGCCATTCTAACAAATATAAGGTGGTATCGCATTGTGGTTTTGACTTGTATTGATGAGTGATATTGAGCATTTTTTCATGTGTCTTTTAGCCATCTTGATGTCTTCTTTGGAAAAGTGGCTAGTCATGTCTTTTGCCTGGTTCTTCACTGGATTATTTGTTTCTTGAGTGTTGAGTTTGATAAGTCCTTTATAGATTTTGGATAATAACCCTTTATATCATTTGTCATTTGCAAATATCTTCCATTCCATTGGTTGCCTTTTAGTTTTGCTGATTGTTTCATTTGCTGTGCAGATGATTTTTATCTTGATGAGGTCCAAATAGTTCATTTTTGCTTTTGTTTCCCTTGCCTCCAGAGACATGTTGATTAAGAAGCTGATGCAGCTGAGGTCAAAGAGGTTTTTGCCTTCTTTTTCCTCTAGGATTTTGGTGGCTTCCTGTCCTATATTTAGGTCTTTCATCCATTTTGAGTTTATTTTTGTGTATGGTATAAGTCAATAGTCCAGGTTCATTCTTCTGCATGTCACTGTCCAGTTTTCCCAACACCATTTGCTGAGACTGTTTTTATCCCATTGGATATTCTTTCCTGCTTTATAAAAGATTAGTTGCCCATACGTTTGTGGCTCCATTTCTCAGTTCTCTATTCTGTTCCATTGATCTATATGTCTGTTCTTATGCCAGTACCATACTGTCTTGATGATTACAGCTTTGTAATACAGCTTGAAGTCCAGAACTGTGATACCTCCCTCCAACTTTAGTTTTCTTTTCAGGATTGATTTAGCTATTCAAGGACTTTTCTGGTTCCATAAAAATTTTAGGTTCCATACAAATTCTAGCTCTGTGAAGAATGCTGATGTTATTTTATAAGGATTGCATTGAATGTGTAGATTGCTTTGGGTAGTATCAACATTTTAACACTATTTGTTCTTCTAGTCCATGAGCATGGAATATTTTTTTTTTCATTTTTTTGTGTTCTTCA
Organism: Crocuta crocuta; assembly: GCF_008692635.1. NCBI lineage: Eukaryota > Metazoa > Chordata > Mammalia > Carnivora > Hyaenidae > Crocuta > Crocuta crocuta. The sequence goes on from NW_027529549.1 coordinate 2,706,132, forward strand.
ATTTCTTTCATAAGCTTTCTATAGTTTTCAGTGTATAGATATTCCACCTCTTTGGTTAGGTTTACTCCTAGGTATTTTATGATTTTTGGTGCAATTGTAAATGGGATAACAGTGGGGAGAGTGGACATCCATGTCATGTTCCTGATGTTAGGGGGAAAGCTCTGTTTTTCTCCATGGAGGATAATATTAGTGATGGGTCTTTTGTATATGACTTTTATGATTTTGAGATATAATCTTTCTATCCCTACTCTCTTGAGTGTTATCAAGAAAGAATGCTATATTTTATCAAATGCTTTCTCTACATGTATTGAGAGGATTATGTGGTTATTATTCTTTTCTTTTATTAATGTGATATATCACATTGATTGATTTGCAGATATTGAACCAGCACCACATCCCAGGTATAGATCCCACTTGATTGTAGTGAATAATTCTTTTAATGTATTTTTGGATCCGGTTGGCTAGTATCTTCTTGAGAATTTTTGCATTACATGATTTTAAAACTACCTAGCAATTAATAAGTGCAGTTTAAGTGTCACATACCGGGGTGCCTTGGTGGCTCAGTCGGTTAAGCTTCTGACTTCAGCTCGGGTCATGATTTCGCAGTTCATGGGTTCAGGCCCCATGTCAGGCTCTGTGCTAACAGCTAGCTCAGAACCTGGAGCCTGCTCCAGATTCTGTCTCCCTCTCTCTCTGATCTTCCCATGCTCATGCTCTCTCTCTCTCAAAAATAAATAAAACATTAAAAAAAATTTTAAGTGTTACATTCTATAGTCAAAAAGGCATAATCAATAGATTTATAACTATGGCCAGTAGTACTTCTATTATCATCAAAACCAGGGAAAACAGACCTGGGGCTTTTATGGTATTGTTATGAGACACCTTTCAGTCAAGCCATTTCTTACTAAGATACATTAGTGATGCACATGGTTGATGTCTGTGAGCAAGGATAACCATTTCCAAGAACTGCACTGTCCAACAGGGCAGCACTAGCCACATGTGACAGCTTATTAGACACTTAACTTGCACATGTGAGTAACTGAATTTTTAATTTTAGTTAATTTAAATTTAAAATTCAGCACTTGACTTAATTATTGGAATTTTTTTAATTATTGGAAAGCTTTTAAATGTTTTTGGAGTAATTTGGGCATATGAATCTACTCTTTCACCAGCATTTTATGAAATCTAAATACAGATCGAACATTTCTGATGAAATTTGTCATTTGAATTGAGATATGCTGTAAATATAAAATACATACTGGATTTCCAAGACTTAGTGTACAAAAGACAATATAAAAGATCTCATTAATAATTTTAACATTAAGTTATCCATAGTGGATATATTCATCTACATAACTTGGTACATGCCTATAATTTTTTAGGAGGAAAATTATTGAAAATGGAATATGTGAGTTAAAAGTATGCATATTTTGAATTGTGATAAATATGGTCACAATTGTATTATTTATAATAGTATAGTTTTAATTTTTAGTTTTGTGACTGGTTTTCATAATTTCTCAGGATATTGAATTTGTTCATAAAAAGGAACTTTTCAAAAGAAGCATGTTTATTTCTGTATACCTTTCACTGGTTTGTGAAGTGAGTTGCTTCATAGTTTTATGCTATAAATATCAGTTAGCATCTTTTATAATTTGACCCATAGATCAAGCCTTATATAAGGCCAGGACCTGAGAACATTTTCAGATTGATTGGTAATTTGAACAGAGCTTCCTGGAGGGAAAGAAAATACCGTACTGCAAATCCGGAACTAAAAACTCATTCTATCCTTATTGGGTTGCTGACGTCTTTGTCCCATAATCAACTTTTAGAGGTACAGCAGGTGGCTTAAAGGTAAAGTGAGTTAACAATTAATAAGGCTTTTCAAGGCTTTTTGCGTCACTTTTTATTTCTAAATCATTTACTAACAAGTCACCCAAGGGGTTGAAATCAACCAGAAAGATAATCAAATGAAAGCTGATAAGCAGCTTATTTTAACCAACAATGGCTAAAGTAAATTAAAATAGGTAACTATAATGTTTAAAAAACATTTCGCCTATTGAAAATGATATTTTTTTAGTTTGAAAATTGCTTCTGTCAAATTATTGGTAATTTGTATTTTGTTGAAGACAGCAGTGAGGGTATTTGAAAGAGAATACTTACCAGTCTATTCTGTAAATCTCATCATCGGGTTTACTCCCTGGTTTAAAACCTTCAGTGGTTTCTCAACTTTTAAGAATAAAATTCAAAGTCCTTTTGTCAGAAGTTGAGAGCCATTTATGAGTTCGCCCACACCCCATCCCTATCACCTCTCCTTTTATGCCAGCCTACAGTCTCTTGTGTTGATTGTATCTAGAACCCCTCTCCTGCTCCTACGCCTAGTAAACTCCTACTGCTTTAGCAAGCCTTCCTTGGCTTCCCAAGTCCAGATCACATATCTTCCTTGTGTTCCCTTAGCACCTACTTCTTTCTTATCTCTTTAATAACACATACTGTATTATAGACTGTTTACCTGTTTGTCTCTTCCACTACATGTGAATAACTTGATGTAAGGATATTTTTCAATCTTCATTGTTTAAAACAGTGGTGTATGAAAGGATTTGGTAGATGTGTGACAGCGAATAAATTGGAGAATAAGGCATTTCATCTGGGAATGGATCAGTTACAGATGGTTTTAAATTCCAAGCGTGATACTGTTTACCCAGAGAAGCTAACTAATGTTATATAACTTTTCTAATTTCAGTTTATTTTTCTATTGCAAAAGCAATGAAATTAATGGATTTTAAAATCAAAGAAGGAAGTAAAAATTCACTCATAGTCACCCTAATATAAAGTCTGTAGCTTTGTTACAGAAATCTCTGACTATAATTGTGGATTTATTTTTTTCTTCATGCAGTTCTATCAGTTTTTGCTTCATATATTTTGAAGCCTTACTATTAGGTGAATAAAAATTAGAATTACTACTTCTAACAATCCTCATACAAATACTCCTCTGGTATTCCACCTAATATTGTATTATAAGATGTAAATATATCATTTCCTGAATTACATTATATTTTCTGTGGGGAAAAAGTTTGTGCTTTTTAAATTTGGTATTTCCTTATTGCTTTGCATTTTGTAAGGGGTTCAGTAAGTGTTCATTAATAGATAAGTTCCTTTTTACATCATTAAACAGGTAATGCTCATCATCATGCACATTAATAAGTTGTATAATTTGGCTTCCTTGCCCCATTAAACAAATGATGTTGTCATGTGATGTTGCACTAATTTGGTACAACACTAATGAGATATTTTAAAACATTTTTTCCTTAAAACATGATATTTCTCCTACATCAGGTGCTTCATTTGCTTCTTGCTCATAAAAGTAGGAGTAGAGGAACATGGCAATGAGAAAGAATGAATTCTGGCCATGTGTAGCAACATGGATGGACCTTGAGGGTGTTATGCTGAGCGAAATAAGTCAGGCAGAGAAGGACAAATATCATATGTTTGCACGTATAGGAGGATTAGGAGGAACTTAACGGAAGACCATGGGGGAGAAAAAGGGGGAAATAGTGGGGGAGAGGGAGAGAGGCAAACCATGAGAGACTCTTGAATGCTGAGAACAAACTGAGGACTGATGGGTGTGGGGGAGGGGGTGGGGGGAGATGTGCATGGAGGAGGACAATAAACTATTTATAAAAAAAAATAATAGAAAAATGAAAAATAAATAAATAAATGCCCATCACAAAGGAAATAGCTCAATTTAGATTGTGAAATCCTCCACTTAAAAAATATAAAATCTATAAAAGCAAATAAACATGCATATATACAAAAGCAAATCACCATACATATAGACAAAAACGGGACTGTAGGCAAAATTCAGTCCAAGGACACCAGTACACAAATTCTGTTTGAATAATCATTCAGTTCTTTAATTCAAAATGTAACTATGTAAAATGAATAATGAGTATCCACTAGGTGTCAATTACAATGTCAGGTGTTACCAAAAAAAAAAAAAAGTAGAAGTAGAGGAACCTAACTATGTAACTTTCTGGGCAGCAAGCATAGCTGATGCAGCAAAATTAATTATTGATTCAATGGCTAAAGCAACCTTCTCTTCATTGGTTTTCTTGTCCAGAAAGTCTCCTTCAACTCTGCTCCTCACCTGCCAGAAAAAGATCTTCTCTCTTGTTATCAGTGACCTTTGACTTGTCAGTAGCATTCAAAACATTGTTATTTCTGCTTCACTAATAAAATGTTTCAGGTCAACCACCTTGTCAGTTTTAGCTCTTCACTTTCCTGTCCCACTTGCATTATTTGTGCATGGGGTATAAGAGAGGAGCTTCAGGAGTTTCTGCAGATATTTTAGGGAAAGGGTGATTCTTGAATCAAAAGTATCAGATCTAGAGTTTTCTTTCATCCTTTAAAGCCTACCCATAGTTATGTCTGAAATATAACTTGTTCTTTAAGGCTCTATGACTTTCTAACCTCTCATTTGCTTCTCAGTAGTACAGATCCTAATATTCCTACTAACTAGAGGAATATTTGAACAAATTTGAAGGGATAGCGAACTTATTCCTTTTGCGTTTCATACTATGGTCCTACCTGGCTGTATCTGCTATTCTCTAGCAAAGGGGTAAATGAGGATGATTATTTTTTGGCCTAGCCCCCTGTTACTAAATTAGAAACTTCCTATTTTGGTCAGAGTTTTGCTTCACTCTTTACACATAACCCTCTTAGCCATAAATTTTATAATTAAAAAAGCTTTTAGCTTTAAGGAGACCAAGCCTTTCACTTAACTCAAAACTCATAAACTTCTGTTTCAAGTCACTGTTGAAGGTTAATTTTATTCTTGCTAGGTCATCAGTTTTCTTGTCTATGTGAGTCATTACCCCAGGACTCTGAGATTCCCTGTGCCATCAGAAGTAGTATAACACTGGAATAGACTTTCCTTGTAGTAACTGACAAAGCCCTAGATACTCCATATACACAAGGTACCTGGTACTCCAGGAATCAACATTAGAAATATGTTACTAACCACTCTCCTCAATGAATTCCATTCAACATTCTGCTGTCTCAGTTCCTTGGCTTCCTTAACTCTAATGCTTTTTTCTTCTGTCACACCTCAGCCATTCACTCACATGATCATAGCCTAGATTTCTAAAAACTTCATTTCAAACATTCTAGTTTCTGACTAACACTTTCTGTTCTTTTAGGTCCCCTACTCAAATACTCCTGCCAACCTTTAGCTTCTTGGTGACCTTTGATTTCTGGTTAATGTCCAATGACTGTTACTCTTTTTCACTATTCATCATCCACTTCAAGTCATTACTCATCTTTTTCCCTTTTTTCCTCTGTCATACTGCCTCTCACTACCCCTGAATTTCCCTAAACCCGTCTAACTTCCAACTCCACAGCTGCAACTGAGCTTTATTAGAGAAAGGAATATATTGTACTGGGTGGACAAATTTCAAATTTATTACCACAAATTCATTCAATTCATTGATACTTATTGCATATCAGCTATGTGGTAGACATGGTCTAAGTGCTTGAAGTGTATTTGTAAACAAAAAATACAAAAATCCTTTCCTTTATAGAGCGTATATTCCAGTGCGAGGTAAAATATCGTAAGTTATCAATAAGTGGTAAGGAGAATATATAGTAGAGAATAGGAATAGGAACATTGATGAGAGCCAAGGGGTAGTATTGATGTGTTTGCTAACAAAGACAACATTGCTAATTTCAAAGGGACAATTATTACTGCCAGTAAGTTTCCTTTCTCTTAGATAACTATTTTCATACCTCCACTCTTCTTATATCCTAGTTCCTTTTTCCTCTCTCCCTCTTTGCCACTAACTTGCCAGCTACAGATAAAAAGGATGTAATAAAATATGAACCGTTTCAAATTTCTCCCATCAGTTTCACCATCTTACCTGTATCGGTACCTGTCCACTGTACTTCCCTTTAGTTATAATGGAGAAGTACCTTCTTTATAAAGTAGGCCTCTACACTCAAGCACTGATTCCCACTCTTTTTCTTTTCAAAGACTTTGCTCTTGAAATTTTCCCTTCCCTGCATTATCAGTCTCTCCCCCTCTATGGTACACCTTCATTAGTAAACAAGCATTTTTAATATCACAATTTAAAAAATTCTCTCCTGACCCCAAATTCCTTTTCAGCTTTGCTTCATTTTTCTCTTCCCTTTCCAGAAAAACTCCTTGAAAAAGTTGTCTATATTTATTCCTTCCTGTCCACTTCCCGTTTGCTCCTTAAACCACTCCCATTAGTTTTTTGTCCTCATCACTTTACTGAAATAACCACTTCTTCCTTCTTGAAATAATATTTTTTCTAGGCTTCTGTGACCTCAGAGTCACTGGTTTTTCTTATTAACGCCACTTCTTGGTCTCCTTCTCCTCCTTTACCAGACTTGTCATTTTGGAGTGTCCCTGGCCTTCTTTTCTGTCTACACCCTTTCATCCTTTCGGAGTTTGATTCCTTGGCCTCCAAGGTTGGCTCTTCAATGATGACTCTATAATTCATCTCCATCCCTGACCTTTCCCCTAAACTCAAGGTTTAAATTCAGGTTTAGTCTAATAAGCTACCAGAAATCACCACTTTAACATGGCCAAACCCAAAATATGTTTTCATCTCCTCTGAAATTATCCTCTATTTCTTGTCTCAGTAATTAGCACCCAGTTGCTTGGGCCAAAAAAAAATTAGAAGTCATCCATGATTCTTCTCCCTCACTAACACTTCTTGTCTAATTCAACCACTTCTCACCATCTCTCCTGCTACATCTCTACTACTACATCATCTCTAGCCAGGCTTACTGCAAAAGCCATCTGTTTTTCTGTCTGCCTTTACTGGGCTCTGTCTTTCTCTTCAAAGTCTTCAAAATATCAGTTTTCCTGGTTACCCACACACAAAACTTCAGAACTATATCCAAATAGAGGAAATCAATGTGCAATTTCATATAAATTTTGAAACTCTAATATTTTTAATTTTTTTGAGTGCCTCAATCTTTATATCTGAACTTTATTTATTTATTATTATTAGGTCATTATTTCTACTTCCTTCTATTTTTGATTTCTTAAGACCTGACCTCCAAATGCTTTTCCTCACTGACCTTTTGGTCAGTGTATCTTTTCAAATGTGGTGTTCCTAATTGAACATGGTATATGCTGTGATATATACCACCTTCCCCTCCACCCCACACCCCATGTCCCAGGAGAATATAGTGACACTCTGTCATTCCATCCTCTGGATATAAGCCTCCTATTAGCAAAATATTAAAAGATGCAGTTGATTAATTTTACATATGATAAAACTTACTAATTATAACCACTTTCTGTCAAGTTAGATGTAATAATCTAAAATGAGACTTTCTATGGTTCATATTTTGTTTTCATGCATTTCACCTGTTGCTCTCATAGGCATAGATGGCATTGATGAAATACAATTTAGTTTTGTAGTCAAGGAGAAAGTTGAATAAAGACTAAAACTACAGAGAAAATGAATTTATATATATAAGATATAGCTTTTTAAGACTTCAGTTTTACTGAAACCTGAATATATGTTTTGATTTATTTTTATATAGAGCAATTAAAGAACTTAAGTATCTCTGAATTGAAATACCATTGTATAACTAATCATTTTTTATTCTTAATTATATTTCTTCTCAGTAGGAAGCACTGTCCATGTCTTTTCAGATTTCTAGTACAGTACCTTGTTCAGTTTCTAGATCTCAATAGACATCCTACCTGTACAGATAAAATGTACAGTTATATTCTGGCTTATATTGTCCTTTAATGTCAACAGAATATATTATTCCCCTAAGAAGATGGTAAATGCCTTGAGGGCAAAAGTTACATAATATGTCTTATGTGATTCTTCCTTAGGGCCCAGCGTAGTGCTACACACATGGCAATTAGTTTTTTACACTTATATTCTAAGCCCCGATTAACCACATAGAACATTAACAGGCCTAGAGAATTTTCATGATTTTGCATAAATTGCACAGCTGATTGACTCCCTACTGTTGTAATCCCTGTTCAAATCATGTGACAGACATTGTGAGAAGGAAGTTCTTTTAAAAATGTGAAGGTGTTGTGGCACCTGGGTAGCTCAGTCAGATAAGCATCCTATGCTCTATTTTGTCTCAGGTCTTGATCTCCTAGTTCATGAATTAGATCCCCGCATCAGGCTCTGCACTGACAGTGTGGAGCCTGCTTGGGTTCTCTCTCTCTCCCTCTCTCTCTGCCCTTTCCAGCTCTCACTCTCTCTCTCTCTCAAAATAAATAAACTTAAAAATATGTGAAAATGTTTCATTCAGCCTATTCTAGTATAATATTTTGAATAATATTGCTCATAGACTATTATTATATTTCTATTACTATTCATACTACAATTTATTTTTTATTGACCTAAATTACTGCTTACTGTCTGATAATCCTCATTAATATCTCACCATTTTCCCATTCATTTTAATAGAATTTTTGTACATTAGTAATTAGAGCAATAGAATTAGTGGCTATCTGGATGGGGTTTTTCTTGCAATTCCTCAAAAATCAGTGTAGACTGAGGACCCTGTTTGAGAATCTCCTCTCTGGTGAAGAAACTTATTCCACTGTCATCTCAGATCCTGTGGTTATGTGTCACCTAGTTATTGACCACGTCAAAGATCAATTGTTTAGAGGAACCAAGAAACATCATTGTGTAGCAAGATTTTGTCCTGCATATTAGAGAACAAAGATGTAAAGGATTAGAGTACCCTAGAATACAGTCTCTTTAATATATTCCTTTTCATACCCTGTTCACAGTCTCTCACAGTAGACTTCAATTCTGAATAGTCTTTGGTTCTTCTACCAGTTAACTATTTGAACTTGGATAAATTACTGGCTCTCTTTGAATTTCTTTCCTTATCTGCATGGTAAGGGTTTAGTTAGGCTATATGATCTCACAGATTTTGTGTAACATTTAAGTTGTAAATATTGACTTAAGAAGGATATGACCTGGCATAAGGGTTGTATATGGAGAAAAGAATCCTTCTTACTCACCTAAGGATTTACTTGTAGTAAGGCTGTGCATCAATAATAATAGCTACAATATATCAACCATTTAATATACAAGCCTCTGTGATTGGTAGTAATCAAAACAATTGTAAAATACATAATAAGCCAATCAGAGACTTTGTGCAATGAATTCTGTATGTGCTGGGAATGAGTAAATACAAATTACCAAGATGGCTGATGCTATAGAAAACAGTGGCTAAACAAAACAGATATTTTAAGTCTATATATGTTAAGGTCAGGCTAAGTCCTATTTAATGATTCTTAGGCAGGTGGGATCCTCATTCCCTGTACACTTCCCCTCCTCCTTTCCCTTGTGAACTCCCTAACTTTACAAGATCTGAATTATCCAACCAAATTAGTACCGTATGGAATGTAACAATGAAGTCTTCTACTTAGCTGGTAGAAGCTCACTGGCACCATCACAGAAAGCCAGAGAGAAAGAACTTTCTTTGAGAAAAACATAAAAGAGGCAGTGAGTAAATGAAATTGTCAATCCTTTAAGCCTTCTCTATATTCTCTCCTATTTGGAGTCTGGACATACTCATGAAACCCTAAATACAGTATCTGGGAACATCCTAATGAATATTATTATTATTGCAATTAATAAATATTAAAAATAAATTTATGTTGTCAATCATAATTTCATCAGCTTTCCTTCCTTGATATTAATATTGGAGTTCTGTGGTTCTCTTCTCTATCTAGATTCACTTCCTTCGTAAGCTCACCTAGTCTAATGGCTTCAAATACTATCTTATCAATATTCTCTCTGGAAATCTAGGCTTGTATACCTAAATACTTTCTTGACATCTCCACTTGCATATATAATGATACCTCAAATTGAATGTGACTAAAGTTGAACACCTGATCTTCACCCAAACCCTGCTTTGTTTATGGCCTTCCTCTTCCTTCCAATAGGGTCTGGCCAAAATCCTTATAGACATCCTTGATTTCTCTCTTCCTCTCTCAGCCTACATCTCCTCCATCAAAATCTTATTGCCTTTAACTTCACAATATATTGTGAATGAATACCTAGACTGTACCACCTCTACTGCTACCGCCCTACTCCTAACGACCATCTCTTACCTGAATTACTGCAATAATCTCTTACCCAATCTTCTTGTCTCCTCATTATATTCTCAACACAGCAACTGTTAATGATCCTTTTAAAACAAAAATCAGATTATGCCACTCTTTTGCTCAAAACTCTGCAATGGTAGCTATTTTACCAAAAAAATGAAGAACTTACAGTAGCTTACAAAGCCCTACAATGTGTAGCTTCCTCGTGACTTCTCTTTCCCTTGTCACTTTGCTTTGGTCATTTTGGCTTCCTTGCTATTCCTGAAATTTCCAAGCATGCCTCTAAATTAAAAGGATTGCATTAGCTATTTCCTCTACCTGGAATGTTCTTCCCTCTTCCCTCCTTCAAGTCTTTGCTCAAACATATTCTCAGTGAGGCCTACTTGACCACTTTATTAAAATCACAACCCGAGCACTTCTGATCTTACTCTTTCCTATTGTATTTTGTATATTATTGATTAAACTATATAACTTACTTATTTAAAATGTGTATTATCATTCCCTACCACTACTAGAATATCAACTCCATGAAACAGAATTCTTTGTTTTGTTTGCTGATGATTCTCAGTAGCATAGAACAGTGCCTGGAATATAGCATGTGAGGAGCTGTCTTCTGGATATTTTATGTACATTAGTTCATTTAATATTTCTGCATGTACAGAGGAAGACAACTTGTAGAGCCCCCCTAACTTGGTTGAAGTCAATATTTGGTAGGTAGTGGAGCTGAGATTTGTCTGTCTAAATCTTCTGCTCCTTGTCTCTCTTATGCAAAGTAAGGAAAAACTAGGGAATAGAATAAACACATATATATGGATAGTTTAGGTGTTATTTCATGGATTAAACACTGTTGTACATATAAGCATCTACAAAGAGTGTCTACATAAAAGAATAAAATATTTTTTATTTTAATATAGAAATAATTGAATAACACTACAATTCAAATATTTTCTTTCATATAAATCACTGTCTTAATCAAGCACTTAAATATATATTGCTTTGTTTTGATATCATTTTAGTAGATATTGTTGCTGAAACAGGAAGTTTTTCTCCTTTCTTTACACAAATATATCCTCTGTGCAGTCCATAGCAAGACACTAGTATAGAAAAACTATTATCATTCTGATGGTGCATTTCTGTTTGATGGATTATTCCAGCCTCATAAGATCTCTTTTGCATTCGCTATGAAATAAACTGTGTCAATTAGCATCTTTTTAATATTAAATATAATACATAATTAGAACACATCCTTCAGGTGTTTTCAACTTAACAGTTTCAAGTCTAGTTCTAGGATAAGGTGATACAGTTGCTCTATTTTGATTGGAATTCCTATATTTATGTGAGCAATATCGTTTCAGAAAAGGGACTGATATTCCTTTATGAACTAACATAATAATCCCCCCCTCTACCTTTTGGCGTTCTGTAGCCTCACTGTTCCTATTGCTCTAAGTCCTTGGTTAAAATATCATTATTATATCTATCAAGGGAGATTTACTAGTATATGAATCACTTTGTCTTTGAGATATGTAAATATTTCTAATTTGACACTGTGCTAACAGTGAATAACTCAGCTGTTTACCACTTTAGGTCCAGACAAAGTAAAATATAGCATTTTTTAAATCTGAAATTTAAGGAGCAGGACATCCTAAACCACCAGATACTATTTTGGTATAATCTATCACCTTTGTTAACATTTTATTGGATATAAATCATAACGTATCAGGTTGCATAGCGACAATATGGTTCACCAGGCATTCTATTTTTATAACTTTATTTAAAACTGACATGTAACTTGCTGTACCTGAAACCCCAAGTGAGCCAGTTATTGGAGTGTAACAAAGTTTTGACGTCAGAGTAGCTATTTATTCCACTAGAAACCATTAGCGATGCATTACCCTTTGGCACTGCTGGGTTTTGCAAAAACATGGTTAAAATTTTATGACTGATTTTGACCAATTATATTTCCTTCCCTCTTAGAATTAAGAAATTATATATAATACACAAATATATATACATGTGTGTGTATATAATTTGCATATGCTTTATATTCCTAAAATGTGCAATATATATTTAAATGTGTTTATATGTATATATACTCTAATATTATACATATAAAGCCTTTTAAAAGTTTCTTCTCAAAAGCCAAGTATTCTGTTTTTATTTTCTTAAAACAGCTTACTGTTTTAGGGAAGAGCATTATCTCTATTATTGTTGTTTCTCACTATTGATGTGGATGCTGACTAGCTACATAGTTCTACCTTTGTTGGCATTATTGCTGTTGTTTTTATTTTAAGAGGACCCCTTAGCATCTCATTTGTTTACTACAAATTATAGATTCTTTGGAAGTGATGGGGTAATACCATGTTGTACAAATGTAATATAATCATTTACAGACAGGCTTTCCTCCTGCTTCAGTTTGTCTGTTTTTTCCCCCTGAAGATACTAAAATATGCACTGTGCATCCACACATGGTGTTAAAGTCCCTTGACTCCTGAGCCAGCCAAGCATCAGCTTATATGTCGAGCTCTGCCAGTGCATTTCAAATTGGATCTGATGGGACCACCATTTCGAATTAAGAAGAGGAAAATTTTTAAGTTTTTTATTTAATGACCTAGCTGCTCTTAAAACCCTGTATAAAACTTTTCCAAACTTGTGTTTGTGGAATGATTCAGTTGTGTCAGTTAAGGAGATGCCTGCATTCAACCTGAGAAAAGAAAATTAATTTTCTCAAACTCCAGTTGTGAAACCTCAAGTTCAACAATCATCATTACTGTTGTTTTTAATGTGTCATCTACTTTTTAATCCTCACATATTATTGGATTGATTGTTTTTCCTCAGAAAATTCAAATACTTATATATAAATTGGTAACCCCTTCACATTATATAATTTTTTTCAGCTCCATCTTTTCCTCTTGAAACCCACCAAAACTCTTTTGAGGCGCAAAATGTATAAGGTGAGGTCCAACTCCAAAAGTATCATATTTCTAACCAAACATACTAATATTGCACATTGGTTAAGCATAGAGGCATTAGAAGCAAAGAGCAAACAAGGTTAGAATCTCAGCCTGCCACTACCTCTGACAGTGACCATACTATTTACATTCTGAGTCAGTTTCCTGACCTGTGAAATAAGTATAATAACAACTACCTCAAAGATTATTGTTTCTGTAAGGATTCATGAAATAACAAACATAAGGCCTTCAGCTCAATGTCTGGCAGATAGTAACAACTCAGTAATAGGGAGCCATCAATTGTGCTGTTGCACTTGATAACTCTTGTTGACTACAGAGGCAGTATGGCACAGGACGGGCTTTAGAACCAGACTGCCTAGGTTGGAATCCCTTACTGGACCTGTAAGCCTCGAGAAGTTCTGGAGCTCTGCTGCCTCAGAGTCCTCATCTATAAAGTGAGGGAATCTTCAGGTGTGTTTGAAGATTATATGCTTTAATGGAAGGAGGGTACTCAAAACAATGCTTGCGACATAGTAAGGGTTCAATAAACCCTGTCCAAAACTTACTGAATATGAGTTTCCTGGTATATTAGAGATTTTGTTGTTGTTGTTTAAGTCTAGCCCTGGTATTTTCTAATGATTAAACAGGCCCAGCAATAGAAATTATTTTCCCAAAGGCACACAGCATTTCTGAGTATTTTTACACCCAGCCCATTCATCCTGTAAATAGCCTTTCAATAAAAATTTATTGTAAAACTCTTTAAACACAAATGAAATAACCCACATAATTGACACTAAAATACAGGTGAATTTAATTTAGTACTTGCAAAATCATGTTATTTCAGATTTTATTGTTGTTGCATTTTGTAAAGTTGAGATAGATAATCCTTCCAGGAAATCTAGTTATGCTGGTCTGAGGCTAACCTGGTTAATTCTGATTTAAGATTGGTATTTGGATTATTCCTGTTTTTAAGCACACAGTAAGTTGGGGGGTTTTTTGGTTTTTTACTTATTTATCTTTTTTTTAAAGCAGGCTGATGATTTCAGTCTGATAATACTTGCCAGTGACCTAACCAACTGTATTGGTGACATGGATGCTAGATCTCCATAATTCCATTTCTTTGCTGGCTCCTATCCCTCAAGGGTGGATACTAAAACTAGAGCAATGAATAGACTTTTTCTCCTGGTATGCATGCCATTTCACCTTTAAAAAATATGTATACGTAGCTCAAGAGTTACTATATTAAGAAGTTGTTGAATCAGTTACATCAGAGAGATGTGCAAACATATGCCCTGAATCAACCTCTCAAAACTATCTATAGTAATACTTTGACATCTTGGTCTTAGAATTAACTTGACCTGAGTTTAATTCCTAGTGTTACCCGTACTAGCTATGTGACCTTGAGCAAGTCATTCATTATCAAATATTTATTGAGCATTCACTATGCTCCCTGTTAGTGTGCTAGATAATCTGATACAAAGATATATGAGAAAAATATTCTCTAAGCCCAAGTTTCAGTAACTATAAAGGTAAAAGCATTTACATTGTGTAACTTCTAGGATTGTGATAAAGCTCAAAATGTGATCATCTAAGTTAAAACATTCTGTGAATAATAAAGCTGTGTACTATTATTTACTTTGAGATCTTAAAGAGTAGGGGCCAGGTACTACCTTTGTTACCTTAGTATCTAACATAGTACCTGACACAAGTATTCAGAAAATGATAGCAGACTGATTTCCTTAAAAATCTCAAAAGCATTTATCTGTGCATAGAAGGATGTTAACATTTCAAAATTGACTTAATCTATTATGGCCAAAAGCTAGTATTCTTATGATGTACCTAAAGCCACAGTTAGCCTCCAGATTTTAGAATAATTGAATTTATATGTCATATATAAAAATATATTGAATGGTTGAAAATATGTTTTGTATCTAAACCTAATAATCTTTGAATGATAAAATCTACTTAATTGGCATAGTATTCAACTCCTTAAAATCTTTCTAATTATTTGGACACTATATGTTTATTAATATTATTAAATGGATTAGAAACACAAACTTCAACACACTGGATTGCATTTAAAAATCTTTTATGTAATGTATTTCATGTATTTTAAGTTAATAATGCAAAAAGTAATTATGCAGAAAGTAAAATCTTATAGACCAGAAAAGTGTTGGAGTTAGGTAACATTAATCTGACAAAAAAAATTATATCCTGGGGATTATTTCTTACAGTATATTTCCAGGTTTGAATCAAATTACCTAGGCACCCTTTTGCAAAATAACAGTGCTCAAGATATATATGAACTAAATTCGTGCTTGGTTTGGAAGATTATCTATTGCTTATATACACTTGAATATTCTTTTAAAATGAGAAATTATATATAGTAGTTACAGGGCTAAAAATCAGCAACTGAAAAGTACAGAAAGCTTTTTTTCAGAGAGAGGTCACTGGAAAATAGTATGGCTAAAAGAAATTTCCTCTTGACACATACCCAGCTAATTAATTTGCATTTACAGAGGGAAAGAGTTTTTCTTACTCCCACTGAACTTAAAGAAGCAATGAAAATTTACTAAAATTTCACACTATCAATTCTAAGTTTTAATAAACTTTTTTAAAGAGGCCAGAAAGGCTATATTTTCTTTTCCTTTGACTAAAACCATTAGCCATTTGCCATAATTTTCTTGCTATATTATATAATGATCACACTAAGTTTCTAAGCTAATGAGAACCACCAACAGAACAAAGGTTTACATGCTTTCTTCTTCTCCTCTGGATGCATCGTTTTATTTTTCTCTGGATACACATTTTAGTATGGTAGTAGTTGTCAACAGTGTTGCCCAATGAGTATTCAATACTATAGGAAAAACATGATATGGCTTCTAGAGCATAAATTTAACTTGTTAAGTTAAACATGGTTTTATAATTAAACATTGTATTAAAATGAATACAGATATAGAACATATAAAAATGTGCATTAATTTAAACATTAAAACCTCAGACTTCGTGTCTGAATTTTGAGTTAATGTCTGCTCTCTTCATTTGAAAAACACTGCGTTGGGGCTCCGTCGGTTAAGCATCTGGCTCTTGATTTCAGCTCAGGTCATGATCTCACTGTTTGTGAATTCAAGCCCTGCATTGAGCTTTGTGCTCACAGTGTGCAGCCTCCTCGGATTCTCTCTCTCTCTCTCTCAAAATAAATAAAAAAACATTTAAAAACTGAAAAACACTGCTGACTTCAATTACAGATTTTTTCCTTTATTTTAAAATACTCGGTTGTATTTAGCGAATTTTATTTATTTATTTATTTATTTATTTATTTATTTATACTGAATTCAAGGTGCCATTTTAGAGTCCATCCATCAAAAGCTACTAGGGTAGGAATTGGTCATTTCAGATTGACTAGAGTTAGGGCCAATTGATACATGAAGGCAGTGAGCATGTGCCTCCATACCTCTTCCTCTGTGTGGGTGACTTTACTGCTTACCAGCAGTAAGTGGAATTTCTCTCTTCTCTCTGCACTCAGTGACATATATACCTACTTTCTAAGCCTCAGGTTCCCAACAGCTGCTGTTCTTTGTCTATGTGACAACCATTGTCCTTTAACTTAATTTTTCTCACTCACTTGCTTCATGCTTGTTTTACATACTTTATAAAAGCTATTATTAGCCTCAAGAATTTACCACTCCTCATGGTCTTTATAAAACATGCCTAAAGTTTTTTCTTTGTGGCTGTTTCTAACTATTGCACCTTAAAGAGGGCTGTAAGTGAGACTATCCCAGGAAAATCCCCAAAACATAACATGCTTGTCTTGATGTTGATTCTTTAGGTTGGTAGTAAAATATCCATAATTTGTGAACACTCTCCAGCTGATTGTATAATCTTCCTTAATTAGAGACCTCTAGATTAAATCATCTGGCCCCTTCAGACTTGATTCAGGCCATCATCTAAGCATCCTACAACAACAATGCCAAGCATTCAGAACTATTGATGTTTAAGTCATGATAGAATTCCCTGATTCACTGATAGAATCAATGGTATATTTTGGCAGAGTGTATGCACAGTGATTATTTAGAGTCTGAATTCATCTAACCTACTTCAGAGGGTATAAATTTTAGAAAGTGATACCTCAACAAAATGGTTATTTTTTTTCCAATTATCATGTTACTTTTTAGAAAATCAGATGTGAGGGTAGTATGAAGGGAGCGAGGTTAACCAGCATGCAAAAGCCAGAGATATATTAGAAATCATAGAAGGAGCAGTTTAAAGACTATTTTGTAATTAGTATCTAATCATTACCCAGAGAAAACCAGACTGTACATAAATCTTTATGAAAATAACATATTTATTTCTGGGACTTTTAAAGTACCCCAGATGAAGAAAAAGAGTACTCCAAAAAGGAATTTTGTTTAAATACTATTGTGACTGTAATACCATCTTTCAAAGTAAAATACTTCAAAGTTTTCTTTTTTATTGAGTGAGTTAAATTCACCTTTAATTCCCGGGCTTCAGTTGGTATGAATTGTGAATTTTATTTATTTATTTTGTAATAGAACATTCTAGTGTTCTTTCCTTTGACATTGTGATCTTGTGAACAAAAACTTAAAATAATCAAATTGATTGCGGTTAGAGGTTAGTTCTATAAAACTTCTAATTCTTAGATATGTGAAAAATAAGTGTCTCAAACTTATGCCTATATAACAATTTTATTTAGCTAACTACTTATGAGATATACACTGTGTGACTATGTGCCCTCTCCATAGCCTGTATAAGTATACTTCGTATCTTACATCTCTTTTTTAGTATTTTAATCACATTTAAATATGATTTTAAATAAATGAACTATACTAAGTGTTTTTGCCTCTCAACATAATCACCACCTTTATTGTAAAAAAATGTTTATTATTTGCTTACAATTTTTTGGGTGCTGTAGATCAAAAAAGTATATGACCTAGTCCATGTGACTTTTAAGAAATTTAGGTTCTTATTGCAGAGGAAGCAGGATGCATACAATAACATTACAAAGTAGCATGTACTGACTGCCAAATGAATCATCACTAAGTTCTATAGTAGTCTAGAAGAAGAAATGGTCAGCAAGCACTGGAACGGTATAGTCCATATATGTTGAGAGTGGAGGGTTAGCACAAAGGAGATAGGTGTTTTTATGTGAGCATTACATAGAATCAGAGTTCAGTGTTTGAATATCATGTCAAAAGAGTAAAATGAAACGCTAAAATAAGAAAGTCATTTTTACCAAGAAAATTTCCTTATTAGAACTCCTTTTTATTCTTTTTCTAATCTCTTTTATAATATTAAAGTATATATTATATCCCTATGAGGGGCCCAAGTGTAATGAAGCCTTCTCTATGCCACATATTTGGGAAAATTGCATTTTTATTTGGTATTTCTTTCAGTATCAGGTATCCATCTCCTGAAAATACAGGCCTAAAACTGAGACCAAAAGAGTTCTTCCACTTTAAAACCTGTTCTATATTCATTTAATAAACATTTACTAAGTCCTTACCATTCTAAGACAATTGCAGAAGCCATCACCCCAGCCCTGACTTCTCTCCTTAGCTTCAGTACTGTGTAGTCATCTGCATCATGGATCTTGCCACCTGGATGTCCACCTAAAGATACCCTCTCATATGTGTGTAGTTGGATTTGGTATGCTCATATTTTGTTAATTTTGTTATTTTTTATTTTGTCCATGAGAGACAATGGTCTTTAATTTTGCTTTTTTGTGATATCTTTGTTGAATTTTATATCAGAGTTATTCTGAACTTGGAAATTGAGTTGAAAAAGATTTCCTCTTTCTCTATTCTCTGGTAGAGTTTATATAATATTAATAAATTAATAATATTAATTTTTGTTTCCATAATATTGATGTTGTGTAAATGTTTAGAAGAATTTGTAATAAAGCTATCTAGGCCTGTTTTCTCTTCTGTGTGAGGTTTCATAATTATAGATTTAATATCTTGATGTTTTAGGACTATTTTATATTTCTTCTTAGGTCAGTTTTATATGTAGGGTTTTTTGGAAAATTTTTCATATGTTATAAATTTCAAATTTATTTTCACAAAGTTGTTAACAATGTCCTTACATTTTTAATGTCTGTAGAATCTGTAATGACATATTCTTTTTCATTTTTTATATTAATAATGTCTGTCTTCTCACTTCTTGATCTTCCTTATAAGGGGTTAAACAATTTTCTAAGTATTTTCAAGGAAGAAGATTTTGGTTTTTGTTTAATTCTTTCTATTGTATGTTCTTTATTTCTATAATTTTTTTGCTCTATAGAATTTCCTACCTCTTTTTAGTAATTTAAATTGATATTGTTTGATTTATCAAAATGAGTCCATAGATCATTGATTTTCAGCCTTTTGAAATATGGACATTGAAGTATGTGAATTTGTCTCAAGTATAAGTTTTAAAATGTAATATAAGTTTTGATGTGTTACATTTTCATTGGGTGGTAAGTTACGCTTTACTTTTTATCATTGTTTAGTTTAAAAATATTTAGTAATTTCTATTCTTTCTGTATTATTTAGAAGTATATCACTAAACTTCTAAACATTTAGAGACTTTCTAGTTATTTTCCTATTATTGATTTCCAATTCCACTGTATTTAAAAGATATATTCTGTATAGTATTAGTTCTCTAAAATTTGATGAAACTAGTCTTATAGTCCAGCATATAGTCCATTTTTTACATATTCAGTGTACCTTTAAAAATATGTATATTGTGTAGTTTTAGAGTGGGGGTTTTTACATTTCAGTTATATAAAACTTGATAATTATGTATTTGAAGTCTTCTGCATGTCTGCTTATTCTATACTTACAAAGAGTGATCTTTAAAAAACTACCATTATGGTTATGTATCTGTCTGCTTTTAATCCAATCATATTTTGCTTATATGTTTTGAGGCATATGTTATGATCAGGTATATACAGATTTATAATTGGCATGTGGATTTGACCTTTTTATCATGATATAATACCTCTTTTTATTTCTACTACTGTTTGTCTACTGTGTTTGATAACAGTAGATTGATATTCTTTTGTGTAGTGATTACATGACATTTTCCCCCTTACTTTTTACTTCTCTGTCTCGTAAGAGGTGTTGTTTTATAAGCAGCATATAGATTTTATAAATCTTAGTCTTTGAATTTTAATATTTAACCTAAGAATGTTTAATCTAATTACTGTTACATTTGGGTTTAAATCTATGTACCATTTTCCTGTTTGTTTTCTACTTGTCTAACCTATTCTTTGTTCCTTTTTTTTTGTTTAACTCCTTTATTACTTTCTTTTCTTGTTATTATTATTCTATCTTCTCTCTCTGGTTGCTCATACATTATACATTATTATTCTTTTTAAGGTTACTCTGAAGATCACAATATGAATAATTTCCTTTGAAAATATAAATTAGTACATTAATCTCTTTCTGGACACTGGAGTTGCAAGAACTTTAAATTTGTTAACTACATTTATCACACTCTTGCCTCTTGTGCTACTACCATACATTTAACTTTACATATATAGAAGGCACAAGAAATTATTATTGTCTTATACAGTCAATGTTCATCTAGATTTACCAATATGTTACACATTCCAATGATCTTCAGTCCATCATGCATTTTCTTTATTTCAACTTGAGATTATTTTCCTTCTGTCTGGAGAAAACTAATTTTATTATATCTTTTAGTATGGGTCTGTTAATGTGAATTATTTCAATTTTCTTTATCTGAAAATATTTTTATTTTCCTTTCACTTCTTTTTTTAAAATTTTTTAATTTTTTTTTTTATTTCTGAGAGAGAGAGAGAGAGAGAGACAGTGACAGCGTGAGTGGGGGAGAGTCAGAGAGAGAGGGAGATACAGAATCTGAAACAGGCTCCCGGCTCTGAGCTAGCTGTCAGCACAGAGCCCAATGTGGGGTTCGAACCTACTAACCTTGAGATCATGACCTGAACTGAAGTCAGATGCTTAACCAACTGAGCCACCTAGGCACCCCTCCCTTTCACTTCTAAAAGAAATTTACCAGTCTTTTGGCTTTCATTACTTCAGTTCTGACTGTTGCTCCTCTGCATGCAATGTATCATTTTTCTTTGTTCTTAGTATTTTAATTTCCCTTGTCTTCACAAATTCTATGAGGTCTTGTTTTCGGTTTGGTTTTCTTTTGGTTTTCTTTGTTTGTTTATGTGTTTATCGTCTTTGGAGTTTATTGTGCTTTTTGAATCTGTGACTTGAAATCTTGAATCATTTTGGAAGCTCTTGGTCACTATATCATTATAAACATTGTTTTCACTTCATTTTTCTCTTCTCTCCTTTAGAACTCCAGTTTATACATGTGCTAAGTTTCATTACCAAGTTACATGTCTCTTCTGCTCTCTTCTGTATTTTTCAAATTATTTCCTCTGCCTTTTTCAGTCTTGTTTCCACTAAACTATCTTCTATTTCACTAATCCTTTTGGGAACTATTTTCTAAACTTACCTATTGAATTCTTAATTTCAATTCTTGTGTTTATCTGTTTTCCTGGTCTGATTTTCATTTTACTATTTTCTGTAGAGACATTTTTAGGTTAAATTACTTAATTATCCTTTCTTTTCTTGAGCATATTAGTTATCTTAAAGTTCATTCTAAGGACTTTATTCTGTATTCTGTGTATCTGTTTCTATTATCTATTCCTTCAGGTATTTGGGCTTATCTCTTGGTCTATCTAGTAATTTTTTATTTGATTTCACATGTTGTTTTTGAAAATTCGGAGAGCTATTTTGAGAATCTGAAAGGTATTGATATTCCAGATATTATTTACTGTTGCTTCTGGTGGGCAATTCATCTAAGACCATATCAACTTATTGCAGTGTGAATTGAACTGATTTGAAACTGTATTTTAGTCTTTGTGCGACTTATTTTTGTTCTACCTTTCCTTGAGTTTTAGCTGTTTTGGGTCTCATCTAAAATTTTGAGGCTATTTCCTGGTCATATCCACTTAATGGACTCTAAACTCAATCATTGTCTCCCTCATCTTATAAGGCTGCCAAAAGTTCTTCTCAGTTTTATAGCCTCTCAGTTTCCACTTGCAAATAAACAAAGGCCTTGAGGGGAAGAACTCAGGCTCACTTGTTTGTACTACCCATTTATCTCCTCAAGTCTTAGCTGCTTTTGTAGCTCTCTAATCCCTTCAAATAGATCATTTTAATTATCCAACTTTCCTAGGTTTTTTCAATGGAAGAGTCATTCTGATCAATGACTCTAATCAAATAAATTGATTAGATTTAGATTATCTTCTGATTAGATTATCTTCTGGATTGTAAGCTCTGCAGTTGTGTGATTTTATGTTTTATTTCCTTATATCACAGGTGCTTAGAACAACACTTGATATTTAATAGTTGCTCAGTAAATATTCAGTTGTTTGTTTTTGTAGCTGAGCACTGAACAGTCTTAATTTCTAAGCTGGCTATGTTTACAACTCACAATAGCTATATAACTATAACACATTAGTGAGTGGAAAAGTTATAAAGCCTGTTAAGCTATTATTCCAGAATATAGGCGATTACTCCAGTGAATAAATGTTGAAAAAGTTCCTGAGAGATACAAATACAATTATATTTTATCATTCTAAAATGCA
Source organism: Crocuta crocuta (assembly GCF_008692635.1). Lineage (NCBI taxonomy): Eukaryota > Metazoa > Chordata > Mammalia > Carnivora > Hyaenidae > Crocuta > Crocuta crocuta. The sequence continues at coordinate 2,728,837 of NW_027529549.1, forward strand.
TATTATTCTAAAATGTACAGTATAAGTTGTGACTAAATGGAAAAATCAATTATTAACAAGTATTTTCTGAAAGGAAGGGCAACGGTCAGTAAATATATGCTATCAAAGATTTTGAGCAAGTTATGCAAAGCAAAAATAATGTTTTTTCATTCTATCTCTGCAGTATATGGAAATATTCTTTGAGCAAGGGCATCTTTGAGCAAGCATTAAATACAAATCAAATCAAATATATACAGTATGTGGAAATATCCTTTGAGCAAGGACATCTTTTAATAATATTTAAAAGTGATCATAATTAATATGAAAATCAAAATATCTTAGATTATATGTAAATATGTCTGCAAAGAGCTCTATGCAGCATGGTAAACATAAACGTATCAAAAAGTGAACAGTTCTCCTCAACATCACTTATCATCAGAGAAATGCAAATCAGAACTATGGTGAGATATCACCTCACACCTGTCAGAATGGCTAGAATCAACAACAACACAAGAGACAGCAGGTGTTGGTGAGGAAGAGGAGAAGGGGGAGCCCTCTTGCCCTATTGGTGGGAATGCAAACTTGGTGTAGGCACCCTGGAAAACAGTATAGAGGTTCCTTGAAAAGTAAAAAATAGAACTACCCTACAATCAAGCAGTTGCACTACTAGGTATTTACCCAAAGAATACAAAAATACTATTTCAAAGGATACATATACCTTGATGTTTATAGCAGCATTATTGGCAATAGCCAAATTATGGAGGCAGCCCAAGTGCTGATTGACTGATGAATGGGTAAAGAAGGTGTGGCATATAATACAATATATAATTCCAGTATATGATGAAATATTACTTGGCCATGAAAAAAGAATGAAATTTTGACGTTTGCAATGACATGGATGGAGCTAGAGAGTTATACTGGGTGAAATGGGTCAGTCAGAGATAGACAGGTACCATTATTATTTCACTCATATTTGGAATTTAAGAAACAAGTGTGCAAAGGGCAAAAAGAGAGGTGGGCAAAACAAGAAATAGACTCTTAACTGTAGAGAGCAGACTGATGTTTACCAGAGGGTAGGTAGATGGGGGGTTATGGGTTAAATAGATGATGGGGATTAAGTTGTACATTTGTGATGAGCACCAGGTGTTGTATGGAATTGTTGAATCACTGTATTGTACACCTGAAACTATTGTTACCCTGTAGGTTGACTAAGTGGAATTTAAATAAAAATTTTAAAAAGAAAAGTTCTCAAACTAAAACAGGAGCATAGTGAAGTGGAGGAGAAATACAGCCTAATAATGGCACATCAAAGTGGTTGGAGAGAAAAAATTTTGTCGTCAAAAGATCACAGACAGTATGCCCTGCATTTGGTGGGCTTGAAGGAAATCCATGCCATTGCTCCCAGCTCTCAACTGGCAGCAAAGTGACCAAATTGTAAGAGTATCTAAGGGAATAAAACAACTTGGAGCAGAGGAAGAGACGTAAGATTTACTGAGGACTTTCTTATGCCTAGGCATCTTAGTAGGTATTTTCATGTACATTAATTAATATACTCTTCACAAAAGCTCCGTGACATTGGTACTGCTCTGTTGTTCACATAGTGCAAATGAAGAATCTGGCTCCAGAATTATTAGACAATATGCAACTAGAAGAAAGATGAAGTTATATGTCCGTTCTTAAACACGCAAATCAAATGCTCTTACATCACCAGCCAAAGTATATACCAGTGCACCACAGTCCTTTATAATAGAGCAGACCCATAATTTGTATTCCAAGAGCAGATGACTTGCCAGAGTCAAGATTAACAATACTTAACATAGTCAATTTCAAAAATAATTAAAGGATTAGAAAGCTAATGGTGTGATTCAGTCTGAGTCCAGAACTTGTTGAGATATTTCTTCCATACTAAGTTGAGTTAAAGGGGGAAAACTTGTAGCACCTGGGTAGCTCAGTCAGTTAAGCATATGACTCTTGGTTTCAGCTCAGGTCATGGGTTCGAGCCCTACATCGGGCTCTATGCTCTCAGCACAGAGCCTGGTTAGGATTCTCTCTTTACCTTTCTCTGCCCCTCCCCTGCTGGTGTTCTCTCTCTCTCTCTCTCTCTCTCTCTCTCTCTGTCTCTCTGTCTCTTTCTCAAAATAAAAAAATAAAATAAAATAAAAAGGGGAAACTTAAGCAGCACGAGATATTGGGAACTGAAATGGAGAGAAATTAAAAACTTGTCCAATACCACAGGGTTAATAAGTAGCGGAGCCAAGATTTAAACATAAACCTTATGCTGCAGTGTCCCCATTCCACTCTACCACTGTTGTTTTAAGAAGAAATAAACCATCTCCTCAGTAATTTAGTGAGTTTGTGCATATACCTTTCTATATTATGTGCTTTCTTTCATTTTTATATTCCTGTGTCCAGCACCTAACAGATAATCCTTATTCAACAAATATTTGTTGAGTGCTGAATCTGTAGACTTATAACTATGAAGAGATGGTAAACATTAAAAACAATTAAAGTATTTTAATAAAAAATCAGACAAACTAGGCAAATTTATGGATCATGACAAGGTCATAACAATAAGGAGTAAGAGATCTGAAATGGTACTAAATAGGGGCACCTGGGTGGCTCAGTCGGTTAAGTGTCCGACTTCAGCTCAGGTCATGATCTCACAGTTCATGGCTTTGAGCGCCACGTCAGGCTCTGTGCTGACAGCTCAGAGCCTGGAGCCTGCTTCAGATTCTGTGTCTCCCTCTCTCTCTGACCCTCCTCTGCTCACACTGTCTCTCTCTCTCAGAAATAAATAAAACATTAAAAAAAATTTTGAAGTTTGAAATGGTACTAAATAAATAAAAAGTTTAAATAAATAAATGGTACTAAATAAATGGTACTAAATAAATAGTACTAAATAAATAGTGGTTGAGAACAGAGACTCTGTGGCCAGATTAGCCTGAGTTTGCATTCTGATTCTACTATTTACTAGTCATATGACTTGGGTAAATAACTTCACCTCTGAACTGGTTTCTTCATCTGCAGATGGTGGGCCATAATGTCACCTACATAATAGAGTATCAAGAGCATGAAATGATTTGATAAATATAAAGCACAGGGTCTGGCACACAAAAAGCACTGTGTGATGTTTGTTCTTACCATTGCTCAAATTAACTACATGTTTCATCCTCTGCTTTGGCTCCCTCTGAATTTCTTATTTGGGAGGCCTAAGGAAGTGGTAAAAGCAGCCATGGCCCCTGCTTCTCGCCTACAGATCAATAAAATTTAATGACTGGAAAATAGGTAGTACATTGGGATTTATATGAAACAATGTTGATGCTAATGTAAGAACGACTTGGAGCCACAGAAAGCAGACCTTCCTCCTTAAAAAAGCTATTTGTATTTTGCTCTTCTCCTCTCATAGAATGTTATCACCTAGGTATGTCTCCAAGTGTACACACAAAATGAATGATTCAGATCTGTGATGAAGTGAACCCTGGATTCTGTTCACTTTAAGTTCAGTGAAACAAACTTGAAGTGTCTGGATTCTGTTCCTGGCAGTTTCTTAAGAAATGTTAGTTCTCTTCTGCTTTACATTGCTCTGCTTGTCACTCTAGTTCATACGATTAGAGTTTTCTGGATATCCATCTGCTAGTTCAGTGTACTTTCATATTTCACAACAGGGCTCTGGTAATGGATTGAAGATGGCCTAGTCTGTAGACTAAGTGATAGCATCAAGTTGCCTTTACTACTAATCCTGACTTGATGCCTTAGTTGTAGTGACTGAGCCGGTTCCAATTACATCTCTAGACTTATTCTTTTATGCCTAAATCTCTTCCCTATTCCTATTTAGGATATCAATTCCTTCACAACTGGGCAACTTGTTCTTTTTAGGAAAAATCTGGCCAACAGTTAGGGCCTGCCTATTTGCTGCCACATTTACTTGATGTTAACATAACTAGTTCCTGACAGATTGCTTTCTTGAAGTCTGCCTACTACCCTCCTCCCAGATGATCATGCATTAGCTCTTACCAGACCCCTATGGCACAGACTCCTTATTGGTCTCTACCCAGACTTATATTTATGGTACCAGAACCTAGCCCCTTAGTCTACCTCTGCATTCTAACATCGATCACCAGCACACACCACTGCTTATTTCTTGTGATGCCTGTAAGAGGAAGCTACTCTGTAACATAAATTCTAACTCTGTAGAAGAGAATCTAGAGGGAATTTTTTTCTCCTCCCTAGTTTCAAATGCACTCCTAAATACGAAGAAAGTGGTATATTGTTTGCAGAAATGCTCACTATAATCCTTCTCTTTTCTATATGTACTTCCTTGTAATTTATCTTTACTAGTCTTTTTATCAAGAGGTGAAATCTGATTTTATAGCCTTTGAACCTGAACTGAGCTGTGGGCTTGCTTTGGCCAATGAGATATTGGAAAATGGGGCATAATCAGAAACTTAAAAAGTACTTGTATATTGGGGTTGTCCTACCTTGCTATTTTTGGAACTTGACCACTGTGTTGAAAGTTGGGCTAGCAGGCTAGGGGACAGGGACACATGGTTTACCCCATCCAACTTCCCAACATGTAATTGAGGCCAAATGAGACCAACGAAGCCTCCTGTCACGTACTATCAAAAGAATCACCCAGCTGAGCCCAACCTAAATTGTAAATGTACAAAATATGAGCTGATTAATAATTGTTGTTTTAAGCTACTAAGTTTTGGGATAATTTGCTGCACAGCAAAAGTTAAGTGATTTAGGAAGAATCAAGACCATCATTATTAATCATTTTCATGGACCATTTTTATGTTTTTGCCAGTTGTGTATATTTCCATATTTATTTATTATGACAAAGTTCGTTACTATACTTGAGGCTAGAGATATAGAGTGACTTAAAGCATTTATTTAGTATTATTGGCAAAGGTGGAAGAATGTTAAATCCTAGGAGGAAAAGTATAATGATGTTTTTCTTCCCTAACTTGTCTCAGAGTTAGTCCCCAGATTTAGTTTTTCTTGAAAATTTATGTTCAGACTTCACATGTTTTAAATTACATTACCTGATTCTACACAAATAAGTCTTCTCTCCATGAAACTGGAAATTATATAATTATGTGCAAACTACGTCTTTTGTGTCAAGCATTGTATAAACCATGGGAGTTTTGGGGTTTTAAAATCAGGATAGATAGGTATTTATGTTAGCTCCAAGATGTTCAACCCTACGAGTTGGATCCACTTTTATAATTTGTATGGTAATTTATCCTTAACATCCTTAACCCCTTATTATTAGACTTTATGTGCAGTTAGAGAAAAGATGATGTGCCACATTCAATCCTAAATCAAAAAGAAAGTGAGCTATGACTACTCTTACATCACCACCACAGTATTTACCAGTGCACCTTAGTCTTTTATAATAAACAGAACCATGGCTTATACTCAAAGTGCAGATGACTTGTCAGAATCAAGATTATCACAGAGAACCTCAAAAATGGCTTCCAGCAACCAAGGTATTGTTGACATTCTACTGCTAAGCACCTTGGCTTTTCCTGGGCTTGGGTTTCAGAACCATTCTCAGGTAGAATGTGCTTTGAGTCACAATAGCATTCTGCTTACATCCTGGGGAACCTAAGGTAATGACAAATGATGATGACAATTTGAACAAATTGTGCATTTGTAATTATGGCTAAATGTCCCAGTTTGCTTCTATTTTTGTGACCATCATGATTGTCCCTGGCCAATGCACACTTTTCTGTTACTTGTTTTTACAATACTTGTGAAATAGATATGCAAAAACACTGAAAATTAAAATTTGAAGGAAGAGAGGAAGAAAGAGAAAAGGGAGCATGGAATGTGCCTGTCCAGGAAAATTAGCCTGAACATAATTGCATATATGAAATAATGCTCTGGGATCTGAAGTTAAGGCTGAGTTTTCATTCAACAGATTGGTCAGTAAACATTGTGGATGGTTTTTTGACCATGAGAACAACCTAATTCTGGAAACATGTAACTGATTTCAGCTTTAGAAAACTATGCCTTTAACACATGATTTACTTTGTGCTATTGCCACATAGTTACTTTTGTTCCCGTGTGATATTTTCATACTTGTGTATTACACTGAGTTTTGTACCACAAGGATTGCATTTTTATTCTTTACTAATAATCAGACATAAAACTGTATGAGTATTGTGTGTTAAACAGTTAGCTTCAAGCAGAATAATAGCTGTAATACCTAAGGAATTAAGACTGGGAAATAGTGATTTGTTGGAGGTTTTGGTAAAGTATAAAGAAGATTTCTGTGGTTAAAGGTAATACCTGAATCCTAAAGGGTTGTAGAGAATGTGCAGGGCAGAAATTATACTTAGATCTGCAACAATTGACAGAACAAAGCTGCACAAACACAGTGATGGAGGAGGCTTAGCAACTATGTACATGAAAAAAAACTGAAGGGTATTAGATAGCATAAGGCAATGGTATGAAATAAATTCTAAAACTATTTTGAACTTGAGCTGTTTTAATATAATAACTAGAAGAAGAAAAGGCCAGAATTGGCTTTATTCCATGCTAATCATTCTAGAATTTAGATCAAGGGGCAAAGACAAACTGGAACACATTCAGAAAAGAGCATCTAGCATGATAGGTTTTCTCTTTTACTGGAGAATATAACAGAAGAAATAAGAATATTATTTGGAGAAAAGAAGTCTTGAAGAAGCATGATAGCTACAATAGCTATGATGTTTGTTTGCCATTTTAAGAGAAAAAGCATTTCTAACTGGCTTTAACAACAAACATAACTTGTGGGTTCATGTAATTCAAAAGTTTTAAGACAAGTTGGATTTTACTTGAGGCTCAATTTAGTGGCCATTTTGGCCAAATTGGTTACTCTCTCCTTTCTTTGGGTCAAAATATCTGCTGGCAAAACTCAAGGCAATGTGCTTCTTTAATGTCAAGTGAGAATCTGAAAAACCTTTTTCCTCCTATACAGTTCATTGAAAGAAAGAATAATTTTCCCAAATCCCTAGGAAATATCTCTTATATCTCACTGGCTAGAATTGTGACATATGCCAATCTCTGAACAAATTATATAGGCATGGAGATGGTGTGTAAATTAGCATGGCTAATCTCAAATTTACATCTTCTTTTTTTAAGTTTATTTATTTATTTTTGAGAGAGAAAGAGAGAACACGCCAGGGAGGGGAAGAGAGAGAGGGATACAGAGAATCCCTAGCAGGCTCCATACTGTCAGCGCTGAGCATGACAAAGGGCTCAAACTCAGGAGCTGTGAGATCATGACTTGAGCCAAAACCTAGAGTCCCACGCTTAACCAGCTGAGCCAACCAGGCACTCCCACAAATCTACATCTTGAGCTGATTTATTATGTCTGTCAGGATTCTCAGGAGAAACAAAATCAGTAGAAGATACAAACACACACACACACTCTTACATATATTATATGATATATTGATATAATTTATAGATTATATATAAAAATATTTATATATAAATGTTGTATGTATGTATATTTATTTTGAGAGAGAGAGAGTGCATGCGTGCAAGTGGGGGAAGGGCACAGGAAGAGGGTGAGAATCCCAGGCAGGCTCCAGCCTCTGTGCAGAGCCTGCCTCAGGGCTCCGTCTCAAAGCTGAGAGATCCGCACCTGAGATGATATCAAGAGTTGGTCACTGGAGCACCTGAGCCACCCAGGTGCCCCAAAAGTGAACTGATTGTTAATCACATGTATAAACTACCATCACAGCAACACCTTGATTAGTGTCTGATTAAATAACTGAGTACTGTAGCCTAGCCAAGTTGACACATAAACCATCATAGATATAGTGAGTCTCTCCCAAAATACATGGCTGAAATTTTGAGGTCATGTTGGAACAGAGATTGGCAACTAAGAGGTAGCCAACAAATATCCCTTACAATGACTAACAGTAGAAATGTAAAAAGGCTTCCATGGTTGTGAGTTTTCAGTTGTTTTACATAGACTGATAGATACCTAGAGGGAAAATTGTAGAAATAGTGAGGAAACAGCTATCAACTAAAAAATAACTGGCTGAAAAAACAGTAGTGAGTTCTTACTATTGGGAATGTTCAAACATGGACTAGAGGACTGTGGTGTAAGGCCTTAAAATTAAATCCCAATATTATATGTTTCTGACATCTGAGGAAACCTGAGAGATCCTCCAATGGACCCACCACAAATTCTCCTCCCCACTGTGCCCCCACAGATAAAGTCCCTGAACCAAATGACCCTTATAAACAACATATGAAAATTATTCTTTCTTTCAAATTATTCATTCTTGAGAAGCAGGTTTCAGTTCCCTGCCCATGGAATTACTCAGACAAGGCAATCACATTCATGGGAACCAAGGGCCACTGCTCTTTCATTAGTATAAAACCTGTATCCTACAGCCTCTGCCTACCCATTCTATTCCTGAGTGCAACTCCTACCTAGCCATGCCTGGTACATGCTGCCCTCCTCCTCCTCCCCTGGGCTGTAAGTATGTGTGATTAATAAACTATCAATCTTATCTGTCCAGTGGTCAGGTGCCATGTTTCAACCAATTTACATAATCCTAGAATGGGAATCTTTCCCTCACCAATGGAGTGAATGAGAGGTGGTTAAAACAATGACTGCCCCGCCCCCCCCCGACTTTATTCAGCTGTGATAGTGGAGAGGGAAGAGATTCAAACATCAATTATATAATTGGCATAAGTGATTTGTAAGTTGCTTTTCAATCCCAAGATTCTACTTTTTGTGTTCCCAGTAGTATTAGCATTCATATTATATTTTCCAAAGACAGACATAACAATTCATCTTTCTACTATTAGCACCCATCAAGTTGTTTCACAGCTTATTCATTTGTACATTTCTTACTCAGTTCAAAGCTCAGAAATCCATGCTTTATTAATTTTTATATACCTTCAGCTAACATAATGCTGGATATATAGCAGATATTCAATGAATTTTTGGTGAGTGAATCTGAAAATCACTTGCTCCATTAGAATTTGGGAAAAAATTACCAATGAGCAGTGAAGTTCTCCTTAAACATAACACATAAGTAAACATCGTAAATATAAATTCCCCAACACTGTTGAAATCCAAATTCACCCTAGCCACCTGTAGATGGAGGGAATGAGGTCTTTGGAGAATTGCCATTTTTTTTTCCTCTCCTCATTCCCCATCCCAAATGCATACCAGTTGCCCTAAGGCTTCTGAAGAACCCCTCAGGCAGCATCTCACTTTGTGTAGGAAGGAGAATTAGTATTGCTGCGAGGTGATCCCAACTTCTTGCCTGTCTATTGATTTCTAATGTTCCAGTCACTTCAAAATCCCTGCTGAAAGCTAAAACATTGCTTTTGCAAGAAGGCATTTATTTTAAGCATAGTTTCATGCTTCAAGTATGCAGCCACATAGCACCCCTATCCTAAATTATGGGAAAAATATGGAGAAAGCTAAAATGCTTGGCTTGAAGATGTTTGACATCTTTTTCTCTGTGATTTCTGCTTTATTATTTGTTGTAATTAAATTGTCTTACTCATAAAATTTATTTTTTCCAGTTTTATTTAGATAGTAATTAGCATATAGCACTATATAAGTTTAAGGTATACAGTGTAATGATTTGACTGACATGTAATTGTCAAATTATTACCACAGTAAGTTTAGTTAACATCCATCATCTCATATAAATATAAAAAAAAGAAAATCTTTTTCCTTGTGATGAGAACTTTTAAGATTTACTTTCTTAACAACTTCATATATATCATACAGCAATATTAACTGTAGTCATTATGTTGTATATTATCCCTAGTACTTATTCAGTTTATTTATCTGGACATTTCTGCCTTTTAACCACCTTCATCCAATTCTCTTCTCCCCATCTCCTACCTCCGGTAGTCACAAATCTGATCTTTTTTTTTTTTTCTAATAAATTTGTCTTTTTTCTCTTTCTCATTTTTTAAGATTTCACATGTGAGATCATATCGTATTTGTCTGTCTCTGTCTGATTTATTTCACTTAATATAATGCCCTTGAGATCCATATATGCTGTCACAAACAATAGGACTTCCTTCCTCTTTTATGGCTGAATAATATTCGTGTGTGTGTGTGTGTGTGTGTGTGTGTGTATGTGTGTATACAGCTTTTTTATTCATTGGTTGGTGGACACTTAAGTTGTTTCCATGTTGTGCCTATTATAAATAATGCTGCTATGAAAATGGGGGTGCACATATCTCTTCAACAGAATGTTTTCATTTCCCTTTGATATATTTACAGAAGTGGAATTCCTGGATCCTATGGTAGTTCTATTTTTAAGTTTTTGAGGAACTTCTGCACTGTTTTCCATAGTATCTGCACTAATTTACATTCCCACCAACAGTGCACAGTTCCCTTTTCTCCACATCCTCATCAGCATTTGTTATCCCTAAATTTATTCTTTTTATAAATGATATATGCTTTTTCTCTAACCCATAGATTTAAGATTTATTTTAAAAAAGAAGGAATGACTTGTTCTGACAAAGGAATTTTGCAAATTCAGTGACCTTTATAGAGGTATACAATAAATTACATTTATTAGCAAAAATAAAATTACATTTAAATCGCCTCTGGTGTTGAAACCAAAGATGTAAAGTTTCCATTTCCAAATGTCTTTATACAGTACTAAGCATGTGGTTGGTATAAATATATATTGGTTAAATAAGCTAATAATAGGATACACTTCCTTTTATTGATCATAGACCTTAAGAATTTAATATAACAGAAGTCTTTTCTCCATCTCCTGGGTTTATTCACAGTAAACAGATCCGAGCTATGCTAGGCCAATTCAGCCAGGCAGAAGACTTATTAATGAAAGCTGGAGTGCAGCCAGGGACTTTGGATGGAGTTCTTTTGGATCTTGGGTGTTCTTCCATGCAACTTGATGCTCCTGAAAGAGGTTTTTCCCTTCGGAAGGATGGCCCCTTGGACATGAGAATGGATGGTGGCAGGTGAGTATCGATAAAGCATTTCTCCTCACAACAAGAAATCAATTTTGCAAAAACACTCTGAATTTAATTTCCTTTTAAGACTGCAGAATTCCCATCACACGCCCACACCTAACACTATCCATACATAATAAATCAGTTTTGTTTGCTACTCATTATAGATGTTACTGTTTCTCTAGATTTGAGATTCTAAAAGAAAAATCACTGCTGTCTTTACACAAAATAGTGAGGAGGATAACTTTCATACTGATTATCTTTTATATAGATACTATATGGGCTTTAGACTACTTACAATATTGATTAATGTAAATCTGAAACAATGGATCTATTTTTGTGCATGCCCAACCATGCCTTTTATGAGATGTATAAGAAACTATATTTAATGCATATTCTTTTGAATACTGCATGCAATGCAAGATTCTAGGGGTCAGTGATTGTTTTGTCCTGTTTCTTTTACTGTCACTTTGATTTAACATTCTCCAGAGAAATTACAGTTTATGGTACTATATCAACATAGTACTATATATAGGGCAGCTTTACACCTTCTCTTCATTCCTCACCAACATGGAAATACTAGTTTGTTCTCCATTATTCCATTATTCAAATAAGTAAATATAACACAAAGAGGCTCACATTCTAGTAAAATATACGATAAGTTCTTTTAAATCCAAATTAATCTTTAAAGTTTAGATTAGCACTTGTCTCTATGCCTAACACTGGCTCAGGGACTAAACAGCCTGTACCTACAAAGCTTAACCATGTTTTTCTCCCTCATTTCATGTCCCACCACTACTGCCAAATTATGTATCATGGCCCCTACTTTTGGATACCTTATCTTCTAAGAGAAATGTTAGATTTTATTATATCTAAATAAGCAAACAGTTTTGTTACTATCACTAATCTGCAATTCTAGACCTGCATAAACATTTCTGCAGAAACAAATAGGTTATCCAAAATTTCTTACAATCTCTTTGCAGGAACTATATGTAAGTAATTGAATGTCTAATTTAAGTCAGCAAATTCATATTCAGTTGACTTTGACTTCTTTTCCACAAACGTCTTTGTCTAATGCTAATTATTCGCAGATAGCCTTTTCTCCATGTTCTGATATGACCTGGTAACTTGGATTGTGACCCATACTTGTTGGAACCTTTTGTTCTGAGTCTTATACCTTCTTTTGCCCAAGTTGGCATTCATAGAATGAAGAATGTGATCATAAAAGAAAATAATGAAAATCCTTTAAAAAGCAGTGACTAATAGTAAAGGTCAAATATCTTTTCATGTTTGGAGATTGAGGTTGTTGTGCAGAGGTAATAAAATGTCAAGCAAATTTCTGCTGTTCCTATGTCTTGTTAAGGAGGATGCCTTCTGAAATACGATGAACAAAGCTTCTAGTTAATGGTAGTAAATCCCCATATTGTTAATGTAAAGACTTCTCAGCAAATTGTAGTCTGTGAATCAGGGTTCTTGAGGTTTTCCCCTAAGAACCTGAAAATAAATTTCCCTTAAGCATTAAATTGTAAGTCAATGCATAATGGATGAGATTAGAGTTGAGGAAATATATCTTAAAAAGCAGGATGGCTTCCAGGTAGATAGCACAGATGTTCAGAAAAAGGGAGTTTGTTCACATGAATTCATAGAAAAGGAGAATCATTGCAAATATGTGCAATGCTTATCCAAGTGATGTCATGGGGAGACAGCCCAAGCCAAAAAGTATGGCCAGTCAGATCCTGGAGGTTGATATATCTCTGTGATGAAGGTGGATGCAAGAGGCTTTCTTAACCTGTTTCACTGAACACGAGAACCTTATAGCATAGTTTAGTTAGTTCATAGCTTCAAGTACTTGCAGGTCTAACTGTTGTTAGTTGTATTCACTGGAAGTTAATAAATAAATTTCCACTTATGTTAATATTTTCTTTGTGTTGTTAGTATAGTCATTTTAAATCTCTGAAGAACCATCAAGATCTCTTACCTGATAAGTTGGGGGCGGGCCAGATTTCATATCTTGACTTCTTCATTATGAATGTCTCCTCTGAAGCCTGCTAGCAGCCTGTCAGCTTTTCAGTGTTGCCCCTTTTGTCTTGTAGCACAATGGAAACTTCTACATTGCTATTCAGTGTGAAAATGAGAGTAAAATAAAATTATGCCCATTATCCACTGAACTATATTTAAGCAAAATGCTGTTTTAATTGTCTTCCTTAAAAGTAGAACGGTATTATAAAGAACTGCTAAGTCCATCCATACTAATCTGAGAGTTGTTGTGGTGGAGCTGGACTGTGTCCTGTGGTTCTGAATTTACCATTAATAAGGTTCATCTTGATGCTCAGTGGTTTTGAGCAGTTGAATGCACAACTAGGTAAGATCTAGCAGGGATTTTATCAATTAGGCCAAGAATGATGATGGGGAAATCTCAGAATCAGCAAAATCTAAGGGTCATGCACATTCATTGACCTCTGTGTGCCAGACATTCTACTATCTGTTTTACAACTGCACGAACCCTTAATTCTCCCAGCAATCCTATGAGGAAAGCATGGTTACTTCCATTTTACAGGTTAGAAATTGAGGCTTCAGTAAGTTAAAAGGCTTACTCACTATGAATATCAAGTCCAGTACTCTAACCTACATTGATTTGACTCCTCCTCCTCATTATCATTGTTATTATTATTATCGTTTTATTATTAAAGGGAGAAATCCTATTGAGATGGAAACAGGACTACTGTACAGGATGTTCATTGGTCTGGGGGTGCCATGGCAGCTAAAAAGAAATGTGTCAGATCTGGAAAGCAAGGTTTCTCTCTCTCTCTCTCTCTCTCTCTCTCTCTCTCTAGCACACACACACACACTGAGAGAGAGAGAGAGAGAGACAGAGAGAGAGAGAGAGAAAGATCATGGCAAAATATGGGACAAGCCAAAGGCAATAGTTTTCTTCTGGAGGCACTAGATATGTTAACAAGGTTCTGTATATTATTTTTAAGAAAGAATTCAGGTTTCTTCACAGCCCTACTCTTAGGTCTTAAAACTCTACCATATCCTTATTACTTAGAGCCCCACAGTGTGATACCAGCAATCGACCAACATATTAATTACAGGAGTAGTAACTATACTATTAACAAAGCTGTCTTACTAATAAGTAAATTCTCATTTAGTTCATCACTTAGAATTTCTTGGCACATTTCCCTAAAGGAAGGCAAACTGGAATGCTTGGACAGAGTAAAGGCTATTTCCTACTATGTGATCTATTCTGTTTGGCTAGAGGGTTTCCTTTGCCTCTACCACCTAAAATTATTGTCTTAGACTTGTTTAGTACTATTTCTTGATTACTAAACTTTACCCCATGGTGACTTTATTCATGAGTTTATAAGCCAATATCACTAAACATTTGAAAAAATGTTCAAACGGAAACTGACTGGGAGTATCTTTTTGTATAGATCTTCTAACTTTAATATGTGCCCCCATATAAGTGCTCAGTTACTTTAATTTTTTTTATAGTTTTTATTTATTTTTGAAACAGAGAGTATGAGCGGGGGAGGGGCAGAGAGAGAGGGAGACACAGAATCTGAAACAGGCTCCAGGTTCTGAGCTGCCTGCACAGAACCTGATGCAGGACTCGAACTCACAAACCGTGAGATCATGACCTGAGCTGGTCAGACGCTTAACTGACTAAGCTACCCGGGCACCCTTCAGTTACTTTACAATCTCAGACTTAGTTAAGTTCCTGGGATACAGGCTCAATTAAATATCAATCAGTATCTGTATCTTCTTATAGTGAAAAAAATCAAATGATGGTTTAAATTTTCAACAAACTAAATCCAAACATTTTCCATTATTTTGGTTTAGGGGAAATCTGCATAAGTAATAATAACTTCTTTGTGAATTAAATGTTAGTAAAATATTTTAATTTCCTGCTGCCCTTGACCTTGATAAATGTCGCACACAATCCCCTCTTGCCTTTATGATGGGTATTTGAAATAGAAAATCTATTTCATTTGTATAAGATTTCAGTCTCTGACTTGAGAAACCTCAGGCACTCTCTTAGACTGTGTGTGTATGCCTGACTTCAGTACTCTGAAGTCTCACCTCTTGTCAATGAAAACTGACGTCAGCAAACTAATTGGCTCTTCTTGTGCGTAGGTACCCTGACATGCCCACTGCCGCTGATGTTGTGAACGCTTTAGATCAACAGGCACTTGCATCCATCCTGAGAACATACGGGGAGGAAAAGCATGCCAAGAAAATTGCTTCAGCAATCGTTCAGGCACGCAGCCTCTACCCCATCTCCAGAACCCAGCAGCTTGCCAGCATCGTTGCAGGTACCCTCATTA
>NW_027529549.1:2744260-2789450 GCF_008692635.1 Crocuta crocuta
CTCTCAGAAGTATTCATTTGTACTTAAAATCATCCAGGATAGAATCTTGCCTCTCCTTCTCTCTATATCAGCTTTCTTTTGGTTTTGCAAGCTTCCCTCCCCAGCACCTCGCCCCACACAATTTAAGAAAATATACTGTAGTTGCTGATTAGTTGAACAATAGATTATTTTTTCATGAGAGGTAATTTATCATTTGTGCCTACCAAGGTGAAATATAGAATGGCAAGAGCAGAATTTCTTGATCCATCACAGTGGTTGATAAGCATTTGGTATAAGATCTGACATTGCCTCTCTTAGTTTCACATTTCTGCACTTTAATATTTTGGGCAAAAGGAGAATTGCATTGCCCAACTGCTAAAATAAAATCTAGTGACTCATACATCTATTCTAAACAACCAGCTAACAAAGGGTATGTGATGTATAGGTTATTCCACTTTGTGAATGCTAACTAAATCAGCCTGAGGGGCTTATTGAAACATTTCATCTTTTCTGCTGTTTGCCACCATAAACCTCTTGAACTTAAGTCTAGCTAGGAGGCGCTTTATTATAGCCTTTCTGTTTGAAGCCAAAGTTGTTTCACAGCTGTGTTCCATGGTGAAAGTTTTCCAAGGCAAAAATACAACTCCTGCAGTTATTTAACAGTATTTGTGTTACATTTTTTGTCTTGTGGGCCATCTAAAACCCTACATCACTTTTATTTACCAAATGTATTAGGATTTCTTTCCAATGGCTCCTATTAAGTTACCTAAGTAGCTAAAATAGAGAAAATGAATAATTGTGTACCTTATAAAAAGAACCTGATATTGGTTGCCTCTAATCTAAATATTATCTCTAGTTCAAGGAATAAAGCTTGATTATAAATTTATTCAGATCAGGATTTAGAGATCATATAGCAATTGTTTTATGACATAGCTTACTAAGACTATATTTTACTTAGTTAGGATAATAAAATATAAAGAGTTGACCAAGTCTTTAAATGTTTTAAGCTTTATACATACATCAAGGCCCTTTCAACTTAACATTGAGATTCCTTTAGGCAAGTAAGAGCAAAATTCTTGTGGATTAGATGATCATAAAATATGCCATGGTATTTTTTTTTCCCAAAAAGAGTTTGGACAAGTAGGCTGCATTAATTCACCCTCTGTCTTGTGTCCCTTTCTTTCCACCCTATACTTACTAAACATTACCACCTTATCCTACCTTTTTGTCATTATTTAACAAGCTGTATGTGTTGTTCTCTGTCTCCCATATGGAAATGACAACAGTGAAAAGTCACATTTTTTATTCATAAGAAAATCCAGAATTTTCTGGTGCTGAAAATGAAGACTAGGGCTGATGGCATCCTAGAGATCATCCAGTCAAAAACCTCACCTGATAAATGAAGAAACTGAGGCTCCAGGAGGGTCAATAGTATCCTTGAAGGTATACAGCCTAATTAATGGCAGAGTCAGTACTGATCTAGAATTTGAGGCATAACTGGGTATTTGCCTTTAAGATCTTAAGTTAATTTTATTTTTGTCTCAGGGTCCTAATCTTCACACTTGGGGTACTAACACTGTGGCATTACATAGAAATTATATCAAGAAGTAGAATAGAAACAATTTAAGTATTTTCGGAAAGATTATGGTGTGAAAAACATATTAGGGCTATGATAAATGATATTGTAAAACCAAGAATATACATATATATGTAGGCTTTAATAAATGCCATTAAAAGATTGAGTTCCCCATAATGATTCCATTGTTATAGTTCAAACCAGCCCATAATAATATAATACAACTTTATTGATGATGATATAATTCTGTGGAAAAGGGAAAAACAAAAGAAAAAAACAGGTTTGCATTTTGTGCTCATTCACTCAAAAACTATTTTGGAAGAGGCTGCTATACACCAAGCATTATATGAGTACTAATGATAGAATGGGAAACTGATCAGAGCCTCTGTTTACAAAGCTTACTGACTGGTAAGTGACTAGATTAAAAAACGGTATTACTAAACATGGTTGCTCTACTTATAGTGGAAACCTTCTTATTTATTATGGTCTGAAGTATGATTGTATGGGTAATATAAAAAGTTAGTACATGTGGAGAATTTACAGAACCTATCCATATTTATATATATGGAGATGCTTGGGTCCCAATTGCGGTTCCATAAAATCCATTCCTACATAAATCATGCTCATCACCTACCTTCTACAAGCCCTGATTTTATTTTTATTAAAATGAACTTACAGTTCAGAGGCACTTACAAAGCAATCTGAGTGTGTTTTCTAGATTTTCATAATTTTCTACATTTTCATAATTTTTTAAGTCTTTCCATAATCACTTCACCTACATCTAATTTGATTGCATTTTTTTACATGACTCATCTTTATTAAGAGTCTCCAAAGTATCCAAATTAGTTCTCATGGGAACAGCAGATGTCTTTCCTTTTGCATTCATATTTCACCAGTTTATGTAATATTTGATTGAATTATTTAATGGCAATAGTATGTGCTCTGGGCTTACAGCTCTTTTGGTAGAAGCAGGACTATATAGGAATATTTGAGAGTAAAATACCATGCTGGACAGTTTAACAGAGAAAGGGATTAATCTGTCAAGTGCATTAAACAGAAGGCTCTTAAGAGAGCTACTTCCTGAAGGAAATATGGGAAGGAATGGAGGGTCCAGGAAGGTGTCTGTATTAGTTTCATTTCCTATTCCTGCATTAACAAAGAACCACATATTTGGTAGCTTAAGATAAGGGAAATTTATTCTTTCACAGTTCTGGAGGCCAGAGTCCAACATCAAGGTATCAGTGGGCCTCTGGGGGAGAATACCTACCTCCTTGACTCTACCTTCTGTCTGGCACTTGCCAGTAATTCTTGGTGTTCCTTTGCTTGTATATGCATCACTGAGTCTCTGCCTCCACCATCACGCCGCTGAGTCTCTGTCTCCACTGTCCCTATTCCCATACATGTTTGTTCAAATTTTCCTGTTAGTATAAAGATAGCAGTCATATTGGATTTAGGCTCCACCCTAATAGAGTATGTCCTCAACTTGATTATATCTGCAAGGATCCTATTTCAAAATAAAGTCACGTTCACAGGTTCCTGATAAACACAAACTTTGGGGGACACTATTCAAGCTGGTACAGTTCCTAAGCAATATCTTTATTTAACAAACATGTATTTTGGCAGGCTATAATATGCTGTGACTATATTTGGACATCTTTTCTGGTTCTAATAAATTCATACTAAATATGTTCAAGATTATCCAGCACTCTGGGAAATATGCCACAGTTCCTGACACATGGTAAAACACATATATTGATGGAAATATAAATCACTCCCTTTTCTTTCAAAAATCTAATAATCCATTAGGACAAGGAAGACCACCACACTTGTAGTCACAATATACTTAGTGGGATTATAGAATAATTCAAGTGATTAAGTTGTAATTTGTAAAACCTAAAGCCTGATGTCTTTCACTAGTAAAAATAAGTACAGTTCTAGTACTCTTCCATATCCTGTGAGCACCAGAAGACAGGTTCAAGGCTGCAAATTGAAGCATGACACTTATAACTACCATGAATTACTTTGTAAATTACAAAATTAGTAATTTATAATTCCAAAAACGACCTATGGGACTTCACTATTCAAACAAACTATTCAGAACAGCTAGCCAGAAATTTTAATGTTAATATCTCACACATGTTAGATAGTGTTCCCTTCAAAAATAATTTACAAATAAGTCATATTTTGTTAAGCAGTTATAGCTGAAAAATTAGATTTATGAAATTTAACACTTGAAAATGGCCCAAGGGACTAATTTAATGTAGAACCAAACTCTTCATCACCTCTAATAAATGGTCATCTTGCTTTAGCCTTTCATCTCCATCTATCTTACTCCCGCCTTGTATTTCAGTGAGGAGGAGCACATTTCAGTCTGAAATTGCTAGTTCCATAAATAGAGGCCTTGAGTCTTTAGAATGAATTCCTTAGAATAAAATCGAAATTCCTTTACATGATTTGCAAACCTTTTCATGGATTGGCTCCTACTTTTTCATTTTCATCTCTGTTTCTCTTCAAAATAATCTCTGTTCCAGCCATACTAGAGTCCTTGTGGTCTTGTCTTTCCGGTACACCATAGTCACCCTACACTTACAGGCCTTGGATATTATTAACGTGAGCACTAGAGTGCCCAAACCCCATCCTCTCCTGTAGCTAATGCCAGCTCATCCTTTTGAGCTTAGTCAAAAGTGTCACTTCCTCCAGGAAGGTTTTTCTAGTTCTACACAAATCAGTTAGTTGAGGTGCTCTCCTACGTGCTCCCATAGCACTGCATTTCACTGCCGTTGCACTGACACTGTTCTTATTGCTTTCTATCTATCTTCTCCCCTAGACCTAGTCTATCTAGTACAATTGCCAGTAGCCATGCATGTCTCTGGAATTCTTGAAATGCAGCTGCTCTTAACTGAGAGGTCATATATATAAAATACACACCTTAGTTTGAAAAAAGAATTTACTATATCTCAAAAATTTATATGTTCATTCTGTGTTGAAATGGTAATATTTTAGAAATTATTGGGTTACGTACAGTATTAAAATTAACTATACCTGTTTCTTTTTACATTTTTAATGTGGCTGAAGAAACTTTTAAAACACATATGTGGATTGCATTATATTTTTATTGGATGGCGCTGCTCCAGATGCTAAGCACTGTGAGGGCACTGCTGTGTCTTTTATCCATCAGGGTGCCCCCAGTGCTTACCATAATTTTGGCCCCTGGAAGACATTTGGTAAATCCCTTTTCAAGGTTAATTTATAAAATAAACAAAATCACATAGATCCAGGAAGCTTCTGTTTTTATGCAGTTAGTATTCAGTGAAATAATATCAATGTTAGTAAAAAAATTGGTGTTCAGTCTTATAGACCATAAACAATGAATTGCTCCCACACCAATATGTTCTAATAACATTAAGACTAAAGTACTCAGGGGTGCCAGGGTGGCTCAGTCGGTTAAGTGTCCAACTTCGGTTCAGGTCATGATCTCACGGTTCATGGGTTCGAGCCCCACATCGAGCTCTGTGCTTACAGCTAGCTCAGAGCCTGGAGACTGTTTCAGATTCTGTGTCTCCTTCTCTCTGATCCTCGCCTGCTCACGCTGTCTCTCTCTCTCTCAGAAATAAATAAAAAACATTAAAAAAAAAAAGACAAAAGTACTCAGGTAAATTAGAAAAAATACACTGCCTTCCCAGTATTTTAGTCTATTCATTGTTAGGCTGAAATGATATTTTTTCTTCCTTTATTCTTTAGAGATGCTGGGATGAAAAATAACACTAATAAAAATATTTTTATTAATGAAGAATCTCTAATAGTGGTAAATGATACATATAAAAATGCCTCAATCTCCCCAGGAAAAAGATTTATATACTTAATTTTGTAAACAAAAAAAATGGCTGTGGTCTAGATTTTGCAAAATCCATGTATGTTTGATTTATGTAGGCTTAAAAATGGGATTGGTTCTAGACATGTCTCTGAATATTGTCTCAAAAGGCTGTCCATATTTTCTGCCATGTTCCATTGTTCTTTCCAATCTCTGGATACATCAAGGGGAGCTTAATTATTAAATTCAATTTAATGAAGAGAGTTTAGTTCAAGTCCTGGTTCTGCAGCTTGCTTCCTGTGTAGACTCAAATGGTTCTAGGCCTTTTCTTTCTCATCTTGAAATGGAAATGAGTAATATTGGGGCGCCTGGGTGGCTCAGTCGGTTAAGTGTCCGACTTCGGCTCAGGTCATGATCACACAGTTAGTGGGTTTGAGCCGTGTCAGGCTCTGTGCTGACAGCTAGCTCAGAGCGTGGAGCCTGCCTCATATTCTGTATCTCCCTCTATCTCTGACCCTCCCCTGCTCATGCTGTCTCTCTCTCTCTCTCTCTCTCAGAAATAAATAAAAAAACATTAAAAAAAAACTTTTTTAAAAAGGAAATGAGTGATATTGATGATGACGACCATTTGTTGTTTTGTTCATAAAGCGACTGTGTTTTGTAATATTGAAATTCATTCACAGTTTCCAAGCACATCCCAAAATCAAAGTATGCTTCTTATATTGTTTGGATTTAGATTCAAATTCACAAAATATACAATCAATGCACTGAAAATCAAAAAGTAACAGAAGGCGGGGTGCCTGGGTGGCTCAGTTGGTTAAGCGTCTGACTTCGGCTCAGGTCATGATCTCACAGTTCGTGTTTTAGAGCCCTGCGTTGGACTCTGTACTGACAGCCAGCTCAGAGCCTGGAGCCTGTTTCAGATTCTGTGTCTCCCTCCTTCTTTGATCCTCCCCTGCTCACGCTGTCTCTCTCTCTCTGTCTCTGAGAAATAAATAAAAAACATTAAAAATAATAATAATAAATTTTTTAAAAAGTAACAGAAGGCTTACAATATCAATTTTTGAATGATAAAATAGAGGGAGATAGGTTTCTTAGATATGTTTGATTCTTATTGATTAAATATATAGACTTATTCCCTGCCTGAAACTTCTGTGTAACCTTTATTCTGCCTCATGAACTAGGTACATGGACAGAGCTTAATGAATGCTTGTTGAACAAATAAATCAATAAAAAGATGTGTACATTCCCAGCCAAAGTAAAATGAAAATTCAGAGAAAAAAGTATAAGTTGTTAGGTGTTACTAAGAATCAATTGTACTCTCCCCTTCACACTGAAAAGGGGGAGACCTAAGCATCAAAGTACTGAGTATAAATTAAAAGAACTTGAGGAATAGATGAGGCTCCTCAGGATATGGAATCAAAAACTCGAAAGTTCCTTGTCTGGTTCTGCTATTTATTTGCTGTGACTTGAGTAAGTCACTTCTCTTCTGATCCTTAATTCCTCATCTAGAAAAGAATAACTAATTCTTGCTATGAACAATAAATGAGATGGTGGAATGTAAGAAAGTTCTCTGAATTTTAAAGTGCAAATACAGGGGTGCCTGGATGGCTCAGTCGGTTAAGCATCCGACTTTGGCTCAGGTCATGATCTCACGGTTCGTGGGTTTGAGCCCCGCATTGGGCTCTGTGCTGACAGCTAGCTCAGAGCCTGGAGCCTGCTTCAGATTCTGTATCTCCCTCTCTCTCTGACTCTCCCTCTCTCTCTGACTCTCCCCTGCTCATGCTGTCTCTCTCTCAGAAATAAGTAAAAAACATTAAAAAAAATTTTTTTAAATAAAAATAAAGTGCAGATACAACTATAAGCATTTTTTACTTCTCTCTGTCCAGACCTGAGGTGATTCAGGGAGCAAACAAGTGCACTCGTTAGAACTATGACTGTGGTCTTATACCGAAGAATACCTCTCCATAGCCAAACTATGTGATCTGTGATAGGCTAATTGCTTCATTCCAAGCTGTTCTTCCCTTAGGGATTTTGTGACTTTTAGAAAAAAGAAGAATCATCTTTTTCTGCACTAGTACATATAAGGTATATCTTTCCACAGTAGCATTAATAGTTTATGCCTCTGCTTGTATCTGAAATCATTATCTTTTTCCAACAAAGTTTTGTTAATCTGGAGAGAAATATCCAAAATACAAAATAAATGAAGTGTGGCATTTGTTAAGAAATAGTCATTGCCATCAAATTTTAGTGTAACTTTTTCCTGATGAAATTAATCAGACCAATTTACCATGCCTTTATTGTTTTAATAACGTACATGTTGTTTCCTCCATCTTCCCCAAAAAGCACTCTGTTTACTAACATTGCCATGATTAAGGAATAAATAAAGATGTCAGAGAGTTTGATTGTCACTCTCTGGTCAATACTGTGGATGGATGGTCAAATCTTCAGTCAAATTTGGATGGCTTGCCAGTGAGTCATAGTTGTCATTGTCACCGCCTATGATAATGCACTTATTCTGTCATTTAAATCTCTTGAGTTCAATATGTTATACACTGTGTACCATTAGTATGGTAACTTCATGCCAACTAAATTATCAAATGACATTTCATAAGTAAACTTATTTCTTATTTTAATAAGTAATCTTTCCAAGAAACATTCTGTACAAGAGGCCCAACTCAAAAAAATGAAATGAAAAAAGAAAGAGAGAAAGAAAGAAAGGAAGAAAGAAAGAAAGAAAGAAAGAAAGAAAGAAAGAAAGAAAGAAAGAAAAAGAAAGAATGCCTGAAAAATCTTTTTTCCTTCTAAAAACTGTGTCAGTTCTCGTTTGAAGTATCAAGTGGGGAGTAGGGAATTCTCTAATCCTAAGTGACTGTGGCCCAAGCCTAATTTGATGATGATGGTGATGATGATGATAAATTCTAGTTAACACGTATTGAACAAATGTAAGACACTATCCTAAATTATTTTTATGTATTAACTCAATCTCAACAACCTAAGAGGCAGGTACTGTTTTTATTCCCATTTTACACGAGTCAACTAAAGCACAAAGAGTCTAGGTAACTTGTCTCTTGTCACGTGGAGCTGGAATTAGAAATAATCCCACTGTAGACCCTGTGCGCTTATTTAGGATGCTACCCTAAGTCCCTTTCTCATGATTAAGGTACAGTGTGAACTATTGCTGGAGGATCACAACAGCTCAGTCTTCCAGGATCTCACATCTCTCATATGGGAGACAGTCATAAAAGCAGCTCACTCTGTCACCTTGTGATAAATGCCATATAAAACAGAGTCATGAGCAAAAAGGTATGGGAACCTAGAAACAGAGAAGTTGATTTTGATGTGGCAAGAGAGTTTAAGTTATTGTGGAGAAGGGTTAAGTAGAAGTTCCAGAAAGGAAACCTTTGAGTTGAGTCTGTAGGGGAAGAAGTGATGGCTCTCTATAGAAAAGTCCCTGGCATGCAGTAGATACCTAGTAATTGCAGAAGTGAAAAACAAATGAACAAATAAAGGAAGAAGCAAGTAGGATTTCAGAGAGCTGCAGGGAAAACAAGACATGCAATTCAGAGTCCAATCCCAAGACCCAATGGAATCCCAAATCCCTGAAATTTTTCCTATTATCTTGGTATCCACCTTGAGTTGGGTTAGACTTTTAGAATAATAATTCAGCATAATCAAGTCTTCTAAGCCTTACTGATTATGACTGAATTTCAGACTGCTTTTATGGAACAACCAAAGGGAAATGCATCCCTTCACTTCATTGCTTCATTTCTTATTTTATATTTTGTGCACTTCTACAAGTGAAAATTAAAGTGATCTGCTGGCATTGTATGTTCTGCATATAGGAGTTTTCACATTAGTATTAATTTTGCAAAGATGTATATAAATAGCCTTGCCATCTTTTCCTTATCTTTATTGATTAGGAAAATAAAAGGAAGAAGAAGAAGAAAGATTATTTCTTCCTGTAACTAGTTATTCATAAGTTTAAGAATTTGGTGCTAGATATTTACAAGAGCTCTCAATTTAAGAATTAAGACCAAGCAGTCTTCTATATTTGTACTATCATACTGTTTTTTAGGTTAACATGGTTCAGATCTCATCTACATGGTAGGTAGGTGTAATTACGTGTCTTTACTTCACCCTAAAAGTACTGACAGTATCAACAGTGTGCAGCACTTTTCCAAAAAGTAGTTTTCAGACATCAGCTGTTATATGTACCCATTGGGAACATTTTTTAAAGACAAACATCTGCTTTCATTTTCAAAGTTTAAATGTTTAAACCACCCCAAAAGATTGTCAAAGAAAAATGACCCCAAATGTTAATAGATTGATAAATTTCAAAGGTAGATATCTAGGACTAGGAGGGGGAATAGTAATTGAGAGTAGGCTTGATATCCAAGCTTTAATTATAACTGAAAACTAACAAAAATGCTTCCAAATTATTTTCTGTTATATTTTTTGTTTAGGCTAAAGTTGAGAAATTATGGAATATCTGGAAAAGATATTCCTCAGAATTTAAAAATAAAAGTAATCCATCTTAAGTTTTCATATCTTTTATGTATGTAACTTTTTTGTGTCTTTCACCATCTTTTTATTTTTGTCAGGAATATAGCAATTTGAGGGAGCCTGGGTGGCTCAGTCTGTTAAACGTCTGACTTCAGCTCAGGTCATGATCTCACATTTGTGGGTTTGAGCCGCATATCAGGCTCTGTGCTGATAGCTCAGAGCCTGGAGCCTGCTTTGGATTCTTTGTCTCCCTCTCTCTTCCCCTCCCTGCTTGTGGTCTGTCTCTGTCTCTCTTTCTCAAAAATAAACATTAAAAAAATTTTTAAAGAAAATAGCGTTTTGCATTTTAATTTATTTTACCATTTATTCTTTATGTGACTATATATTGCCTCACATGTTTTTAATTACTTGGAATCTCTTCTACCGTATTATAAACTAGAGAACATGTATTGTTCCCTTACATTTGCATGTAGCACGCAGTAAGCAATAGGATTTCCTACATTCCCATAATGCATGAGGACTCATTTAATGCCTTTCTTATCAGTTGGACTACTAACTCTTTGAGAGCAAGGTTTAGATATGTCTTTTTCATTGTTACATCCTTAAGACCTAATATAGTATTTGGCTTATAATGGGTATTTAATTAATATTTCTTGAATGAATTCATCATTGTCCATTTCTTTGTAGTTCTTGTGATGTTTAGAACATGGATGAGATAAGAGACAGCTAATAATAATTAAGGTTTCACAACCAACTAGCTTCTTAAGCAATAGGCACTTTCTATTGTTAGTCGACTCAGACCTACAAGAATAAGAGAAATTGTCATAATTTTCTTGACATTGTAATAGCTTTCCTATTCTCTAAAGGGTGGATCAGGTTCAATATGTCATACGATACTGGCTCAGTCTTCTATATTTTCAGTTTCCTCATTAGCAAAGCATGGAATGAGACCTAACACTGAGATGAGACACATTTAATATATATATTACATATTTATTTAATCATCCATATTTATTGTGAGTCCACTTTGTGGTAGGCATTAATGAAGTTTCATAAATGATTAAGACAAAGTTTTCATCTTCTTAGAATTAACAAAAAAGTGACTTTCCTTATTTAGATAATAGTCCTCATAGTTAGTGCTTATTTGGATATAGCATCATGTTTACTTTTTTTTCCTTTGCATACAGTTCCCAATCCTTTCTGGGATCAGTTTTCTTCTTACCCAAGTACATAATTTGATATTTTCATCAAGGATTAATAAGTGATATATTTTCAAACTTTGTCTAAATATATATTTTGCCCTCACTTTTGAATGATAATTAGTTGAGTATAAAATCAACAGGCTTTTGATTATTTTCACTCGGTGCTTGAATGTAATGTTTTATTGTCTCTTGACATTTATTATAGTTGATGAAAAGTCTGATTGTCATTATTTTATGATTGGTCTTTTTCTTCCTCTGGCTACCTTTAAAGATTTTCCTGTCATTGATGTTTAATTGTGATATACCTGGTTGTGACTTTGTTTTTATTGGTCATTAATGAAAGAGAATTAACTTTTTTTAATATTTCTGTTTCTGGAAATATCAGACATTATTTCTTTCCATATTTGTTTTCTCTACTTTCTTGACTCCTGGGCAGCAGTTATTGGTCATCATGTCTCTCATATTTCCTGTGTCTTTGTCTCTCTATGTTACAATCTGGGTGAGATCCTTTACTGATTTGCTAAGTCTCTTTTAAAGAGATAGCTAATCTGCCATTTAACCCATTTGTGGAATTTTTAAATTCACTAGTCATTCCTACAAGTTCTATTTTTAAAATACACTCTTGCTCTTATTCTTTCATCATAGTCTCTACCAACTATTTTAAATCTTAATTTATTTTAAATATAGTAAATATAGTTATTTCATATTTTGTGCTCATTTGTTCTGTTATTTCCAGTTCTTCCTGTTTATTTCATCTGCTGATTGTCCAAGACTAATGACCTTATTTTGAGATCCTCTTTTCCTTCTCCCCTCCCCTACTAAAATAAGGCTACACTGAGACATCTCTTCTCTCTAGAGTGTCACTTTTACCATGTCACTTGATAGACAGACATGGCACTGACTACATTTCCAGTGTCCACTCCCACAGTTTCAGTGGTCTACAGGGCATCTCCACCTGAATTTCTTGTCAACACCGCAATCTCAAAATGTGTAATGTGGCAAATTCACAATTTTCTCCACCAAAACCATCTTCTCTTCCTGGGTTTGTTGTGCATATGTTAATACCTGGATTCCATTTAATTGCTGCCAGTTGGCTAGGTGACCATAGAAATCTGGCTTCTGACTCACACTACCACTGATGACTAATAAGCCTTCTTTCACTGTTCTTGGTTACCAACTAACTTGATTTCTTATACATTCTATACCTGCCTGACCATGACTAGCCCTAGTCCTGACCAGCTTCCACTTCTCTCTTATTCAGTGCCCAATTCTACTACTCTTTTATCTTCACTTTACTAACACAGGTATCTTTCCCTTTGTGTCTTTAACACGTCCCATGGAATAGTATTCTTGTCTATTTTCTTGGAAATCTTGCAACACCATTTTTTTTTACCCCACTCAAGGTCCAAATTTTTATCACTACTTCCTGGCCAAGTCCAATCTCCCTAAGTCTTAATTCCTACCGTACTACTAATTGACTGTTGCTTAAGTCTCTTTTTCTCTCTGGTCTCAATTTTATTTTCTCATAAAGGGAAGATATATTAAACCACCCAGTCTCCAATGTTTTATGAAACTACATCAGGCATTTTCCTGGTCTCTGGCATGCAAACTTCAAAGATAGCTTTGCATTATTTTCTGACATGCAATCTCCCACACAGATTTCCATTGATCATTTATTAAATTCTCCTTTGATTGTGGCTTTTGGTTCAGTTCTCTTTTCCATACCTACCACAACTGTTATTTCTTGTGTAGACTATTACAAGAGCCTCCTTAGAGGATTACCTGCTTTCACTCTCTCGCCTTAAATTCATTTGTGACACATATTTAGAAGTGTCTGCCCAGCCCAGACTCTCTTCCTTTAGAATTTCCCAGAATCATACCAGTTCCTTGATACCTGATAAAGAAACAGTTGGACCTAGGTAACCATGTTTTTACTAGGTCACTCAAGAAGCAACTGATTAGGTCATATAAATTAGATATTTGTCTAAAAAATGTGAGCCACCAAACCCAGAAACTATAATTATATGGTACTGTGAGTATAGAATAGAGACTAGATTCAACTCTCTGTTAGTCCAGATCAAGGTGAAAATCATAGTTAAGAGAACTAGGAACTCTGAGGAGAGTGGAGGAAATAAGTTTTCAGAAAGAACATCCAGTAAATGGAAGAGATGTTCACACACATACACGTGCACATGCACACGCACACAAACAAAAATGCATACAAATACACACACAAACACAGGTGTGGAAAGAGTGCTTGTCTTATAGGTTTCCAACTCCCTTAAAGTCTAATGGCATTTCCTATAGTTGGCTTTTTGTAATTCCTACATTTCCTTTATTATTTTGTTAAGGTAATTTGAGTGGGTTTTGTTCTATTCATTAACATCCAACCAGTCCCCTAAACCATTACAGCTTTACTAATCATTTGATTTACTTGTTCAAAACTTTCATTAGCTCTTCATTGCTGATGCATTTAATCCAAGGCTCCCAAATTTCCCACATTTGGGTCCATTCTCTAGCCTAGACCATAGTTTTCATGCTTCTCTCTCATCATCCTCCTATATTCTTACCTAATTGTTCTCTCCTTTTCCCCGAAACATAACTGGTACTCTCCTTGCTTATATCTTTGATCATACTGTATCCTCTACCTGGAAAGACAACAACAAATAAACAAAACAACATTTTCCTTCCATTTTCACTGTTTGAAAACATCCCCACTCTTAAGGCCCAGCATAGATGCCATTTTTCATGATTGTATCCCTGATCTCCTGAGTTGGATAGAGTCTTTGATTTAAACTACAATAGCATTTTGTCCATCTTTTATTTTCCTTGTGGCAGTGTGGTATAGCAGGAAGAATATAGGCTTTCAAATAAGACAGAACTGCATTCATATCCTGGTTTTACTACTTAAGGGTTGTGATTTTTGGCAAGTTATTTAATCTTTAAGTGCCTCCAGGGGGGTGGGGGGACAGGCAATAAGCAAATAATCCCTTGAATAAATAGAGAATTATAAATTGGGTAAATGTTATTAAAAAAAAGTTATGAGAAAGTATAGTAGGAGGACATAGCAGGTTAGGGGTTTTAGGGATGCCTCCTGAAGTTGCTTACTTTTTCAATATATTTATATATTTGCTCTTTTATCTGCTATTTATAGATCTGGTGAACATTTGCTCCATTACACTTTGTCTCCCTTAAATACTTTGTGAGCTCTTCAAGGATAGAGTGACTACATCTAATTTTCCTGAATAGCCTCACCACCCATCTCTTAGAGGATGTGTTGAAGAAGTTAACAAACTGAGTTAGAGAAAGCAAGAACTGTTGAGTCAGGTAGATTTGAGCTGGCTGTGTCATTCCTTAGCTTTGTAAATTTGGGCATTTATTACCTTCTCTGATTCTGTTGTTTCATCTGCAAAATATGGGTGATGATAACTACTTCACAACATTCTTGGATTACTAAATCAGACAATGTATTTTAAATGCCCAAAAGAGATCCACCTCTAGTAGATAATCTATTTTTCAACTTTTGTTGAATGAACACATAAAAAATGAATGAGCGAGTGAGTGGATAATTGAGTGAGTGAGTGCACTTGAGTGAATAGAGCAAATACTATAAAAAATTTTTATAAAGAATTCACCAGGAAAGACTTTCTATACAAGCAGCAGCTGTTTTACTCTTTAAAGGAATGGTTAAGATGTCAGCATGCAGCGATGTCACAGTCAAGGTACTGGGAACTTGAACCTTGAGAAACAATGTGAGAAAAGGCTAAGACTGGGGAAAGCATCCCTTTTTTGTTGAAAACATTATTCCCTGCTGTCACTTTAACCTTCTACCTATTTTTTCTTCATCACATTAAAGAACTTTAAGGATGGGCTGGCTGCCAATTCTTTTAAGATACATCAGCATCTCATTAGCCAGGTGACAAGTTAGACCTCACATATAAAGGTCTGTGGGTTTTGAAAGGAGAAAGTGTATTGTTATTAATAGTAATATAAATTATTGTTGAATGGAGATTTCTGTTGCCTAATTATTATTATTCAGTGAACTGCTTTAGACACAGCATACAGTGCAATGATGTAGAAGACACTACATTTTCTTTCTTAAAAAAAAAGAATATTAACATTGATGTAAAATCCACTGGAAAGCATTAATTTAGAGTATGTATGCTTCAGGTATTTGTCTCAGAAGTTGAAGCTGAGACAAATATAACAGGTAGAATTTACAAGCTATTGACTTTATCTCTGTACTCTTTAGATGGAAATGGACTTTGATGACAGACTCAAATCATCAAGCCAACATGCTGTATTGCTATATTGCTTGCCTGTTATTCCTTATTAGTCTTTTTTAATGTCTCATCACCCTTGCATTATTTATGAGTTTATGTCACTGGATTCCATTGTGTTACTGATAATTGAAAAAGAAATTAACTTTGGAATTATACAAAAACCAGGATTCAGATTTCAGCCCTCCTGTTTACTAGCTATGTGAACTTAGGCAAGTTATATAACCACCTAATCCTGTCTAAAATGGAGATAATGGTTCCTAACTTGTAAGATTGCCATGATTATTAGAAGTTAGATTTTACAACTACCTACTCTAATGGTAGGCATATGATAGCCACTTGATAAAAATTAGTCAGTACAAAGAATATACCTTATGTAGTTGTTGATAGAATCCATTTTACAAACACATATAAAAGTATGTAAACTCCATGATTTTCTCTATTATAAAAGCATTTTCATTTGTTAGTCATATATACAACATTGTTAAGAAATTCAAGTGAAAACTTTAGAAGCTTGTAACACCACTCTACCACTATAACATGATTATAATTTTACATATTTTCTTCATCTCTGTATCTTTATTCTCACATTTTTAGTTGAAATGATTGAATGTATATAATTTTGAAAGTTATTCACTTGATATCTTCTGCTACCTTTGATGCCACTATACTGTGTATCAATAAGGAATATTAGAGTTTATCGAATCACATCCTTATTATTAGATATTTGGCTTATGTCTTCATGAGGGTTATTATTAAACACTATAGTCATTTTTGTGCATATTTAAGGGATTTTTAGAGGGGAGAGGTGTACTTCTTTTCTTGTCTAAAATTCCCTAATGAAGTTAATAACATATGACTTCAGCCCTTGAAAATTTATTTTTCAAAATGGATACACATCCAAAATAAACAGACTTTATTGGACATTATTCAAACCACTGCTCCTAGACCAATTTAGCAGAATATAGCAGGCAGAAAAATAAAGGAATGGTGAAGGCAGTTCAGTAGTGAATTTAGATATGGTAGAAAAAAGATATTTATAGTCTGTGATTTAATTAAAAATCTATATGCTGTTGACCCTTGAAGAAATTAATCATCTATTCTTCATTCAGATGGTCTGTTAGTCTTTCAACAAACCTGTTATGAGAAAAATTATGATGGTACAGACTCCCTACTTTCTGAGAGTAACACACAGTCCCTGCCTTCTAGAAGCTTATGCTTCAGTGGAAGTGTGAAACATTTTTAAAAGATCATTGTAATAGAGTTGAGAAGTGTTCCACTGCAGTTAAGTGTGCTACAGGAGGGCAGGCACCTTACCTTGGAGCCCAAGGATCAGTTCTGAGCATGTGCTGACCTCACAAAAAAGAAGAGCATAGTTACATACCTTTTCTTGTTACTATCTCCCAGTGGTAGGAAGTGCAAATGTCCCAACTCAGAGGGCAGTACTGCACTGCCCTGTTCAAATAACGTGATGTTTCAGATAACATATCTTGTTTAGGGTCTTAAATATGCTAGAACCTTCTTCTGCTTTGTGTTCACAGTATTTGGCAAATAGTTCTCAATCCCTTCTTAAAGATTCAATAATTAATTTAATATTGACCACCTAAATAAGTGAAAGGAATCATGATTCATTTTGAGATATCCCATCTATCCTCAACATTTTAAGACTTGATACTATAGGATTATAGTATAGTATAATTTATTACATAGTATTATAGTATATTTTATTGAAAAATAATATATGAAAAATATCAATTCTTTTCTCTAATTCTAAGCCATGTTTCTCATTTCGTCTCAGCAGGTATTGTTCCTCTATACCTTTTTTGCTCAAGCCTATAACTTGATTTTTCCCTATTGTATGAGTATTTATAAGCTTCAACCACCCATAGTGAGATCATGTTGTCATCAGACTTAACCTGTAGGAGCTGGGGATTAGATGAGACGATGAAGAAGTTTAAAAAGAACCTTACTAAGTAAAGCCAATTTTATCCAGAACCATTCAAGTTCACAGATTTTAATTAACAGTTTGAAATTTGTAATATTTCTTGAATTTCAAATGGGTGAGAATTTAACACTGTATTATAGGAGCCCAGGCAAAAGGACACGAGTTGCGTCACAGAGACTTATTAAATGTGATGGAAATTCAACAGACAAATGCCGGCAAACAGGTGCAAGAGCTGAATTAATTTTTAAACCCTACCACTCAGGGGGAATTGCAATGCATCACGTTGACAGCCACAGCACGTTGCTAATTTCATTCACAAGCTTAAAAATCTCAATACATTTGAACATGTGAATGTATTAAATTTTAAAAAGTGTAAGTAGCATAAGGGTATCCCAGAACAAAAAATGATAATTTCTCTCTGGGACTTCAAGTCATTTATCTAGCCAGAAGCATGGTGTTTTTTATGAATGAAATCTATTTTACCACTTCCCCATACAAATTGTGT
The DNA here is from genome assembly GCF_008692635.1 of Crocuta crocuta. Lineage (NCBI taxonomy): Eukaryota > Metazoa > Chordata > Mammalia > Carnivora > Hyaenidae > Crocuta > Crocuta crocuta. The sequence continues at coordinate 2,762,065 of NW_027529549.1, forward strand.
TCTATTATTATATGTAGTGCATACTGTTACTAAGCAAGGTTTTCTCTTACTTTTAATATGAAATCCCTTGTTAGTCAGCAGAAAACTGCGTATTCGCTCATGCGGTTTCCAGCTTCTGCTGTCATGCATGAAGGGGGCTCTCAATCCATGCTTCTGATAATGCTGAGTGGGGGTACTCTTGGAGTTAAAAATACAAAACCAAACTAGGTGAAGGCCTAGGCTTTTTTGGTCATATCACTAAAGGTGGTAAATGGTAAGCTGAAAACTCAGCAAACTCCGTTTTTACCAGGAGTTTACCTACTTTGGGGTCCCTGATACATAATAGAATACAATAGAAGCCCTGGATTATCTCCACATAAAACTGTACCTACACACAAAATCTTAGAAAGATTTCAGTACGTTCAGGAATGTCCACATTTAGAATACCATTTATGATACATCTTGATCTTTGAGACTGGAAAAGTATCTCTTATTTAGTGGATTTTAATTTGCCACCTACTGTGCACCAGGCCTTAGACCTGAGGCTGAGGATATAAAAGAAGATAGTACAAGATCTTTGGACCTTTTATAGCCTACTATATGTTAATAGACCAATAATGTAGAATGGTAATAGTTTGTTGAAATATGTATAAAAAGGTCATTGTGAAAGCTTCCCGGAGAAGATGCCATCTTAGTGAGCATTAGGGATGAGTAGACATAAACTATAAAAAGAGGGAGAAGGGCATTCTAGACTGAGAACAAGAGCAAGGATCACTGCCCTGTCATTGCTAAAACTGTGTGTTTATAAGAAATGCAGAATATCAAATGTATAGAAAATCTTTCACTTTTCTCTTTCAGTATTTCTCAAGGAGCTTTAAAGAAAAGTAAAAGGAGCTGGGTTTAATTCTCCCGAGATTTTAGCCATCAGAACCCTTTATTTCTAATTGTACACAATTAGAAGGGGACAAGCTTGTCCCCTCATTTTGCTTAGCAAGAGAATATTAGCACTAATTTTTAGAACATAAAAGCAACTATAAAGGGCCCCTTTCCAAGCAGGTGAGTCAGGAAAAGCCCAGCGTGTACTGCATTGGATGAGTCTAGATTCTTAATCAAAAACATGTAATCAGTACCTGCCCAGAAGTCTTTTGATAATGACAGCAGTTTCTCTTTTAAACCCACTATCATGAAAGCTGATGAAAAAGAGAGGCAAATGTACAGTCTAATAACCTGAGCTAACAATACGTTATTTTCAATAGAACGAAAAGGACAAAAGCCAAAGGTATTCATTACCATTCCCAGAGTAAGAGACCAGGGCCATTGCCGCCTTCACCAGATGTGCTGTCTTGAGGCCTAACAATGCACATCTCCCCAAGGGAAAAGTGGAGAGAAAGCCAAACTCTTGCAACTTGATGCAAAATGACTTGGGTTCTATTACAACATCTCTCAGTAAAAGGCTATTCAGGCTTAAAGATTCCACACTCATTTTTTCCCCGAAGTAAAACACTAGACATGGAATCAGAGCTTCTGGAAATCACTCTAAGCCATGTGATTTCATTTTAACTTCTTTAAATTCTAATCAGGAAAAAGGAGATGAGGTGGTTTGGTGAGTGTACCATCTTAAAATTGTTGCCTTGTTTTGAGCACACATAAAGACAAGAAAACTCAAGAACATCCATAAGAAACAGAAAAATTAACAAACCTATGTCATGAAATGAGTTGTGTGGTTTGTTTTTAAACAAAACAAAAAAACTAATGTGGCCTTCCCAGAGCGTGTTTATCAGATGGACTAGTCAGAAATGTTAGGCCTCTCTTCAGGAGGAGTCAGCTTCATTCTGTATCATAGGAAGAACAGTTGAAGAGGTGGGCTTCATGTTCAAAAGACCCGGATTTCCATTTGAGTTCTGTGAGCTTGAGAAGAAAACTTTAACCCTCAGGTTTTCACCTTTAAATGGAAATAAGGATATCTACTTTTCCCCTCAGAATTATTATAGGGATTTAATGACATAATTAACATGTGTGAGAGGTTGCCTGGGTGGCTTAGTTGTTTAATCGTCCAATTCTTACTTTTGGCTCAAATAATGATCTCAAGGGTTTTTGAGTTTGACCCTGCACCAGGCCGTGCACTGGCAGCATGGAGCCTGCTTGGGATTCTCTCTCTCTCCCTCTCTCTCTGCCTTCCCCCACTTGCAATGTCTCTCTCAAATAGTAAATAAATAAACTTAAGAAAAATAACTTTAGGGCCACCTGGGTGGCTTAGTTGGTTGTGTTCGACTTCGACTCAGGTCATGATCTCACAGCTCGTGGCTTCAGACCCCACATCGGGCTCTGTGCTGACAGCTCAGAGCATGGAGCCTGCTTCTGATTCTGTATCTCCATCTTTCTCTGCCCCTCCCCCACTCTCACTGTCTCTCTCTCAAAAATAAACATTTAAAAAAAGATGTGTGAGGAGTGATTAACACCAAACATACTTCTAAGTATTTTCCTACCCAAAAAGCAAGTGCTGTGGAATGGATAGTTATAAAATTAAAGGTTTTGTTTCAGGAAGTTTGGAAATACTAGGTAAACAAAATTAAAGTTATCTTCAGAGCTTTTCCATGCTAATTGACATTATGCATCTCCAAAAGTGGAATATAGCATGCTGCATTTCTTAGACTTACTTGGCAACAGACACATTGGCATTTGGATAAGGGCTGAAGGTGCTACATAGTTCACAAGGTCACTGTCTCCAGAAGAGTAGATTGGAAAATGCTGTCTTTTCAGGGTCAAGGTAACTTTTTTTCCCTGTTTTGTTCCCACTCTTATTGGGTTTGAATTTCTTGAGAGATGCCTCATAACATTTTAATCCCCAGTCTTTAATACACAGTGCCTAATAAATATGGTCTAAGTGAATGAATGATGTGTTATTCAGGTTGTCATTACTGCATTAAAATTTTTTTAATTTTTATCTATATTTGATAGAGAGACAGATTGCAAGCAGGGGAGGAACATACACAGAATCTGAAGCAGTTTCCAGACTCTGAGCTGTCAGCACAGAGCCCAATGCAGTGCTCGAACTCCTAAACCATGAGATCATGACCTGAGCTGAAGTCAAACACTTAACCAACTGAGCCCCATCATTACTGCATTTTACCAAATATTGCTAATGACAGTTTTAATTGAAACAATTTCAGTTAGTGTCAGAGACCATTCAACTAATAAATGGACTAAATAAATCAGGGTTTTGGATCTGTGAAAACAATGGGACAGTTTAAAATGATCCACAAATATATTTTGTCCTTGTGGAACTATGTTTAAGAAAGAAGATGCCCTGTGCATAAAGGTGCACCATGAAAACTAGAGCAAAGGAATAACACAAGAATAGAGACCAAAAAAAAATTGTGTGCTCAAAATACCAGAATACAATTTGTGTACTTAGACAGAAAGAGAAATATAGAAGTTTAATTATGGAAAAGTGGAAAATAATCTGACCAGGTGAATATAATGCAACCCAGAAAGTATTAGGTTAATTAGTTAGGGTTCTTACAGTTTTAGCATTAGTTATTGAATAGTCAAGGGTAAACAAAAATTTAATTTTAGGAGCACCTGGGTGGCTCAGTTGGTTAAGCGTCTGACTTTGATTCAGGTCATGATCTCACAGTTTGTGGGTCCAAGCCCTGTCTCGGGCTCTGTGCTGACAGCTCAGAGCTTGCAGCCTGCTTCAGATTCTGTGTCTCCCTCTCTCTCTGTCCCTCCTCTGCTCATGCTCTGTTTCTCTGAAAAAATGAATAAATGTTAAAAAAATTTTAATGTAGTATATGATCAAAGTCTTACTTCAAATGAGTAAGGAATTAATGTACCATATAATGGGACAATTGGCTATAAAATTTTCAAAAACTGAAGTTTTTGAAGTTTTTAGGGTGGATTATAACTATATAATGTTGGTATGAGGAAAGCCTTCCTAAACTTGATAAAATCTAAAAGATAGAAAAAAAAGTCTACATATTGTTTTAATGTCTGTATGGCAGAAAAATTCCACAAAGTAAAAAGATAGTCATAACCCAGGAAACTTATCTGCAACTATATGTGAGAGAAAAGGGTTAATATCCTTATTTTATAAATAACTCTCCTAAGTCAATAAAGAAAAAAAAGGCAATATCGGAATAAGAACATGGATGAAGGGTTTGTTCAGTCAATTCATAGCTGAAATCAAATGGCCATTAGATTTCAAAAGGTGCCCAATTCTACTAATTGCCAAAGAAATGCAAATTAAAACAACTATAAACTATCATTTTCTCAGTGTCGTAGGCTAGTTAATGGTTTAAAAGAGTGCTAGTTTTAGAACTAGTGAAGATATGGGGAGATGGACTCAATTGCTATTGGTGAAACTAAATTGGTACCATCTATTGAGAGCAAATTTAGAAGCATTGATCCAAGTTTAAATGGGCTTAAATAGCCTTTGACCTAAAAACTCTAATCCTATAGACTATTATCATAGTCTCAAATAGTTACAAATATTTTTTCTCACAATGTGGCTGTCTTTTTACTTTGTGGAGTTTTCTACCATGCAGACATTTAAAATGTGCAATTCACATGTTTACTGCAGCATTTTTGTGATAACAAAAATAGAGAACATCCTAAATGTTACCACTGTGATGACAACATGAGCTCCACCAGAGAAGAGACTGCCTCTGTCTTAATTACCATTGTATTCTGGTAGTGTGCTTCACACTACACACATTTGTTAAATGAACAAACAAAATAAATTATATTGCATCTCTACAACTGAAATTATTTTCAAAAGTATGTAAACAAAGCAAGTTGCAGATTCTTATGCAGATCATTCCTTTCTCACAAATATATTTATATGCATAGATATATTTACATATACAATGTAATATGTGTTTATCAAGAAAAAGTTACAAAGTATACTTCTTGGTTGCTTCTTGGGGTGGGATTTAAGGAGTAATGACATTAATGTTTTACTTCATATGCAATTGATATTTCTTTTTGTTTTCTAAAAAACAGTGATTATGTTTATAACTTTAAAGCACAAATGAAATAATTCTTTAAATCCACCAACTCTTTTTGGTGCAAAGGATAATATGGCAGTGAACAGTTCTCTGTTTTCACTGAGTACATAATCTAGTGGAGGAAGACAGGTGGTAAACAAGTGAATATTTGTTCTTGATAAGGATTTATGAAAAAGTTAAACCATGTAAGGGACATTAGTGACAGGATACTACTTTTCATAACTGTGGTCAAAGACTATCTAATTCTGTGATATTTAAGAATAGACCTGAATGAAGTAGGGAATAAGCCATCCAAGTATGTGAGGGAAGATATTCTAGGTACAGGTCAAAGGTCCCAGGAAGGAAAATGCCATGGTTCAGTTAAGAGTACAGAGCTCAAGTTTAGGAAGGTGAGTTCAAAGAAATGGGAGTGGTAGTAGGAAGCAGTGGTTGCATATGACACAGACACACTTGACCAAGGTAAGAACTTTAGTTTTTCTTTCTTTTTTTAAAATCTTGTCTTTCTTTTTTCTTTTTTTTCTTTTCTTTTTTTTTTTTTTTTTTTTTTTTTTTTTTTTTTTTTTTGAGAGAGAGAGCAAGAGAGAGAATCATAAGCAAGCTCCACACTCAGCATAGAACCTGACACAGGGCTGGATTTCAGGACTCTAAGATCATAACCTAAGCCGAAATCAGGAGTCTTCTGCTTAACCGACTGAGCCAGCAAGGCAGACCTTCAGTTTATAATCATGTGATAGGAGACTTAAAGGTGTTAAATAGTGTAATCACATGATCTAATTTTTATATGAAAAGGGGTGGTCTGAGGTGCCTGGGTGGCTCAGTTGTTGAGGGTAGGACTCTTGATTTCAGCTTAGGTCATGATCCCAGGGTTGTGTGATCAAGCCCTGTGTCAGGCTCTATGCTGAGCATGGAACCTGCTTAAGATTCTCTTCCTCTGCCCCTCTCCCTTGCTGTGTACTTTCCTTCTCTCTTCTCTCTCTCTCTCTCTCTCCTTCCCTCCCTTCCCCTCCCCCCACCAAGACAAAAGAGATTGATCTGGTGGCTGTGTGGAAGAGATGATGATGGCTTAGACTAGGGTGATAGCAGTGGAACTGGTGAGAAACGGTGGGGTTCTGGGTACAATTCGGATATAGAGCTGCCAAAAATTGCTGATATGAGAGAAAGGAAAGAGTAACAATATGAAACTATCAGGGAACTTTAAAAATCCTGCAAAAACAACGTTGATTTGGAATATGAGAAGGGAGTGCCTCTAATGAGGAAGACCTCCTAACAGTTTTCTTGAACAGCTAGGGTTAATCTTGTATGTCAGGAATTTTTCCAACATTACTTTGAGAGAGTTAAGTACCAAATAATGTAAAATTGAATTGATATTACAACTTGTTACCACATAGTGGATTTAATGTACATTTATTTTTAACTGTACATTTTTTAAAGTGTATTTAACTCTAAAACATCTTGCTATTAAATGTATATTAGCCTTTAATTCCCTTTTGTAGTCAGATTTGCTAGCATTATTTTCCTATTACAAGATATTACAAGGATATAAAAAAACCCTCAAAACATGAAAAAAAGGAGGAAAGCAGTTCTGCTATTTTGAAGAATTGAGAAAACTCATGGTTTAGGATTTCATAGGTGTTAAGTGAAATAAAAGCCGGCAGAAAATCTCAACAATATTGTACACTAATCTTTGTGGAAAAAAACTTAGGTTGAAATCATTGAAGATCATTCTCTTGTCTTATTTTGTAAAAGAAATATGCAAAACTTTCACCTTACACATTGGTTCATTTCAGTTAGTAAAGGCTTGCAAGTTTGCATTTCCTGTGGTTAAAATTATTTGCAAGTGCTTGGTTGCATGTGCAAATAATTGATTCATTAAGGACATTCCCAGCCATTATCAAATATCATTAAATACATAGGAATAATTATATTGAAATAATGAAATCACTAGCAAATTTGAGAGTTCAGTTGTCCCCTTAAAATCATAATTTAGTACCCACATTCACATTTGGCCAAAAGTAGGACATTTCATGACATTATTTGAAAATTCAGTTCGTAATATTTTCTGTGACTAAAAATATGTTTTTCATTAGTCATTCATTTATATGACTGAATATTATACTCTTCACTTATCCATTTATTTTTTTTTCCATTCATTATTGTTTTATTATCTTTTCAACAAACATTTACTGAGTGTTTACTATAGTAGTTCTTAATCTTGGCTGCAATCAAAATCCTCTGTGAAGCTTTTTAAAAGTAGTGATTCCTGTGTCATAAACCCGTGAAACTGATTCTGTAGGTCTAGACTGGGGCCAGGCATCTTTCTCTTTCAAAGGCTCCTTGGGTGACCAATGTAAAGTCAAGGTTAAGAATCACAAGCTTCTCGGGGCGCCTGGGTGGCTCAGTCGGCTGGGCCTCCGACTTCGGCTCAGGTCATGATCTCACGTTGGTGGGTTCAAGCCCCGCATTGGGCTCTGTGCTGACAGCTTAGAGCCTGGAGCCTGCTTCAGATTCTGTATCTCCCTGTCTCTCTGCCCCTCCCCCTCTCATGCTCTGTCTCTGTCTCAAAAATAAATAAAACATTAAAAAAAAAAAAGAATCACAAGCTTCTCTGTTAAGTATGAGAAATATGAAGAATGTATATAAAATAGCTTCTATTCAGAGTCAAGGTACTGAGACACTAGTAATCACAGTAGTATGTTACAAGTGCTCTGGTAGAGGTAAGCAGGCCTCTGCCTGGTTAACATTGGGCTGGTTAACTAAGTCCACTGATGGACTAGAAGACACAAAATAGATTTTCTCTAAGCACCAAATCAAATGACCAAAATTGTGACTGAGACCATATTTTCTGTCTTACCCACTGTATGCCTTAATCAAATGAATTAGCCATATAAGATCTGTGACTAAGCTCAGGATATGGAAGAACAGAGAGACCTGTTTCTATTTCTGATAACAGGATATGAGGGATGAGAAGGAGGTAGAAGAAGGAAGAAGGGTTACAAACCAGTGAGTTCCTCAAGGGCAAGAACCAGGTCTCATTTTAATATATTTATTTTTTTCCTTTGGCCTAATTTAGAGCCCAGCAGATGTCCCCACATAGTCTCTGCTTACCTAAGAGAACTCAGGCCCTTGCTCTCTGGCCACTGACTTTCACAAGCAAACCCATTTTTGCTACCTTGCAGGCACAGGACATTTACTGATTGTCTTCAAGCTCGCCAATTCAGACCAAAAAAGAAAAAAAATCTTGCTTAATCCTTGATAGTAGGATTGTCTTTTCTTCTTGTCTATCTGAACCATTGCTAGTTAATGTTTTATTTTCAGTATTTTAATTTCCATTACTATATGCTGTTTAAATTCTGTTTTTTTTCTTTTCAATTTCATTTTATACAATCTGCATCATCAGCCTTTCTTCCTATAAATGACAGAATATCATGTAGTCAGTGAAAAGTGAAAGTTTGACTTCTTCTTTGCCAATTCTGATGCCTTTTATTTTCTTTTGTTGTCCGATGGCTGATGCTAGGACTTCCGGCACTATGTTAAAAACAGTGGTGAGAGTGGACATCCCTGTCGTGTTCCTGATCTCAGGGGGAAAGCTCTCAGTTTTTCCCCCTTGAGGATGATGTTAGCTGAGGGCTTCTCATAGATGGCTTTTATGATGTTTAAGTCAGTTCCTTCTATCCCGACTTTCTCGAGGGTCTTTATTAAGAAGGGATGCTGTATCTTGTCAAATGCTTTTTCTGCATCTATTGACAGGATCATATGGTTTTTATCTTTTGTTAATGTGATGTATCACATGGATTGATTTGTGAATATTGAACCAGCCCTGTAACCCAGGAATGAATCTCACTTGATCATGGTGGATAATTCTTTTTATGTGCTGTTGGATTCGATTTGCAAGTATCTTGTTGAGGATCCGTATTCATCAAAGATATTGGCCTGTAGTTCTCTTTTTTTGCCGGATCTCTGTATGGCTTGGGAATCACAGTGATGCTGGCTTCGTAAAATGAGTCCAGAAGTTTTCCTTCTATCTCTATTTTTCGGAATAGCTTGAGAAGAATGGGTATTAACTCTGCTTTAAATGTCTGGTAGAATTCNTATATTGTTTATTTCTGCCCTAATTTTTATTATTTCTCTTCTACTGGTTTTTGGGTGCTTTTGTTGCTTTCCCTCTAGTTCCTTTTGGTGCGCTGTTAGATTTTGTACTTGTGCTTTTTCTAATTTCTTGAAATAGGCCTGGAGTGCAATGTACTTTCCTCTTAGGACTGCCTTTGCCACATCCTAAAGAGTTTGGATTGTTGTATTTTCATTTTCATTTGTTTCCATATACGTTTTAATTTCTTCTCTAGTTGCCTGATTGGCCCATTCATTCTTTAGTAGGGTGGTCTTTAACTTACATGTTTTTGGAGGCTTTCCAGACTTCTTCCTGTGATTGATTTCAAGTTTCATAGCATTGTGATCTGAAAATGTGCATGGTATGATCTCAATTCTTTTATATTTATTGAGGACTGCTTTATGTCCCAGTATGTGATCTATCTTGGAGAATGTGCCATGGTTGGAACTTGAAGGTGTTATGCTGAGCGAAATAAGTCAGGCAGAGAAGGACAGATACCATCTGTTTGCTCATATAGGTGGATTAGGAGAAACTTAACGGAGGACCATGAGAGAGAAGAAGGGGAAAAATAGTTGGGGAGTGGGAGGGAGGCAAACCACGAGAGACTCTTGAATGCTGAGAACAAACTGAGGGCTGATGGGGTGGAGGAGTGGGGAAGGGGGGTGATAGGCATGGAGAAGGGCACTTGTGGGGATGAACACTGACTGTTATATTGAAACCAACATGACAATAAACTATTTAAGAAAAAAAAAAGATCAGACAAGTACGTAAAGATTAATGGTTGATAATGAGAGGTAATTGTTTCACCTACTTTTTGGAAAAAAAAAATTTACACAAAACATGTCTAGCTTTGTTTTGTTCCCAGGGAATTTAATTCAAGCTTCAGTGGATCATAACTCACTTTGTAACCCTGTGCCTGGATAGTGAAGAATAAATCAGGTTTGTGAAAGAAAAAAATAATAAAATAAAATAAATGACAGAATAAAAGGGCCAGTTTATAAAGGAATGGTAGCCCTAGAAATTGAACTTCTCTAAAATAAGGCGGCATATGTCTTTTCGATTCCCAGAGCAGCATCAAAAAACTCCACAGAACACGCCATTGCCCATTGCAGTGCTTTATCTTCCCGTGAAGATGGGTCTTGAAGAATTGATAGGACCATGCCTGGAAATCCTGCCCAGGAAATCCATTGCACATAGTCCAGATTAGGATTTTCTAAACATAATAAGAAAGCCCCAAAAGAAAAGCTTTTCATGGATTAGAATTTTCCTATTATCTTTAAGACCATTCCTAAGTAAAATGAAAGCTGTTATTTTCTTTCTCCGAAAGCTCTTATTTCCTTTCTCCATTATATGACATTGGCAAGGGCTAATTAGGCCTTATAAAGAAGACTTGTCTGATCACAGTGATGTTAATTTTTCAGCTGCAGATTCATATGCAGTATGCATATATTTAATGTAAATATTAATTATATAAACAGGTTGTATAATATAAAATATGAATAAATTCTCACTTTATGTGAAAACTTTGAAATAAAAACAGATCCCTTCATTTAAAATAATTAGCCAGGGATCCCATAATTTCACAGCTAGCTGGCTGAATAAATTACAAATGATAATTCTGCCATGGGAAGGTACCATTTCAGCTGGTAAACAGAAACTCCTACCATACTTTGTTATGTCAAATTACTCAATGCTGTTGTCTATATTAGAATTTACATGGTGATTTCAGATATTATTTTGTTATTTTAACATTTTCTATTATTAGTTTTTAAAAATACATTCATTGGGAATACCAAGCAAATATTTTTAAGCTGTCTGCCATTTTGTTATTTCATCAAATTAGTTAACATATAGCCAGGGCTGGCTAATTCATTGCTGTTAGAACCACATCCTCAAATATATATATATCTTTGAAATGTTATAAGATAACAGGAAAGCTAGGGAATTACCCTGTTGAGCCATCCTTTTAATTTCTACAGAATATTAGAGATAATGTTAAGAAAAACATTTTGAAAGCTTTAAAGTTAATATATATACATATATGTCTACATATATACATACATACATATATACATATATAATATATATACACTACACTGTTGCTTCANACTATTTAAGAAAAAAAAAAGATCAGACAAGTACGTAAAGATTAATGGTTGATAATGAGAGGTAATTGTTTCACCTACTTTTTGGAAAAAAAAAATTTACACAAAACATGTCTAGCTTTGTTTTGTTCCCAGGGAATTTAATTCAAGCTTCAGTGGATCATAACTCACTTTGTAACCCTGTGCCTGGATAGTGAAGAATAAATCAGGTTTGTGAAAGAAAAAAATAATAAAATAAAATAAATGACAGAATAAAAGGGCCAGTTTATAAAGGAATGGTAGCCCNGATGTTAACCTCTCATTTTACATCAAAATACTTGTAAATTAAAATGTATTTTATGTTACATTTCTTCTTTGAGAAAATTAGTGTTGAATTACACAAGGTTTGAATCATGCAAATCTTTAGGAATACACCCTTCCTGAAGCATCCTCTAAATTCAGGCTCTAAAATATGAAGAGTTGGATATTTGATCAGAACTTGGAATGTTTTAAAACACATTTTCCAGTGACCAAAACTCTTTCTGTGGAAAATGGAGAGATTGAATAGCAAATAGAAAAGAGTTGATCTCCCTCTTCAACTTTGAGTTTGATATTTTGTTTCTGAGAAACCTGCTTGCTAGAAGGTAAATTTCCTAACATCTAACATCTTCTAGCCTTTCATCAAAGTAGTTTTTGTAGAGGAAAGAGTGAACCCATAATACTGATTTGGTTAACTATAGACAGCCAGGTTCTCAGCTGCCTGGTACAAGTACGATATTATTTCTTTCATTTTGTGATCCAGTTCCCCAAGAAGCTTAATCAGGTGTGTCTTAATGTACTACTGGACCTGCAGTAGTCCAGTCCAGGTTGCCAAAATGTGAATCAAGGTGCCAGCCTTGTATAATTTATTTTGCTGTTAGAAGCATGCCAAAGAAACTCAAGTGCCAGGATTGCAGCCATACTCTCAGATCTTCATCCATAGAAAATCTGGACTGGAAGGATTACATCTCCGTGGGATAATATTCTCTAGGAACAAAAATTTTAAGGCATGATTAAGCAAATAAAAAATAGAAAATTCCTGTATAAATTTATTGAACATTATACTTTAATATAACATGTATGCCAATGGAGTAGGTGTAAGTAAAATTATATTTATTGATTTATTAAATCCATACTTTTTGTTTATTCCTATTCTTAAAAATTAGATGAGGCTTGTCTCTTCTGATGTGCATATTTTAAATTGAATTTACTATCATACATACATGCATCGTTTTGTAACTTTCTTCTTTTACATATATTAGATACAAATCCCTTATAAGTTACATGGTTTGCAGTTTTTTCCCCATTCTTTTCGTTTTCTTGACTGTGCCCTTTTAAGAACAGGTTTTTTTTAAGTTTATTTATTTATTTTGAGCAAGAGAGAGCACAAGCAGGGGAGGAGCAAAGAGAGAGTGAGAGACATAGAATCCCAAGCAGACTCCACACTGTCAGTGCAGAGGCTGATGTGCGGCTCAAACTCATGAACCGTAAAATCATAACCTGAACTAAAATCCAGAGTCAGACACTTAACCAACTGAAGCCACATGCCCCGAAGAACAAAATTTTTAATTTTAGTGAAGTACTATTTTCTTTTGTCGCTTGTCATTTGGATATCATATCTAAGAATTATTTGCCAAATTCAAAGTCATGAATATTTATCCCTGTTTTTCTTCTCTAAGAATTTTATAGTTTTTGCTCTTACATTGATGTCTTTGATCCATTTTGAGTTAATTTTTCTGTATAATGTAAGGGTCTAACTCTAGTTTTTAGTATATGACCATCCAGTTGTCCCAACACTCTTTGTTCAATACACCATTCTTTCCCTATTGAAGGTGTTTGGCACTCTTGTCAAAAATCACTTGCTCATAAATATAAGACTTTATTTCTAGACTTTCAGTTCTATTCCTTTGATCTCTATGTCTGTTATACCAGCACCACACTGTCTCAGTTACTATTGCTTTTCAGAAAGTTTCGAAATCCGTAAAGTGTGAGTTCTCCTTCATTCTCTCTCTTCCCATCTCCCCACCCCCACCCCTCTATCACTTTGGCTATTCTGGATCTCTTACAGCTCCATGTGAATTTTAGAATTAGCTTGTCAGTTTATATAAAAGAGTCAGCTGGGATCTGATAGAGATTGCATTGAGTCTTAAACCAATTTGGAGGTGTATTGCCATCTTAAAAATTTTTTTTAAATATTGTTTGTAGTTCCCGTAAGTTTCACGTTTCTTTTGTTAACTTTATTCCTAAGTATTTGATTCTTTTTGATGCTATTTTGAATCAAATTATTTAAATTTCATTTTTGAACTGTTTATTAATAAGTGTAGAAATGTAACTAATTTGCACATGTTAATTTTATATACTGATGCTTTGCTGAATCCATTTGTTAGTTCTCACAAGGTGTGTATGTGTGCAATCTTTATTGTTGTCTACTTATAAGATCTTGTCCTCTGTAAACAGAGATAATTTTACTTCTTCCTTTCCAATCTGGATGCTTTTTACTTCTTTTTCTGGTCTGATTCCTTGACTAGAACCTCCAGTACTGTGTTGAATAGAAGTGGTAAAAATGGGTATCCTTGTCTTATTCATGATCTTTGAAGAAAAGCTTTCAGTCTTTCACCATTAAATGTAATGTTAGCCCTGGGTTCTCATATATGGGCTTCTTTATGTTGAGGTACTTTATTTCTATTCCTAGTTCTTGAGTGTTTTTATAATGGAAGAGTGTTGAATTTTTTCAGATATTTTTTCTAAATCAATTGAAATGATCATGTGGGGGTATTTTTCCTTCATTCCATCAATGCAGTATATTACATTGATCAGTTTTCATATGTTGAGCTATCCTTGGTCATGACCATCTGGCTTGGTCATGGCATATAATTCTTTTAATATGCTGCTGAATTCAGTTTGCTAGTATTTTATTGAGGATTTTAATGTTTATATTCCTAAGAGATATTGATGTGTAATTTTTTTGTGATGCCTTCGGTTTTTGTTTCATAGTAATACTGACCTCATAATGTAATTTGAGAAGTGTTTTCATTTCTTCAATTTTTTTGGAAGCATTTGTGAACTATTGTTACTAATTCTTTGAGTGCTTGGCACAATTTAGCAGTGAAGCCATCTGGGCTTGGACATTTCTTTGTGGGGTTGTTTTTGATTACTGATTTAATCCTGTCACTTGTAATAGTTCTGTTCAGATTATCTATTTCCTTTTTGGGTCAATCTCAGTAGTTTATTGCTTTCTAGGATTGAGCAGTTCTAGTGGATGTGTAGTGGTATTTCATTATGGTTTTAATGTGCATTTTTATGACTAATAATGATGAATGTCTTTACATATATTTATTGACGTTTTGTATATCTTTTGTGAAGTGTTTGTCCAAATTTTTGTCCTTTTTTCAAATAGGTGGTGTGACTTCTTTTTATTAAATTGTGAGATTTTCTCCTATATTCTGGATAAGAGAGTTTTGTCAGATATATATTTTATGTTTAGTGTTTACACTTAGATCTGTGATCCATTTTGTATTAGTTTTTGTGTATAGTGTGCAGTAAGAGTTTAAGTTCATCTTCTTTTGTACAGATAATCTCTTTCATTGAAATTTTGAGAACTATGTTATTTAGTGCATATACACTTAAAGTTGTATCTTCCTTCCATATTGACCTTTTTGTCAATAGGAAATGTTTCTCTTTGGGTCTAGGAATTCTCCTTTTTTAAAAACTTGTTTTTTCCTGTTGTTGTTATTATTACTATTATTATTATATGTTATTACATAATAATATATAATGACCTTTTTTATGCATCTGTCTACATGGCATATCTTTTTACAGCTTGTTCCTTACTTTCACTTTTATTTGATTTTATATTTAAAGTACATTTCTGTAGGCAATGTATAATTAGGTCTCATGATTTTTCAGTCAGATGACGTCTGCATTTATATTGGGACATTGAGTACATTTATACTTTATGTAATTATTGATATATTTGGTTTTATTGTCTGCCATTTTACTGTTTATCTTCTCTTTATCTCATTTTTGTTTTGTTCTTTTCTGTCTTTTGTGTTAAACAATAATTTTTGTGTACTATTTTTATTCTGTTTTAGTTTATTAGCTTTATTTCCTTGCATTATTTTTATTGATTGCTCTAGGGACTGTAATATGCAACTTTAACTTCCAGCAAAACATATGAATCTTGCAAAAGTATAGTTCCATTTACCCCCTCTAATCCTTTGTACTATTGCCTATCATATACAGGCTATATCTATATTATATCTATATTAAAATATATAAATGTAAAAAACTGTTATAATTTCACTTACAGAGTCCTGTCTTTAAAGAAATTAAGAGAGGAATTAATATATAAAGATATATCTATAATCTCTTTTTTTCTGTATATGCAAATTATCATCTGGTGTCACTTTACTTCAACATGAAGTATTTCCTTTAGCATTTCTTGAATGCAGACATATTAGCAATGAATCCTCTCATTTTTTATTCATTTAAAAATGTCTTTGAACTTTAATTCTGAAGAATACTTTTAGGTAGCCCTCTTGGAACACAGGTTTTTTTTCCTTAACAATTTGAATATTATTCCAGTACTTTATAACTTCCATTGTTCTAATGAGAAAATAACTATTAATCACATTTTTGTTCTCCTTTATGTAATTTATTTCTTTGTTGTATTCAAGATTTTTCTGAATATCTTTAGCTTGTAGTAGTGTGATTATGATGTGCATAGATGCAGTTTTCTTTTTTTCATTGTATTGGGGTTCACTGAACTTCTTGCATCAGTGAATTAATGTCTTTCACCCAAGTTGGAAATTTTTTTAATCATTATTTTTTCAAAAAATTGTCTCTTTCTCTGCTCCTTATTTGATGTTCATTACTCTTATGAGTTCATTACTCTTATGAGTTATGAAAGCTGTTTCTGACACAATAGGTTGAATCTTGCTGGAATGCTTAGAAATAAAAATGGCAAAGTATGGATGGAATGCCACAATTTTCTAAGGAAACTCAGTTCTTTAATTATATGCACACACAACACAACCCAGTAGACTTAGAGTGGAAAATATTAATTTTTCCTCTCCTTTTTTCCTGTTTTTACAAAATGTTTTTTCATAGGTGCATTTCCTCCATCTGCTATTTTTGCACGAAAAGACATGCTACAACGATCTACCCATATTGCTACCAAGACTTTCCAAGCTTTTCGAATATTTGTGAACAATGAGCTTAATGAACTTTACACAGGATTGAAGACAGCTCAGAAGTTTCTGAGACCTGGTGGTCGCCTTGTTGCCCTCTCCTTCCATTCATTAGAGGATCGCATTGTCAAACGATTCTTGCTTGGGATAAGCATGACAGAAAGGTTTAACCTAAGTGCTAGACAGAAGGTGATACAAGCATCACAATTAGGTTCAGGTCATGAAAACAAGGAAGGAGACTCTATAAGCAGAGCCCCTTTAGTGTGGAAATTGATACACAAGAAAGTACTTACTCCAGAAGATCAGGATGTGCAGGATAACCCCAGAGCACGCTCAGCCAAGCTTAGAGCAGCCATCAAATTATGATAAAGAAAGTTTTCGTCATGTGGTCCTTCAAGTTTTTCCTCACGGTTTCTGTTTTTGTATGTGATATTCCTGAATGGCTTAATATAAGGAAGTATGGGATATATAGAGAAACAGATGTACTATATATGTGTAGAATTTGAGGGTATTTACCTTTTTTTTTTTTCTTAGAAAATATGAGAAATACTGGCATGACACAGAAAGGTCAACTCTAGGAGCAACAACATCTCAAAACTGGAGCAGTGTCTCTATCTGAGTATTATATTTGGCTTTTGAAATGTAGTCCTTTCTCTAATCATGGACATTTTTATAAAGAAGAGTACTATGTGTATTTATTTAAATATGAACACTCAATCTGTCAAAAGATAGAGATTATAATTGTATCTGCATTTTCTAAATTCTGAATTTAGATATTCAGATTTGCAACAGACTTTCTATGGATCAAGTAATAAGAAATAATAAGTAAGTAAAGATCATCAAAGAAATTTTCGTCTCTATTTAGGAATAATTAATTAGTAGTACTATATTTCCCAAATATAGGTATTATGCAGATTTTTCAAGTATTATTTTTAAAATGGATCATACTGATAAATGTCACTTTTGAAACTATAGTGTTCATTGTTTTAAAGGGATTTTGCAATATGATATATACTATATTTTATATATTGAAAGTAAAAATGGAGAATTGCCAATAGCCCTCATAGAGAATGTTTCATAAAACCTACATTTTAAGTCAAGTGTATTTATTTTAATAATATCCCAGAATGCCTTTGACAAATAATAAAATCTGTCATCATTTGAATCCTGCATTTTATAACTGAGCTATTCAAAATAATTAAACCAAGTCTATTGCAATAGAAAAGTATAGGATATATTAAAGATATTAAAATGAATGTTCCCTTTAATGTTTTTACATACCCAACAGTAGCTGTAATAGCAAAATGTTTTTTCAGGAGACATTCACTTGGTAGGGGATTCTTAATGAAATTTATATATAATTTATATATCAACTTGTTATATGTAAATAAGCATTTCTAATTTTTTTTAGTTATTCAGCAAGTACTAAACTAGGCAGAGAAACAAAGGTGAGTAAAATACACATATATCACAGTGTCTGTCCTGTGGAGTTTAGAGTCTAGTGGAGAAGAGTGATGGTAGTTAAATAATCACAAAAGTCAATGTAAAATTAACACAGTAGCTACAAAGAAGCATTACAGGGATAAGAACATCTAGTAGGGATTTCATTTACTGAAGGAAACCGGGTCTGACAATGTGAGGCTTGAATTATGACTTGAAGGATGAATGAGAGATAAAATTAGTCAAAGGGTACATTGGCATCTTGATTAAAGATCTATATAAACGACTGCTTTCTTAAGTAGTTGTCCCTGAAATTATATTTATACTATTAATATAATAGTATAACTATTAGTAAACTATTCAAATATAGGAAAAATTCATTCTCTCAACTATGATAACATTGTGAATTGGTGAATATAAGTGAATAAAATATTAACATAACTGTGGGCAAAATATATAAATTAAATACTTTAATTCACCTTAGATTTTCTTTATCTACCTCTGTAATATTTAACTTTTGTTCTCAAGCTTGTTTGCCACTTTTACTTTATTTTTTAATTTTGTTTACTTATTTTGAGAGAGAGAGAGAGAGCACAAGCAAGTTAGGGGCAGAGAGAAGGAGAGAACAGAATACCAAGAAGGTTCTGCGCCATCACTGTAAAGTCTGATGCAGGGCTTGAACTCACAGACTGTGAGATCATGACCTGTGCCAAGATCAAGAGTTGAATGCTTAACAGACTGCACCACCCAGGTGACCTGCAACTTTTACATTATAGGCTGTATTCAGATCTGAGCAATTCTGCAGTGAAAGTAATTTGTCATTATTCAGAATTACAAAATATTCTAGGGAGCAATGTCCTCAAATTAGAAAGAAGTGAATTCACTTAGGTTAATCCACTGATTTTTTCTGGAAAAAAAATGTTTAAGTTTCTCTTTGCATGTAAGTCATATTTGTGAATGAGAAAGATTCCATAAGGTGAATTCCCATATATGTATCTGATTGGAAAGTAAGAGATCACACTCATAGATAACAATGATCCACTTATTCATCAGTCATGTTTAGATCCTGTATAGTCTAGTGATTTTTGTCTTTAATGTTAAATGGAGAGTAACTGCACTGAGTTGAATAGTGTTTTCCCTCCAAAATTCATGTCCTTCTCAGAACATCAGAATATGACCTTATTTGGCACTGTGGTCACTACAGATGTAAGTACTTAAGCTGAAGTCATAGTGGAGCAGAGAGGCCCTTAATCTAATACATCTGCTGTCCTAAGAAGAGAAGAAAGAAAGAGACACAGGGAAGAGTGCTGCATGAAGAT
The DNA here is from genome assembly GCF_008692635.1 of Crocuta crocuta. Lineage (NCBI taxonomy): Eukaryota > Metazoa > Chordata > Mammalia > Carnivora > Hyaenidae > Crocuta > Crocuta crocuta. The sequence continues at coordinate 2,781,229 of NW_027529549.1, forward strand.
AAAAGCAGAGACCAGAATGATACATCTACAAGAAAAAGGACACCAAAGATTGCTGGCAACCATTAGAACCTAGAAGAGAAGAATGGAAGATATTCTCCCTCAGTCTGAAGTAGATCTTTGCTGACACCTTTATTTTAGACCTTCAGATTCCAGAACCACGAGAGAACATGTTTCTGATCTTCAGAGCCACCCGATATGTGGTAATTTGTTACACAGCCCCTAGGAAACTAATACTGTGATATGAAAAAATCTAGAATATGCATGAAAGAAATCCTTTTTTCAATAAACACAAATTAGTATCAAATGTTGTAGTGTAAAAATATATGTTATTTTCTATAATTAGGCTGTTTGCCATAATCATTCTTGCCTGCTTCTTAGTCTTTGCTATAGAATGTGTAATAAAATGCATGAATGAGTTTTCAATGGTTAATGCTAGAAACTGTTTTTTTGAAGTACAAATAATACATACAGAAAATAAACACTGATTATAAAAATGAATGTGTATTTCTTTTCTATTAAAATACAATGAATATAAAACAAGCAAGTGTCTTACATTTCTGAACCTCTTATTGACTGCTTTCTACTAATCATTTTAATATCAATACCAATGTGCAGCACATCAGTTCTTAAGAGGTTTTAGTTTGTTGCTTATTAAAAATTGAATTTAATAACTGCACACAATTTTTAGTTGGTATCTGTATTGTATATTCATTTTTTTTCCTTAGTTTATTTTCAAGTTGGTTTCCATATAACATCCAGTGCTTATCCCCACAAGGGCCCTTCTCTGTGCCCATCACCCACCTTCCCCTCTCCCCCACCCCCATCAGCCCTCAGTTTGTTCTCAGCATTCAAGAGTCTTTCATGGTTTGCCTCCCTCCCTCTCCCCCACTATTTTTCCCCTTNATCTGCATTACCCTGATGATGAGGGAAACTGAGCATCGTGTCATGTGTCTGTTGGCCATCTGGATGTCCTCTTTGGAGAAGTGCCTGTTCATGTCTTCTGCCCATTTCTTCACTGGATAATTTTGTTTCAGGTGTGGAGTTTGGTGAGTTCCTTATAGATTTTGGATACTAACCCTTTATCTGATATGTCATTTGCAACTATCTTTTCCCATTCTGTCAGTTGCCTATTAGTTTTATGGATTGTTTCCTTTACCGTGCAGAAGCTTTTTATCTTGATGAGGTCCCAATAGTTCATTTTTGCTCTTGATTCCCTTGCCTTTGGGGATGTGTCAGGTAAGAAATTGCTGCGGTTGAGTTCAAGGAAGTTGTTTACTGTTTTCTTCTCTGGGGCTTTCATGGATTCCTGTCTCACATTCAGGTCCTTTATCCATTTTGAGTTTATTTTGGTGTATGGTGTGAGAAAATGATATAAATTCATTCTCCTGGACATTGCTGTCCAGTTCTCCCAGCACCATCTGTTAAAGAGGCTGTCTTTTTTCCATTGGATACTCTTTCCTGCTTTGTCAAAAATTAGTTGGCCATACATTTGTTGGTCCAATTCTGAGTTCTCAGTTCTATTCCATTGGTTTATGTGTCTGTTTTTGTGCCAATACTATACTGTCTTGATGATGACAGCTTTGTAGTAGAGGCTAAAGTCTGAGATGGTGATGCCTCCTGTTCGGGTTTTCTTCAATCTTACTTTGGCTATTCAGGGTCTTTTGTGGTTCCATACAAGTTTTAAGATAGTTTCTTTAGTTTTGAGAAGAATGCTGGTACAATTTTGATTGGGATTGCATTGAATGTGTAGATTGCTTTGAGTAGTAATGACATTTTAACAATATTTATTCTTCCCATCAATGAGCATAGAATGTTTTTCCATTTCTTTGTGTCTTCAATTTCCTTCATGAGTTCTCTATAGTTTTCATTGTACAGATCTCCTATATCTTTGGTTAGGTTGATTCCTAGGTATTTTATGGTTTTTGTGCAATTGTGAATGGAATCAGTTTCTTGATTTCTATTTCTGTTGCTTTATTATTGGTGTATAAAAATGCAACCGATTTCTGTACATTGATTTTTTACCCTGCAACTTTGCTGAATTCATGGATCAGTTCTAGTAGGCTTGTGGTGAAATCTGTTGGGTTTTCTATGTAGAGTATCATGTCTTCTGCGAAACATGAAAGTTTAACTTCTGTGCCAACTCTGATGCCTTTTATTTTCTTTTGTTGTTCGTTGCTGATTCTAGGACTTCCAGCACTATGTTAAACAATAGTGGTGAGAGTGGATATCCCTGTCGTGTTCCTGATCTCAGGGGGAAAGATCTCAGTTTTTCCCCGTTGAGGATGATGTTAGCTGAGGGCTTCTCATAGATGGCTTTTATGATGTATAAGTCAGTTCCTTCTATCCTGACTTTCTCGAGGGTCCTTATTAAGAAGGGATGCTGTATCTTATCAAATGCTCTTTCTGCATGTAACGACAAGATACATAGGTTTTCTCTTCTGTTAATGTGATGTGTCACATGGATTGATTTGTGAATATTGAACCAGCCCTGTAACCCAGGAATGAATCTCACTTGATCATGGTGGATAATTCTTTTTATGTACTGTTGGATTCGATTTGCAAGTATCTTGTTGAGGATTTTTGCATCCGTATTCATCAAGGATATTGGCCTGTAGTTCTCTTTTTTTGCTGGGTGTCTGTTTGGCTGGGGATCAAAGTGGCTGGCTTTGTAGAATGAGTCTGAAGCTTTCCTTCCATTTCTATTTTTCAGAATAGCTTGAGAAGAATGGGTATTAACTCTGCTTTAAATGTCTGGTAGAATTCCCCAGGGAAGCCATCTGGCCCACAGCTCTTATTTCTTGGGAGATTTTTGATAATGATTCAATTTCTACACTAGTTACGGGTCAGTTCAGATTTCTATCTCTTCCCGTGTGAATTTTGGTAGTGAGTGTGTGTTTAGGAATTTGTCCATTTCTTCTAGGTTGTCCAGCTTCTTGGCATATAATTTTTCATAGTATTCCCTGATAATTGCTTGTATTTCTGAGAAGTTTGTTGTAATAAGTCCATTTTCATTCATGATTTTGTCTGTTTCAGTGCCTCTCTCTTTTCTTTTTGTGAAGCATGGTTAGTGGTTTCTCAATTTTGTTTATTTTTTCAAAAAAGCCAACTCTTGGTTTTATTGATCTGTTCACCTGTTTTTTTATTTTTTTTATTCTTTATTGTTTATTTTGCCCTGATTTTTATTATTTCTCTTCTCCTACTGGGTTTAGGGTGCTCATGTTGCTCTCCTACTAGTTCCTTTTGGTGCGCTGTTAGATTTTGTACTTGTGCTTTTTCTAATCTCTTGAAATAGGCCTGGAGTGCAATGTACTTTCCTCTTAAGACTGCCTTTGCTGCATCCCAAAGAGTTTGAATTGCGTTTTCATTTTCATTTGTTTCCGTATGTGTTCTAATTTCTTCTCTAATTGCCTGATTGGCCCATTCTTTCTTTAATTGGGTGCTCTTTAACCTCCATGTTTTTGGAGGTTTTCCAGACTTCTTCCTGTGATTGATTTCAAGTTTCATAGCATTGTGATCTGAAAATGTGCACGGTATGATCTCAATTCTTTACATTTATTGAGGGCTGCTTTATGACCCAGTATGTTATCTATCTTGGAGAATGTGCCATGTGCACTTGAAAAGAAAGTGAATTCCATGGCCTCTGGATGTAGAGTTGTATATATATCTGTCAAACCATCTGGTCCAAAGTGTCATTCAAGTCCATTGTTTCTTTAGTGATTTTCTGTCTAGTTGATCTATTCTTTGCTCTAAGTGGAGTATTAAAGTCCCCTGCTATTAACACATTCTTATCCATAAGATTGTTTATGTTTGTGGTTAATTGTTTTATGTATTTGGGTGCTTCTATATTTGGTGCATTGACATTTATAATTGTTAGCTCTTCCTGATGGATAGACCCTGTAATTATTATATAATGCCCTTCTTCTTCCCTTGTTACAACCTTACTTTAAAGTCCAGTTTGTCTGATACAAGTATGGCTACTCCAGCTTTCTTTTGGCTTTCAGTAGCATGATAGATATTTCTCCATCCCCTTACTTCCAATCTGAAGGTCTCCTCAGGTCTAAAATGAGTCTCTTGTAGACAGCAAATAGATGGATCTTGGTTTTTTTGTTTTTTTTTTTTAATCCATTCTGCTACCCTATGTCTTTTGATTGGAGCATGTAGTACATTTACATTCAGTGCTATTATTGAAAAATATGGGTTTAGAGTCATTGTGTTGTTTGTAAGATTCATGGTTGTGGTGTGTCTCTGCTATCTTGCATTCCTTGCAACATTTCCCTCATAGAGTCCCCCTCAGGATTTCTTTTAGGGCAAGTTTAGTGGTGATGAATTCTTTTAATTTCTGTTTATTTGGGAAGACTTTTATCTCTCCTTCTATTCTGAATTACAGGTTTGTTGGATAGAGGCTTCTTGACTGCATATTTTTTCTATTCATCACATTGAAGATTTCCTGCCTTTCCTTTCTGGCCTGCCCTGTTTCAGTAGATAGGTTGGTAACCACTCTGATAGATTTCCCTTTGTATGTTCGGGAAGTTTTATCCCTGTCTGCTTTCAGAATTCTCCCTTTGTCCTAATATTTTGGCAGGTTCACTGTGATATGTTGTGCAAAAGATCAATTCAAGGTACATCTGGGGGGTGTTCTCTGTGCCTCTTGAATTTCAGTGTCTGTTTCCTTCCCCAGATTGGGGAAGTTGTCAGCTACAATTTGTTCAAGGACTCCTTCAGCACCTTTCCCTCTCTGCTCCTCGTCTGGAATTCCTATCATAAGGATATTATTCAGTTTGATTGTATCTCTCAGCTCTTGAAATCTCCTTCAGTGTTTCTGGATCAGTTTATCTCTCTTTTTCTCGGCTTCCTCTTTTTCTATAATTATGTCTTCAAATTCACCTATTCTCCTCTCTGCCTCCTCAATCCATGCAATGGACGCCTCCATTTTTTATGCATCTCATTTATAGCAGTTTTTAATTCATCACAACGATTTTTGAGCTCCATAGTCTTTGTAGCATTAGTTTCTCTGATGTCTTCCATGCCTTTTTGAAGCCCAGTGATTAATTTTATGACTATTGTTCTAATTTCTTGTTCAGTTATGTTGCTTATATCTGTTTTCAGCAGTTTTAGCTGCTATTTCTTCCTGGAATTTCTTTAGAGGAGAGTTCTGTTTTGTCATTTTGGCTGGCTTTCTTTCTTTTGTTAGTTTTAAAAGCTTGTTATGTACTCTGCACCTGCGACTACTGCTGTATTAAAGAAGCCTCTTTGACTGTCCCGGGCCTGTCCATTCAGGAAGTGTTCTTTGAATGGTATCTTTTGGTCTCTCTTGTTGAGACTTTGGTTATTTTATTTCCCTACTCGTAGCGGTATTTGGTACTCTCTACCATGTGTACTTTGGCTTGTTTCTTGAGGTAGCCTTGGAAAAGAAAACAGACAGACAGGGACACCTGTGTGGCTCAGTTGTTTAAGGGTCTGATTTCACCTCAGTTCATGAACTCACGGTCCGTGGGTTCAAGCCCCTCATCAGGCTCTGTGCTGACAGGTAGCTCAGAGCCTGGACCCTGCTTCAGATTCTGAATCTCCCTCTCTCTTTGACCCTCCCCTGCTCACGCTGTGTGTCTCTGTCTCAGAAATAAATAAAACATTAAAAACTTTTTTAAAAAGAAAGAAAAGAAAACAGACAAACACACAGGGAACAAGGGCACACAAACACACAGACAAATCCAACAATCACTGAAACCAAAAGGGAAAAAGTAAAAGAAGGAAAAAAATATATAAGGGGGAAAAAAAGAAGAAGGAGGAAAAACAAATAATACAAATAAAAAAGAAGAAAAGAAAAGAAAAAGGAAAAAACCCAAAAGACAAAGGACAGTCTAAAAGCATAAAACCAGAATTCCCAGCTACAAATAAAGAGCAGGGTGTATACAGTGCTGATGGAAGAGCATATACAAAGAGAGAAATGACAGGGCAGAGAGGTAGCATTAATTGGATGATGACCAAACAGAGTGACTAGAAGTCTTAATTCAGAGAGAAGGAGGAGAATATGGTAAGAGGCGAGGAGAAAGAAATGAAGATAATGTTACTCAAAGAAACTATATAGTCTGATTACTCCAGAGAGTGAGATAGAAAGGTAACAGTGGAGGTGTAGAATATACATCTAGAGAATGGATTAAATGTGACTGTTCAAGCTAACCAATGACCAGAGTGCCCAGTCCAGCAGAGGGGAGGGATACGAATGAGACAAAGGAAAGTATATCTGAATAGAAAGAATTGATCTAGAATTAATCATGGTAGTGCGTCCATGTTGGTCTTGCCCCAGGCACTGGTAAGAAAAAGAAAAAAAAAAAGCTCTCTAAAGGGGATGGGCGTGGTTTGGCGTAGGCTGGTCTTGGCCTCCACTGCGACCCACTGACTGCTCTGTGAGATCCTGTCTTGGTGGTTGTGGGGAGAAAAATGGCGGCACCTAAGTCTCTTCTCGAACCTAGCGTTGCAACTCACTCTTTTGGGTTCGATCTCCCTGTGCCACAGGAATAGCCAAGGTGAGCCTTGCTCTATGTCCCAAGCCACTGCCTCATTTCCAGATGTTAGTCCGCCCACCCCATTGATACCGCCCAAAATAAACCCGCAGGCTGAGTCCCTCTGAGCAGTTTCAAGCCTGTCACCTCCCCACAGGGGATACAGCCGAGCTAGAAGAGCAGTGGAGCGGCTTCATTTGTGCCACTTCCCCTCCGGGTTAAGGTGGCAGCAGAGTAGCAGTTCTCCTGGCTTTGTCTGGGACGGGGCGTCCAGCTCAAGATCAGCTGCACAGCTGGAAACCAGATCGCTCTGTGTCCCGAGCTGAGGTTTTTCTCTTCTCCAGGGACAGGGACAGTTCCTTGAGCCATTTCAGCTGCTCTTTCTTTCCCCCTCAACTCACCGTGGCTCCCTGCAAAGGGGGCTTCTCCCCTCCCTCTGTGTCTCTGGGTTCTGGCTTGTTTTTATCTTCCCCACTTCGCACTTAGCTATAAGGTTGTTTTTTTCAGTGGACTCTGTCTCCTTTTCCTCCCAAACGCCTGGATTCTGTAAGGTTACTCATGGCTTCAGGCCGTCTCCCTTTGAGAGATGGGGGCGAGTGAAATGTATGGAGCTCCCTACTTCCCCTCCATCTTCCCTCTTCTGGGTTTTGGATTTTTTTCTTCATTTTGTTTTAAAAACTGTATATTACTATATAGTCTTCTCTTTGGAGTTTCTAGGGTCTTATGAGAGACATGAATTATATCTATATCTCTTTTCTATATCATGTAATATGTGATATATGATTTGTGCTTAAAGTCATTTATATTGATCTGTTTACTGTTAAAACCAATAATTCATGAGAGAATACAGTATGCCTAAGTAGGTTTTTTATATCTCTTAAAATTCACTTGTAAGCATTTGAAAATCATATTTTCTTTAGGCAATGCATAGTAATACATATGTTCAGAGGTTTNGGGCTCTGTGCTGACTGCCAGCTCAGAGCCTGGAGCCTGTTTCAGTCTTCGACTCCCTCTCTCTCTGACCCTCCCTTGCTCACGCTGTCTCTCTCTCTCTCTCTCTCCTAGAAATAAATAAAACATTAAAAAAAAAATTAAAAATAAATAAAAATAAAAAATAATTTTAATTTTATTTTAAATCTCTTATTCAAACAGTAAGAGATCGTTCTTAATGGAAAATTCAAAATGCACATATAATTGTACAAATAAGCATTTGTATCAGCACTTTTATTCATTTAATATAGATATGTATATTCATTACATAGTATGTATTAAAAGCTGACTATTTTGGGAGCACCTGGCTGGCTCAGTTGGAAGAGCATGTGGCTCTTGATTCTTGATCTTGGGGTCATGACTTTGAGCCTCATATAAGGTGCAGAGATTACTTAAATAAACTTTTTTAAAGCTATTTAGGAAGAAATCAAAATAATTCTCACTTCTGTCCTTTTTCTAGTTTTATTTCATACTGTACTATCCATTAAAATAATAAATATAAGGTGATATTTCTTTTACTGTTTTTAACTGAAGTATAGTTAACATACAATGTTATATTTCAGGTTTACCACATAGTGATTCAGCAATTCTATACATTTGCTCACCACAGTAAGTATAGCTACTGTCACTTTACAACATTATTATAATATTATGGACTATATTTCCTACACTGTAGTTTTCATTCCTGTGACTTACTTATTTTATAACTTTAAGTCTGTACCTGGTGATCTC
>NW_027529549.1:2789611-2815504 GCF_008692635.1 Crocuta crocuta
TAGTTTTATTTCATACTGTACTATCCATTAAAATAATAAATATAAGGTGATATTTCTTTTACAGTTTTTAACTGAAGTATAGTTAACATACAATGTTATATTAATTTCAGGTTTACCACATAGTGATTCAGCAATTCTATACATTACACTTGCTCACCACAGTAAGTATAGCTACTGTCACTTTACAACATTATTATAATATTATGGACTATATTTCCTACACTGTAGTTTTCATTCCTGTGACTTACTTATTTTATAACTTTAAGTCTGTACCTGGTGATCTCCTTTGCCTTTCTTACTCATCCCCTTAATTCCCTACCCTCTGGGAATCACCTAATTTGTCCTCTGTATTTATGATTCTGTTTCTGCGTTCGTTGTTGTTGTTTTGGTTTTTTTGGTTGGTTTTTAGATTCCATATAAAATTGAGATTATATGTTATTTGTCTTTGACTTATTTCACTTAGAATAATACCCTTTATTTCCAGCCATATTTTCAGAAATGTCATGATTTGACTTTTTTATGGCTGAGTAATATTCCGTTGTATGTATATACCATATCTTCTTTATCCATTCATCTATTGATGAAACACTGGTTGCTTCCATAACTTGGCTATTGTAAATAATGCTGCTATAAACATAAGGGTGCATATATATACTTTTGAGGGAGTAAATACCCAGTCATGGAATTACTGGGTTGTGTTGCAATTCTATTTTAATTTTTTGAAGAAACTCCGTACTATTTTCCACAGTGTTTACACCAATTTACATTCCCACCAGCAGTGCATGAGTGTTTCCTTTTCTCCACATCCTCACCAACAGTTATTTCTTGCCTTTTTGATACTAGACATTCTGACAGAGATAAGGTGATATCTCATTGTGATTTTGATTTGCATTTCCCTAATGATTAATGATGCACAGCATTTTTTCTTGTATCTGTTGACCATCCATATATCTTCTTTGGAAAAACGTGTATTCAGGTCCTCTGTCCATTTCTTAATTGGATTGTTTGTTTTGGTGTTTAATCCTGTAAGTTCTTTATATATTTTGGATATTAATCCCTTATCAGTTTTCTTTTTTGTTTTTATTCTTTCAAAACTTTTAATTTTAGGTTTATTTAAGGTCATTTGCACATGTGTATAGAATATTTAGTTTATTCTAACAGATAACAAGACAGCCCCTTCAGTGAGGCCCTGGCCGAAACGAATTTGAATTTGCTTTACTTATAGAGCAAGAGGATAACATTAAACATTGAAGATTTTGACTTGTTCTTGTTTTTAAGTTCTTTTCCTTTCCCTTTTCTGTTCACATTGGTATGTGAATTTCTTATACCAACTGTGGTGGCGTTATGTTTCAAATTTACTGTAGATAAAGAAATATTAGGCAACATTATCATATACTCTTACAAACTAAGCCCTACATGTTAGGATTTCTGTAATGGCTAAGAATTAAATAAAATTGCATATGGTCAAATTGTGTAATTTTAATTGAGCTACTTTTCTACTGAGTTTTTGTGATTGCTGCCTTAATCTAATAGATTTGTGTATGTCTGTGTACATGTAAGCAACATTCTTTAAATGAAAGAAGTAAGCAATAAAGAATAAAAGGGAATTTTGCGAAGTGCTTCGTAAATATAAATTGAGTGATAGAAATCTTGATCAGAGATATATTTTTCTCAGAACCACAATGCCATATGTTCAATGTTGAATGAAGCATGGTTTGTAAAAATCAGCGTCATATTCTAAAGAGGCTGGATTGTATAACAAGCATAACTATTTTTGTATTATTTTCTCAAATTTCATCTGTTTATAGCTACTATTTCCAACTAATGTTTGGTAACACACAGCATGATCTGCAGGAATACTAAGAGAAAGTTTAAATATATATAAATTATTTTTATAAGTGTAGTTACAGTGTAAATTTCCTGAAGCATTAAAAAGTTGAATAGAATAAATTACTTAAGATGCAATACTGATAGTTCATAATGCCTGTTAGTTAAATAGCCCTTAAAATTCTTTGCAGACTTTTCGGCCATCTCACTCTTTTCTTACATAATCTACCAAAATTGTTGGACAATAAAATAAAGAATAAAATTTAATACTCTCATATGCAAAGTAGAAGTTTACCTCTTTGGTAATGTCACATATCCTGAAGCAATTCTTTACATTAAATACTGAACAAATTTTCTACCGTTAGCATATGCCCTATTAAATTTTATTTCAACATTTATTTATTTTTAAGAGACAGAGACAGAGTGTGAGCAGAGGAGCAGAGAGAGAGGGAGACAGAATCAGAAGCAGGCTCCAGGCTGTGAGCTGTCAGCACAGAGCCCCATGCAGGGCTCAAACTTATGAACCATGAGATCATGACCTGAGCTGAAGTCCGGCGCTTAACTGAGCCACCCAGGTGCCCCTAGCATATGCCCTATTAAATATATCATTGCCCAGGCACTAAAATACAAAGGTGAAATCAAGCAACAGGACATTTTCCATTTCTTATTCTTGAATAATTGCTTCTATCCAATAAACTCCATCCTTAATGCTTTGGACAGTATACTTTTCTGCCTTGTACAGGGTTAGAATTTGTTATGATAAATACTATGATTTCTTATTCTTTCAAAGGAAAAAATTATCATCCAACTATAATAAGTGTTAAATTGGGGAGGAGGCTGTATTGCATTGATAGTAACATCATTGACTTTGGATTCAGAAAAACAAGTTTGAATTCAAGGTCCGCATATATTAGCTGAATATACAAATTTGGGCATGCTCTTTAATCTCCTGAATCCTCATTTATTTCACTTTAAGATGAGGATAATATTGGTACTTTCTCATCAGGTTTCTATGAACCAAATAGGAAATAGTCAATAAATATTTATGAGTTAACTGAAAGTTATAATTGCCAAAATGTAACTCACATTTCTGGACATCATGATTAAAGATGTGTGTGCTTTATTCTTGGTAATTTTAAGTTCAGCCTCTGCATTACTAGCAGCAATTGACTGGGTTATAGTCAGTTTTATTATTTGGAAACTTTATTCCCATTTATTATTTATGTAATACCCCCAATGTTTGCAATACATTGACAGGGCATATAAAACACAGTCATTTCTCTTGTGGAGTTTCCATTTATAAGAAAACAAAATGGGAAAAAAGGAACTAGTTCCTAAAGTTATGTGACATTCATTGAGGTGGAAGGAAGTATTTGTCCTCCTACACTTACATATCAGTAAGTAGCCAACCTACTTGGTCCTTATATTAAGATTCTTCAGAATACATTTTGAGGGAAGTAAGGAAAATGAGTACTTTGTGAAATAAGAGAAGATTGCTATGGGAGTATTAAAGAAGCTCCCTACTTCTTCACACTAAAGGTAATGAGATGATACTAAAGGGCTCCAATGCCAATGAGAAGGACTAACTATGTGTGTTGCAGATATTAAAGGGGAAAATAGCCAGTGAAAGGTAAGGGAACTATACACTGAGAACGAGTTGATGACCTTTTTAACAGCACCATAGAAATAGATACTACAGAACTGAATCCATGTAATTCCCATCTCTTTATCTTCATCTCAGTATTTATAAATCTTGTCCGTTATCTCTATTTTGTACTCCTATATCTCAGTAGAGAGAGTAACCTTGCTCCTTTTTATTTTCTCTGGGACTTAGTTCAATTAATTTTGCTTGCCCCTCCAGTCTTTAATCTGTTCTCTGCTGCCAAACATACTCAAAAGTGCCCTAGGCTAAAGGCAAACAAGGACTAAAATCTCTCCTTGGCTCTGTCTTCCTTACCACACCCATCATTCTGTTTTCTTTCATAACTTGCCTTCTTTAAGTCTACACTACCTCTGACTCCTCCCCTGTCTTTTATTTATCCAATCTAGTATACTATCTATAGAAACTATTCTCTTAAGGATTAATGGTGACCTTAATTTTTAATGGAACATTTCACAAATTTGCATGTCATCCTTGCACAGGGGCCATGGCAATCTTGTCGGTTATCATTTGAATTTTAGTGAATATTCTGCTAAAGTAAGCACAATGATCACCCCTTAATTACAAGACCCAGTATCCTAACCTCCCTCTTGATGTACCTTATCTCTGCAGTATTTGATAATATTGATCTCTTTCCATAAAAGCCTGTTCTCCATTGTATTCTCAAAAATCACTCCTTCTATAGTGTTATTTCTCTCACACTCTAATACCTTCATCAGATTTTCTTTCTTTGTCCCATCTAGCCAGACCATGTCTCATATGATTTGTTCTCATGGCATAGGTACCCTGAATGAAGAACTACATTTAGTGAAGGCACTACTATGAAAGCACTCCATGATCATCTGTGAAGCAGATGAAAGACAGGTATCTTGCCAAGATAACAAAGAGTGGAAGGAACACAGAATGGAGTCTTCATGGATGCTAATATTGACATCAAATTAAAGTATATACGAATCAGGACTTCAGCTTTAGTAATGGCAGGCAATAACTTGGACTAACCATCCCACTAAGAACAATTAGAAAATCTAGGAAAAATGTGTTTTTATTAATAGCTATTTGAAAACATTAAAAAGCTAATAAGGCAGTGAAAAATATCTGGGAGAAGAAGGAAACCCAAAGAGGTTACCTTAGCATTTGTAACTGCCAATTGCCAATTAATTCCAGAGAAGGCAACTGAGAAAGAAAACAGAACTTTTGATCATCTTTTATGGAGTACAGGTGAACTGGAAGTCAATTGGACCTTGAAAGAACTGAAATTCAGTTTCAAATCCTCTTAGTCCTTAAAATTGGATTAAACTGATCCTAGATGCTAGAGTCCCTAACTGTTCAACAAAAGCAATTTTAAATACTCTTTGGGGGAGGAGGGGGGGCTGCACACAAATAATTTCTGTGATGCTTCATATTTATTGTCTATTACTGAATCAGAAAAATAACCAGTTATGAAGAGACAAGGCATGATTTTTAAAAGAAGGAGAAAAATACAGATAATTTAAAAATACTCATGGAGTATGTAGACAAATGCTACAAATCTGTTCAAGGAAATAGAGCTGAAAACTATAAAGAATAAAACAATTGAAAATATACAACTGAATGATGTAGTATTCAAACTTAAGAATTTAGTGGACTAATTAAAGAGCAGATTATACTGAGCTAAAGATAATCATGAACTGGAAGATATCTCAAAAGGAAATATCCAGAATAATGCATAGAGAGACAAAAGATAGGAAACAGAAAAGTATGAATAGCATAGGAGTTACCACTAGAGGTCTAATTCATGTGTGATTGGAATCTCAAAGGGAGAAAAGAGAAAGAAAAAAAAAGTCATGTGAAGAGAAAATGGCTGGGAATTTTACAAAGCTAATGAAAGACATTAAGCTACAAATTCAAAAGCCTCAAAACTTCCTAGAAACAGCCTCTTAAAACCTACTGGAAATCAGAATCAAAGGCAACAGGCATTCTCTAGGAATGTGGCTTACATGAGGTATTCTTAGGGAAGGAGAACTACTGATGAAATAAAACAAACCAAGATAGGAAAAACAAAAACAAAATATCAGTAAGGGAGAAGTTTGGTAAAGGTACCATGATAAGGAATCCATGTAATACAGATATAAGAGTAAATAACTATGGGAATTATGGCTATGGGATAGAATACAAGCATAAGTCTTGAAAATGTGAAATTAACAGAATTCACCAAAATTATGAGGTTAAGAGGTCAAGATACAGGGAAGTATAGTGCACCAGTTTCCTTATTTTTAGAGCAAGGACTCAGTACTTTGAAAATTTGAAGCATATAGTTTCTTTTAAAAACATTCCAACCTTTTTGTACATTACATAATTGTAACATTAAGGGGTTTTTTTGTAGTAAAAATATATATATGTAAATTCAGCAGTTTTCCACTCTAATTTCTTTTCAGTTAAATTCAAGTAAAATTAAATGTTCTGTTTTTATTTAAAAATAAGATACATCATGATGTGTCCCATTTGCAAAAACAAAACAAAACAAAAAAAAAACATTGTTGATCTATTTACTCTTCTTAATGATATATGAAAGATATTCTTTGTTAATGATGTTAAATTCTGGGTGGAGGAATGTGGGGTGTTTATTCATTCTGTGTTAAACATAGCACAATGTGACTGTTTATAATGAGCACTTACACGCTTTATAAAAACAATCTCATTGTTAGTATTATTATTTTTAAAGAGCACAGGTTTTGGAATCTGACAGACCTTTGTGTAAATCTGGGCTATGACACCAAGTAGCAGAATAGCCTTAGAAAATTTACTTTATCATTGGACCTCAGTTTTCTCATCTGAAAAATAATGATGCTAATACCTATTTTATAAGGTGATTGCATTAAGCATAAATATGTACACATAACAATCAGTTTATGGCCAAAGCAATCAATATTTATCTTTTTTTTATTTTCATTTATTGAGTTCTGGCTGTTTTGCTAGTTTGTCATATAAGCTACAACAAATCAATTCATCTCTTTGCTTATTTACCTATAAAATAACAGAATTTTCATGAGACATTCCATCATATCCTCCACCTCTTCTAGAGCTGACTCTCATCTACATGGCTTCTTTGCAATCTGTCATGTTATTCCATGACCACTCCCCCTCCCCAAATCTCTTGCTCCACTCTGTTCACAATTGATTGGTCCAGGGGAAGATTCTAAGGCAAACTAGATTAATCCTAGCTACAAGTGATTGATTTAATCTAGACCAATAATGTATTCTTTTCTTAAAATTGTTTGATTTAATGTGAAAAAGAAATATCTTGATCCCTCTTCAATATGTGAAAGATGATGTAAAACTGAAGAACTCTTAGGAGCATACATTCCCACCATGTAAAAAAGAGTGACTGTAACTTGCAGAGACAATAAAAAGATAGGAGTTGGAGAACTACTCCTGGGAGCATTCTCATTCCAGATCTCAGTTGTTCTGGAAGCCCAGCTGTATACATGCATTTTCCATGAATTTGCTGTGTTACCCATTCTTGGACTCTGTAAGCCACTATACTCCTTCCCTCCTCCTATCGCTTTTTTTTTTTTTTTTAAGGAAATCACTTCAGGTTGAATTTCGGTTACTTATGATTAAACCAGTATAGGTTTAGAATAGATTATTTTTAAGAATTATTTTACCTGAATGTTTAATAATTCCTTAAAATATGTTCTTTAAAGTTCCTTATTTACTGATTCACTTAAATGTGACCTTCATGATATTAATGAACACTGATGAAGTTATTTTACATACACAATTGTACAATGCATATCTAGTTTCTAAGCAATAAAATAAGTCCTCAAACTTATCTAACTAGATGTCACATGCCTTTGTTATTAGTCTTTCTAACTAAATTTAAATATGTCCAAGCCATGGAATTTTCATTTAAGTGATAGAAAGCATCTTACATTCCTGCACAGTTCTGATATGGTAAGGGAAAAAACGAATATGTCCTCTTCCCAAATTTACATATATTCTTTATAATTCTGCTTTTCTCTTTTTAATGACACCATATTTACTTCTTTATCTATAAATGTATTTTCACACAGAAACCCTTTGGTGATGAAGAAGAAAACCATGTTTTAGAGCCAGCCAGATGGTTTTCCATTTTCTGTTACGTACATATAAATATATTTTTCATGGTGGGGAGGGGTCACAGAGAAGAAAGAAAGCAAAACCTGTGGTGAACGTTGAACCTATCTAGTTATCCTAGAATCTATCATTGTTCGTTTGAAGAAATTCAACATTTGCCTTACAACCAGAGAATAAACATCAGCTGCTAGAGAAAGCTATTGAATTTCAAAATCCCTTTGAAATGTCACATTAACCTGTTTAACTTTCAGTCAGTTCTTTATAATATCAAACATTTCCTGATGACTCCCAGATCTAAGACTGCTTATATTTCTCTAACTTAAAAGCCTGTTTCCTTCACTTGCAAACAAACTGTGGTGAATGAATCAACACAATTTGGGCCTGGGAAATGTGTATCGCAGCCACATTCTGTGTGCAGTCTTTCTACAGGTTAGCTCAATTTGTAGATGTTGAACAGGGTCAAATGCTGAATCTCGTTGATTTGGCTAAAACTACACAGCTCTAGCCTTTTATTTAGCCCTCTATTAAATTTTAATCTTTAAAGCTGTATTTGTTTCATAGATCATCTTTTATTCTCTGATGTGTAGAAGTCAGGTAACAACCATTAACTTATTTTACTCAACAACATTTACTGAGTATCCACTTGCTAGTTGCTGAGGGCAAAAGAGTGAAAAGAAAAGTTGTGCCCCTTGTTCATGAAGAGCCACATTATAAATTGAGACACAGAATGTAAGTTCTAAGAAGTTAGAATATAATAGGTTAAATTCTGTAATAGAGGTTAAAATATTGAGATCACAAAGAAATGCATAAGTGAATGAATGCTCCTTTCAAGCAGAGCTGAATTTATAACTTAATGTTTTAGTGTGAAAGCTACCAGAATTTTGTACTGAATCATCGATAGTGTCCTGGGACATAATCAACATCAGGTGCCTTTCCTTTTAATGCCATCGATAGTCTTCCTGTCTTATACTTATTGTTGTTCACTGAACTCCATGAACTTTCATTTTCATACACATGTTCACATTATTAAGAAGGCTAATAGTCATAGACGTGGATGACTACCTTACAATTATTGTGAACTATCATATCTAAATGAGCCATTTCATTCTAGAATTAGGATTCCCTTTTTTTAAATTGAAGTATAGTTGACACATAATATTATATCAGGTTTAGGTGTACAGTATAGTAGATGATTCAACAACTCTATGCTATGCTCATCACAAATGTAGCTGCCCTCTGTCACCATACAACACTATTATAATACCATTGACTATGTTCTTTATACTGTACCTTTAATCCCCATGACTCATTCATTCCATAATTGGAATCCTGTACCTCCCACTCCCTTTTACTCATTTTGCCCATCCCCTCACTCCCCTCTCCTCTGGCAACCACATGTTTGTTCCCTGTATTTATGAGTCTATTTCTACTTTTTCATTTGTCTTGTTTTTTAGATTCAGTATATAAGTGAAATTATATGGTATTTGTCTTCTCCACCTGACTTATTTCCCTTATTATAATATCTTTGAGTTCCATTCATGTTGTTGCAAATGGCAGGATCTCATTCTTTTACATGGCTGATTAATATTCCATTGTGTGTATATAACACATCTTCTTTATCTGCTGATGGACAATTGAATTACTTCCTTATCTGGCCAATTGTAATAATAATGCTGCAGTAAACATAGGAATGCATGTATCTTTTTTGAATTAGTGTTTTCATTTTCTTTGGGTACATACCCACTAGTGGATTACTGAATCACATGGTAATCTATTTTTAATTTTTTGAGAAACGTCCAAACTGTTTTTCACAGTGGCTGGCACCAATTTACATTCCCACCAATAGTGTAAAAGTGTTCATTATTTTCCACATCCTTGCCAGCACTTGTTAGTGTGTGTGTATGTGTGTGTGTGTGTTTCTAACCATTTTGACAGTGATGCCTAATTGTGGTTTTGATTTGCATTTATCTGATGATGAGTGATTCTGAGCATCTTTCCTTGTGGTTGGTAACCATCTGTGTGTCTTCTTTGGAAAAATATTTATTCAAAATATCAAGGAATAAACTTAACCAAGAAGTTGAATGACCTGTACCTATATCATGAAAACTATAAAACATTAATGAAAGAAATTGAAAACAACACAAACAAATGGAAAGATATTCCATGGTCATGGATTTGAAGAACCAAAATTGTTAAAATATCCATAGTACCCAAAGTAATCTATAGATTCAGTGCAATCCCTATCAAAATACCAATAATACTTTTCACACGGCTAGGACAAGTAATCCTAAAATATTTATGGAATCCCCAGATATCCTGCAATCTTAAGAAAGAAAAAAGGTGGAAGTTTCACAATCTTAAATTTCAAACTAAAGTACAAAGCTACTGTAATCAAAGCAGTATGGTACTGGCACAAAAATAGACACACAGATCAATAGAACAGAATAGAGAGCCAAAATAAATCTATGCTTGTATGGTCAATTAATACATAACAAAGGATTACAAGGCAGGAAAAACCAGACCACTGTCTTATACCATACATAAAAAAAACTCTCAAAATGGAATAAGACCTAAAAGTGAGACATGAAATCATGAAACTCCTAGAAGAGAAAATAGTAATCTCTTTGATATTGACCTTAGCAACATTTTTCTACATATATATCTCCTCAGGCAAGGGGAACAAAAGCAAAAATAAACTATTGGGATTACACCAAAATAAAAGCCTTTTGCACAGTGAAAGAAATCATTAACAAAATGAAAAGGCAACCTACTGAATGGGAAAAGATATATGCAAATGATGTACTTAGTAAAGGGTTAATATACAAAATACAGAAAGAATTTATACAACTCAACACAAAACAAAACAAAACAAAAACAAATAATTTTATTAAAAAGTAAAATTATGATCCTAAATATTTTTGAAGCGATGGCCTCCTATGAGAATCCTATTAAAATTACAGCCTCCTTATTTATTTATTTATTTATTCATTCATTCATTCATTCATTCATTCATTCTTAATATTTACTGATTTTAGAGAGAGAGAGAGAGAGAGTGCAAGTGGGAATGGGGCTAAGAGAGAGACACACACAGAATCTGAAGCAGGCTCCAGGCTCTGAGCTGTCAGCACAGAGCCCAGTGTGGGGGCTCAAACTCACGGACTGTGAGATCATGACCTGAGCTGAACTGGGTTACTTAACGCTTAACTGACTGAACCACCCATGCGCCCCAGAGTCTCTTTAAATAAACAGGTGCACGCAGACTAATTTTGTATAATATTAAGGGGTTATTAACCCTCATGTCCACGATGGGCTTGAGTTCAGTAACTCTAGCACTAGAAAAACATCTCAGTTCATCACATTTCCCAATCTGACCCTGTGAAACATCTAAGGATTAAGGCTGACAATTTCTACCATTCAGGTTCACCTTTCCTTCAGTCCCAGATACTTCAAGCTCCGTACATTGTTTTTGAGGATCCCAATCTTGGTATCAGACACTTGGGATACATCTCACGTGGGAAAAGATGCAAGCCACGCCCCCTGAAATCATGCTGTGCAGTGGCCCTGATTGGGAGGATGCTGCATTTTTTCATTCCTGTTCTCTATAGGGCCAATGAATTTGGTGCAGCTACAAAACAGCTTTAAAAATAAAATAACCAAAACAGATCTTTATAACAACATCCAAAATCAAACTAATTCATACTAGCATCCTCTCTAAAAATTGCTTCAGGCTGACTACACCAGGACTGCCCTTCTGATCAGCATTAAAAGACAAGTGTAGGCTCTTGGTAAATTGATGCATTCCTGGCTAGGAAACAACCACAGCATATATTAAGCCAGGAATGATGGTTTTAGGGAAAAATATTTAAAGCATTATTTTTTTTTAAAAAAGAGGGAATGGGAATCTTCCTTCGCCACTCATAAAATATTGCTTATTCAGGTATTGTAGGATATTTAACTGAATAACCTTGAAGCCCAAATGCCAAAATTATAGCTCATATGCTATAGTATACATATACATATAGTATATATGTAGCTGTTTTACAGACACATCTTCAGCATGATTCCCCAGTTAAGCTATTTCTTGTATGCATTTAATTTTTGGAATGATTATTTCCTTGCCATTAAATTTTAAAAATTCCCCAAATTATTCTAGACACCATCTTTTTTTTTTTTTTTTAACCCAGTGAAATACTCTGTTGTGTTTTTAAATGGCATTATTTGGAACAGACACATCATACTTTGAGGAAAGGGCACATTGTTAAGTTTGTTAAAAGCTATAATGGACATCTTGAATCTTTTCTTAGGGTTAAAAAAACCTCTCTGCTAGCAGTTAATAAATGTTAATAAGAATTTTTTTCAGAAAAGTGGCTACAATATTGCAGTGTTAATTGCATTACTCTGTGGGAAAAAATTCAGTGAGTCATATTTTATAGTTGTTACTGATGCAATTTGGAGAACTTTTGAGGCACTTGATAAAGAATGAGGGGACTCCAAACGTGATAAAATGAGTCTAGAAAGACCATTTCTTTTAATAGGGTTTAGGAAATTTGCAATTAAGAATAGACTAAAGCAACTTGAAATTGTGTTATGAATTCATACTCTTTTCAGACTCAACAGGATCAGTGATTTCAATTGTTCCCAACCTTTAGAAGATTGAGGATCCCTTTTGCTATTCCTTTATACCAGCTTTTCCCTATCACACGAACCTCATGTTAAGGGGGGAAAATGTGTTTTTCTACTAAGTATAAATAAAATGTATTGCTGTATTTTATTAGTGAAACACATATGTAATTACTAAACAGCTTCTGTTCAGTGTAAAACAACTTTTGTTACCATGATGGATCAAAATAATTCCAGAAAATGGGGCACCTGGGTGGCTCAGTCGGTTAAGCATCTGACTTCGGCTCAGGTCATGATCTCACCGTTCGTGGGTTCGAGCCCCGCGTTGGGCTCTGTGCTGACAGCTAGCTCAGAGCCTGGAGCCTGTTTCAGATTCTGTGTCTCCCTCTCTCTGACTCTCCCCTTCTCATGCTGTCTCTCTCTCTCTCTCTCAGAAATTTTTTTAAAAAAAATTTAAAAACCCAAAGTAATTCCAGAAAAAAAGGCAGTTACGTGATATTTAAGTTAACCTTCACAGACAGACCAAATATGAAAAACAGAAAATTTAACTACATTAAGAAACCAAAGCAAGTTTGTAGGCTCTCCAAGATTAGATGTCCATGTTTATTAACAACAGATTGATAAGTGTGCTCATGGCTCATGACTCAAAAATGCCTGATTCCTTTGTAAATAAAAGAAAATTGATAATTAAAAACAACAAAGATGAAGTACTAAATGCCTGAGTTGAAGCTTTTCACACCTCTCCCTGTAATATACTTCATCTCTTCTGTCAGTTAAATCCTTTCACATCATCAAATGTTTTTGAGTTTTGTACATGAGAATGTATCTTACTTTCTTCTACAAGAGGGAACCTAATTGACTAAGGATCTAAGCTGCTGCACTATGAAGTTTGTCCCTGCATTTGCACTGAGGCTGTGCCTACAATGGGCTGCTTCTCATCAGTAACTGAGTAAGGTAGGAGAGTAATACAGTCCTGTTCCTGAGAACCAGAGGAATGCTTTGACAGCCAACTTTGGTTCAAGGACTCATAACTGGTTTTACCGAACCTTTCATCCACCCTTCCTTACCTCTCCTTCACTAGGGGTCAGATGTATATCACAGCCGGATGACTGTTCTAGACATCTTATGCTTCCTCCCAATTCCCTTTCATGCAGGCATTTCTCTTAATAAACTTGCACATTTAATTCTCTCTTTGCACCTGTTTCTCAGAAGGTCTGGACTAATACATCAACTCAAATAATTTTTTTTTTCAGTTTCTCAAACTGCATATGTACATAATACTCTGCAAAAGAAATCAAAGAACATGGCCTTTTATAATGTGGCCTCACCTCATTACCCTGGCTGCTTCTACCATCTCTAGGCTCCAGGTATGCCCAGCTCACTACAAGTACCCAGGACCCTGTGCCTTTGAAAATGCTATCCCCTTGCCTAAAATGACTTCCTCTCTAGTTTATATGGCAATGTTTACAAGACTACATGTGAGTCATCTCCTTTGGTAAGCCTTTCCTGACATCTATAAGCAGAATTCAGAGAGTGTCCTCTTGCATCCATACTTGATTTAGCTTTCTTGATCTTCACACTTTTGAAGACGGGCCAGCTGTTTCTTAGAATGTCTTGCAGTTTGGATTCATCCAATATTTCTTCATTATTGGATCTATAACCATTATTATACCTATTGTGTATTTTTGGCCAGACTGCCTCACTTCATTATATTTTACCAGTCGCACATGATGGGAATTGGTCCCATTACTAGTGTTGCTCATTTTTACCACTTTATCAAGATGGTATCTACCAGGTTTCTCTACTTTTTGTTCCATCTATAACTAACAAGTATTTTGTAAGAGTGTTTTTTAAAACCATGTAAAAGTTTCACTCCTTGCCTCATTTTCACCTACCTGTTTTAGTATCCACTGAAATTTCTTGCCTGGGCTAATTATTACTATGCTTATTACCAAATGGTAACTTTCTAAAACCATTATTCCTTCTACATTTCATTGAAGGCTTTCCACTATATGGAAGAACTTTCTCTTCTATGCATCTGTTTAGTCATTCATTTATTTATATCAGTGGAGTACTAGTTAATTCAACGAGTTATAGTTCATTGTATCATTTCTTTAAAGGCTCCAATTGTCCTTTATTTGGCCAGTTGGAGCCCCCTTAAGTTTACTTCTGTGTTCTTTTGACATGCCCCCATCCTTCTTTGAGCATTTCCTTACTTTCTGTTATCAAAGATGATCCAGGTTCATCGTGTTCTTTTCTATCCCCAACCCTGATTAGTCATTTCTTCAAGAAGCCCTGGTTCATTTAGTATTTGACACCAAGAGCACAAGGTATTCATTACTACTACGCTGCTGCTGCTCCCAAACCTTTCCAGTAGATAGCTAGCAACTACACACACATTTACATCTATATTTATTTATTTGTCTATAATGAATACGATTAGCTCGCTCTGGTACGTCCAATTCCAACCCAATGGCAGCTGCATTTATTCTTTTTCCATATTTTAACTCTTTATCCAATAGTGAGAAACTTGACTCTTATTGTTGTTGACGTATTTATTTATTTGCTCAATCTCCCTGGAGGTAGCCAATTTTCTTTCTGATACTGCTGGGCCACCACCTTCTTTGCAAATACACCTACCCCATGCTAAGGTTAGCCTCCTCTGTGCCAGCCTGTAGCCTACCTTGTCAGACCCAACTCATGGCTATTGAACAACAGAAAGAAAAATGCAAATAAATATTTTTTAAAGAAAAGAAAGAGCTAAGGGGAAGGGGAGAGGGAGAGATATGCCTGCTAGTGTTTTTAGTACTTTTTTGTCTCTTAAAAAAAAAGAGCAGCTTTAGGGTTAGAGCCTTCTATAAAGAATAGTATCTATCTAGAAATTAATAACACAATTTTTGTTTTAATTGTGAATGTTACCTGATTTATTTTTTTCTTTAAATATATTTTTAATTGAGGAAAAAGTTACATACTTTAATCGGCATAGTTCTTAGGCATATAATTCAATGAGCTTTAACAAATATATATACCACATTGAGATGTATAACATTTACATCTCCCTAGAAGATCCCAGTCAATTTCCACTCCTTGTAGGCAATCAGTTTTGTGATTTATATCAGGATTGGTTTTGCTGCTTTGTAAATATTTTTAAATAATATGTTAATGAAAAAAATTAAATAAGATACAAATGACAAAAATGATGAAAGGATTAGAGGATAGCACAGAAGGTGTTGTATAAATGATGGGAGTTTGGGCACAATGGTTTGTTTCAGGGACATCTTGCAGAGTTGTTCTCTCGCCCTTAGTAATGTTTCTCTGCTACACTGGAGACAGCCACCAATGTTAGTCAGGCTAATGGATACAAGCTCTAACCTCTCTCTACTGCCTTTGTATGTACTCATTTTTTCAAGCATTTACTATATACCTACTGTGTGTTCCAGGAGCTATAGATAAATAATTAAAAAATGCCTGCATTCAAAATGGAGATGATCAAGTGCGCATGGCACATTCTCCAAGATAGATCACATACTGGGACATAAAGCAGCCCTCAATAAATTCAAAAGAATANAAATATGGCCATAATTATTGGTTCTAATTTATGGATTATGGTCAAAATTCACAAATCTACAGATTTGGAAGATGACAATTTCAGAGGCACTGGGAAGAAATGAAAAAAAAAGGGGAGAGCAAAGAGGGTAGAATTCCTATTTAACAATTTGCATGTGATTTTTAATAAATAAAAGTAGTTGTTTATAAAGTTATATCTGGCATTAACAAAATAAAAGGGTCACCCATAATCTACAATTTAAGCATATTAAACACTGAATCAACCCAAGTTTGCTGAAACAGTTGCCCCTCTCATGGTAAAATCCATCTACAAAGAAAATTACTTGGTTTGAAGATTGTGGGAGAAGAGCCTGGTCTTTCTAAATGATCACTTCTTCTCTTGCTCTACATGTTTTTGCTTTTATATCTTCTTATTGTTCAGCATCTGACCCACGTTGGGGAATTCCTTTTGTACTTCAGTTAGCACATTGTTAAAAGCACAAATATAGAACACAAAGTGATGTTGTCAAATAATCAGCAGGTATTCATTCGCTGCCTGGGCACTGTCCCCAAGGAGCTTTGCTCTATTTAAGAAAATAAATCACAATTTAAAACTTTTTAAATCTTGAGAGGTAGGAATTTATAAACCTCCTCATATACACTCCCTACCCTAAGTATTAAAATATACTCCCACTAGGTCATTGGTTACCATGAGTAACCAATGAAATGAGCTCCATTAATTTCTCCTTACAGTGTGGCAGTAGCACTAGAATGTCTTTTACTTGTTAAACCTAATGGAATTTGAAGCAGACTATTTAAAGTATGAATTCAGAAACAATCATTCATCAAGACAAATAAGTAAGCAACATGAACATCTCAAAAGTTCTTTCAAGCCCTTTTCTCCACTTCTCTATGACAGTATCTGCCTCACTAGCAAGTCACTGAGATGATATGTATGTGAGAGAGTGTTTCATAAACCATGGCCCACAGTCCAAGTGTAAGGGAGTATACAGTCTTTATCAGTCTGTACAGTTTGCTGCCTAAGCCATAGTATGACAGTGTGTGTTCCTGCATTTGAGTATCATTAAGTATAAACCCAAGGCAGTTTAATGTGATAGAGCAATAATCCCCAGTCACATATAATGTTTGATATATAATATTTCAATTAAGCTTGACAGGAAATTTATAACTAAGCAAAATAATCATAGGCAGGACTGAGAGGTCTTAAGTGAAGATGGCTAATGATTAAGAAATCTCTTAAGCCAAAGCTTGAGAGGGACAAAGTTTTATAAGCTCTGTTGGAAGGTTCATTTCACGTGGAGCCATGAAGCTAGTCACTTATTCTATCAGCTTTGATTTCCATCAAAAGGATTTCATTGTTATAAGAATGAAAATGGCTTTGTAGATGAAAATTGAGAGTCAGTGTAGGTAGTATAGATAATGTAATTTTATGTGATGTAATTTATTATTCTCTCTACATTAGGTCTACTTCCTTTCTTTTCAAATTGAGCTTGAGAATCTGAACTCTTAGAGATGTCCCCAGTCCCAGCCTGCACTTCTTGACAGCACAGATGAGAAATGCTGCCTGATCTTTCTGCTGGGAGGACAGAATGTTTAGGCAAAAATGGCTGACCAATGAACCAGCATACGTGGCTCTCTCACTTTGATGCTCTCACAGGAACATAATGGGGTGAGGTGAGAAGATGGAGAATGGGATATCAGAGTAGCAAAAAATGGGCTTCCCCTTTCCCACTCTAATCTTTAGATTTATTGGGCAATGCCAAACTAGAAAAGAGAGGAGCCTAAAATTGAGGATAGATTCTTTTTTATTAATTTTAATATTTGAAAATAACACTTTTATTAATATCCAGAAGAGGTCTAAAAAGCTAACGAATTAGCCTGAAAGGACAGAGAAGAAAGATCTCGTAGACTAGTTTGAGGGTAGCAGTGGAAATAAAAAGATAAAACTGATTAAACTCCATCTTCCTTAGCTTATCTAACAAACAAAATAAGAAAGGTCAGGGCAGTAAATGTTGCTTCTCACATAAAGACATAGAGCTTAAGGAAAATTAGTGAGTAGCACTATAAATGGGTGATTTTTTTTCGATTTTAAAAAACTTATTTTAAAACCAGTATTGAACTTCTAACTTTTAACACCTTCCTCTATGTTGTATGTCAACATATGCTGCCAAGAAAAGGGTATTGGGAACCACAATGGAAGAGAGTAGGAGATATGAATAGGCATTGAGTGTGATACTGGCGCTGAGCACAGATTTTACAATGATTTTACAATTATTTATACAGAAGTAGTAGTTGAGAAGTCTTTGCCTATCCCTGAACCTATTTTCAGTTATCAACTTTGAATGGAAGTATTCATATAATTTCATCTCTCATTCAGTGTTTTAAAGTTGGCTCTCTTGAAAGAACTTGAAAAATTATTATTTTTTAAATATATTTTAGAATCTTCTGGGCCCCATCAATCCAAAAGCCTGGAAACAAAAATTACATTTGAAGAATTTCATTTATACAGCAATTTGGAACTATTTTGTAGCTCTGCAAGGCTAGGCTTCCTTGTCTTTGGAGGAAAGCCACCATTCCATTGGTTAAACTCCATTGGTAGAAAAATGTTAATCCTTAACTGGTTTGCTGGATGATCAAGTGAAAAAATATATATACTGTGGCCTCCAGCATCTACTGCCACCATGATTTAGATTCTCCCTACCATCAAAACTTTATCTCATAATACCTTTTTCCTTCTGCTCACTACACTCTTAGCACACTAACTGTCTTTCTCTTCCTCAAAAACACCAAGCAAGCTGTTTCCCACCTCAAGGCCTTTGCATGTATTTTTCTCTCTACTTGTAATTTTATACTTACAGCTCTTTGCTCCTTCTCATCTTTTAGGACCTAGCTCAAATGTCACCCTCTTAGTGAAGTCTTTCCTTGCCTTCTATCTAAAGTGACCTCTGTGGATTTTTGGTATCTCATAACCTTGCTTATATCTCTCTCATAGCACTTTTTACAATCTGTAATTATTTTGCTTATGTGAGTATTTAATTTCTTGTTTTCTATCTCCTTCCACTGGATTTCAAGATCTTTGAAAAACCTTGTCAATATTGTTTACTGCAGTGCCCAAGATAGCTAATACAGTGTCTGACTTGCAGTAGATACTCAATAAATATTTGTTGAGTGAATGACATGAGCCTTTTGTATATGAGTCTATTTAAAAATTTAAATAATGAAAAAGTTAAAAAATATATGTATATAAAATTTCTACTCTTTCTCATAAGAACGTACTTGGGTATATTTATATGAAGTCATAAAGAAAAGGCAGGAGAAATCTCTCTCTACAGGAAAGGTTTGAGAAGGCCAGGGTTTGTTTAGAAGGAAAGCCAAACCAGGAGCTCTGGCTGTGGTGGACAATGGCCTGGCATTTTCTGACTCCAAAAGTGGCTTCTGTCAAAGCAGTGGCATAAGTTCTATTTTGGCAGAACATTTTCAGACCAGCTGAACCATGCCAAATCAAAGGCCTGGGAACAAAAACATCATTTGAATGATGTCATTTTGTCGAGCAATCTGGAATGATTTCACAGGTTAATACCAGTTTCTCTAGGTATTTAGAGCTAACCCACCTTCAAATTAATCAGAGACTCAGATGGTATCCTGGCTGTACCAAAGTCTTCTCCTGAGTAGAAGAGGCATCACCTGGCATGGTTGTGGCTGACACAGGCCCAGGTGTGCTGGCCTCAGGGCTCATTTCTTGAAAAGATTGGGCACATACATCTCCACGCTTGGCCCTGACTCCATGGACATGTCCAGAACCTCACGGTTACTAATAACATCCTGGTTCACTGCACAGAGAGCACTTCTCTTTTCATTTCCTGCTCCTAAAAGGCAAAACTTTGCTTTTAACTTTGGAAGGAGTGTGTCATTTGTAGGACTAGTAGCATAGACTGAAGGACCATAGACTTTGGATTCACACAGGGTTCTCTGGTTACCTCTTACAAAGTCTAGGGTCTTGGCAAAATCACTTAACCTGACTGAGCTTCAGTTTCCTTCTCAATAAATGGAGAATATATAACCAAATAGAATTTTTCTGGGAAATCCACGAGATTGTTTGTGTGTGCATGTGTTTGACACATAAATATTTCCTTAACTTCTCCGTCTCTCTTTTTTTTTCCTCTCCCACCTTGTTTACATATCAAAGAGAGTTTCTCTCTGGTTACCAGGAAAAGCAACACTGGATAGTAGTCAGAAACTTAGGCTGTCAAGCCACATAGTCTTAGATTTACATCTCAAGATTTCCTCTCCTAGCTATACAGACTCTTTAGACTTTCATTGCTTTATCTGTCAAATAATCACTGTAATAATTCTACCTCATAAGAGCATTGTGAAGAGTATATGATTTTATGTGCCTGATTCATGGTAAGTAGTCAATATATATCAATCAGCTTGGTTACCAGCCTCTACCTTTACTTACTACCCTAGAATGACTGAGAGGTTTGAAAAGTAAACCACAAATTGTGACTAAGTGGCTTAGTCATCTGACCTAGTCCAAAGAAATCTTCATTTTTTAAGCATTGCCTTTGAATTTAGTAGATCTTCTCTCCAAGGCAGTGGTCACTTTTTATATCAATTCAAAAGGAATCAACCAGCAAAAAGAGAAAAAAATAATACATATATGTCAGGTATAATAGGCAGAATTTTTGCTCTGTGAAATCATCTCTCTCTGGTGTTACACCCATGAATCTGTTATGTTACATGACAAAATTATATGGATGTAATTAAGGTTACTAACCAGTGGATTTTAAGATATGGACATTACGTGATCCCTTTAAAGCAGAAGAGGAAATCTGAGATATTCAAAACACAAGAAGGATGCTATGTACTTTTGTTGACTTGAAGATAAAAGGAACCATGTGTCAAGGCAATGGGAACAACAACCCACTATGGAACAACCACATGTAACTGAATTCTGTCAGCAACCAGTTAAGCTTAGAAGTGAATCTTGGGCTGGAAAAGGCTGAGAACTGATTTTAGTCTTCTGAGACCCTAAGCAGTCATGTCATGTTATACTTTCTACTGAAACTGTAAGGGAAATAAAAGGTGTTGTTTTAAGCCACAAGTTTATGGTAATTTGTTACAGAATCCATAAAAAGCAATAAACAAGGCTTGAAACTTTTCCTGAAGCATTAAGTATAAAAATGAAAAATTAATTAAGGAAGAAGTACCTCACTATTTTGGATCTGAAGTAGAAATAGAAAGTGCACCTAGAATCTCAGAGATCTAGATTTTAAAACTTGAAGTTAATCTTTGCTACTGCCTCCCTTGGATTCCTTCAGCACCATTATGTGGTTTCATTGTAGTACTTCTTGGTGTCTTGCGATTACCTATTTATGTGACCATCTCTGTATTAGTATCTTTAAGGGAAGGAACTGTGTGATTTACTTTTGTATCTCCCAAACTTAACACAGAGCCTGACATTTTGGAGACACTTGAGATGTGTTTGTTAGATGAAATAATGAGTGAATGTGTAAAAGAATTAGTGAACTATTGACACTGAGACCCAAATAGTCAAAGTATTTGTTGGGATAACATTGCAAATTTTGGTTTTAAGTTTATATGTATAAGAAATTTTTTGTTCTGCTTTGCAACTCATAAAAAACTGTACCCATCATGCTCTTTGAC
This sequence comes from Crocuta crocuta, assembly GCF_008692635.1. Taxonomy (NCBI): domain Eukaryota; kingdom Metazoa; phylum Chordata; class Mammalia; order Carnivora; family Hyaenidae; genus Crocuta; species Crocuta crocuta. The sequence continues at coordinate 2,811,048 of NW_027529549.1, forward strand.
AAACTGATTTAATTAAAAGAATGACTCTACTAAATTTACATTCAGTTACTCTCCTAACTGAAGCAACTTTAATTATATGAGTGATTTTTATAGATGTTAACACCCCAGCCTTATTAATATCATTTTTCTCGAGTGATTACTGAGAGGTTCAATTATTTCACCTTGATCCCTATCTCCATTTACTTGCTTGATCCAAAAATGAATTTGACTCTGTAGATGGTCTTAAAGGACATAGAAAAGAAGCTCACCCCTCAGCAGAGAGAGTGCTTATTCACAGGAGTCATGGAGCTGGAAGAGACATTAAGAGGGTGGTTTGCCTCTAAGGGAGTATCTAAACCACATCACTAAACCTTCTTCTCTTCCCCTTCAATGTTTATTTATGTATTTTTGAGAGAATGAGAAAGAAAGTATGCACGCAAGCAGGGGAGGGGCAGAGAGGGGGATATTGAGAATCCCAAGCAGGCTCTGCTCTGCCAGCACAGAGCCCAACATGGGGCTCAAACTCACAAACTGTGAGATCATGTCCTAAACCAAAATAAAGAGTTATAAAGTCAACCAACTGAGCCACCCAGGTACCCCTAAATCTTCTCTTTTAAGATTTCCAGGGATATAGTCACTATAACATCTTTTTGTAGGCCATTTCCAGTTGTCCACAGATACATTCTTTTTCACTTGCTATCTTTATTCCATTAGAACTGCTTCTCCAGGTCACAGGCATGAGATGAACTCACCAGCCATATTTCCATTGTATGATTCTACCACCTCACTTATCATCCCATTTCACTCTCTAGGCAGAGCTGATTGGAACTGGGCTAAAAACATGATTCAAGATGAACCAAACAGATTCTTTGGCCTAATCCTTCTCATGGGAATTGGTATTTGGAGCTGAGAAGCAGCTGGTAGTTTGTATTGTAACCATACAGTATAAACTCAGAAGATGTTCGTTGGCCACTTTCCCGTGGAGGACAAGAGAAATGGAGAAAGCCAGTCTGTAGACTCAGGTATGATTGGAGGAGGAACACTGCCTGGGATCCAGAAGGCTTTCCAGAATCTGAGAGGCCTGGAATCTTTCAGGATCTATAAGACATCTCTTTATCCTTCAAATATATCCACCAACCCCCCACCAAAAATCTTCATTTCTTTACTTATACCAACAGATTTGGTTTCTTTTACCTCTTAATGAGGAATTCTAATAAATACACTACCAGAACCATATCCTCTTTTAGAGCACATCTTTCCTTCCTGGACAGGGTAAGAGGAGCATAAAGAGTCCTATGGTATTGCTATTTAATTTCATAAATATTTAATGCTTATAACATGCCAGAAAATATGACCAAACTATAGTATTGGCTCCCAAGAGGTTGGAATACTGGAGTTTGGCTATTTCTTCCTAATACAGAACTCCTCTAATGAGTAGTTTCTGCTCTAAATCTCCTTGTTGGATTGGAAAAGGCTGTTCAAGTCTCTCCCTGCCTATTTCTATTTCCTCTTGCTGTTATTTTTCACAAACATTATTCCAATAAACTGATTACACTTATAATTCCATCTCAATGTCAGCTTCATAGAAGACCCAACCAATGCAGATGAACTTCAAAGAAAAATGGAGGGAGCATTTTTATTATTCAAAAAGTATGTATTGATGATCAATAACGGGCAAGTGATATGCTAAACACCAGGTGTATCCATGAACAAGATAAATAAGATTCCTTTTCTTATGGCTATAGTCAAATAAGAATGGTACTAAACAAATAAATTATACAAAACATTAGATCCACCAAATAATTGAGCAAAGAATCACAATGGTCATATTAAGAAAAATATAAGAAAAGGGTAGAGGGAATGCTAGGTGGGGAATATTAAATATCAGAAAATGTTGGGTCTCACTGAAGTAATAAAACCTATTGTTTTCTGTGTTAATTATATTCCTCCTTTAGGACCCTGAGTCTGGAAACTGTGGAATTCCTTTCACAAGAACAAAATATGGAAGAGTTTAATTGCATTATTTTATGTGAAAAATGTGTGGAAGACTGGACAAAAAAGCAGAATTTTAACTTGACACCATCTGGAATCTTGTGTTAAATTCTGGAGCCTTTTAAAGAAAATTTTAGGTAGGACAAATGCAAATTGAACTCCATGGAGGCCATGGGAATGAAGAGAAGTCCTTGATTCATATAACAAAAGGGCCTGGGGATGTTCATCCAGAACCAGATGAAACTAGAATGAGTCATTGTATTCATGTTTAGATAAGAGGACTGCCCTGTGTAATTAAAAGAAAAGGAAACAACAACAACAAACTCAGACCAATTAGTTTGAATTTCTCTTGAGGATAGGAATAAGAGCAATGAGTAGAAACAATACAGAAGATTACAATTTAGTGTAAAAAAATAATGAAAATTCAGTTTATGAAACCTAGCACTATTTATCAATTGAATGAGTTCTTTCATGAGGTGGTAAGCTCATGAAGATGAAACTCATGTAGTAAGGCTTCCTGTGAATGGTATTTTGATACTGGGTTTTCAAACATTGGAAAATATATGGACGCCTGGGTGGCTCAGTCAGTTAAACGTCCAACTTCGGCTCAGGTCATAATCTCACAGTTCGTGGGTTCGAGCCTCATGTCAGGCTCTGTGCTGAGAGCTAGCTCAGAGCCTGGGGCCTGTTTCAGATTCTGTATCTCTCTCTCTGACCCTTCCCTGCTCATGCTGTCTCTCTCTCTCAGAAATAAATAATAAAAAAAAACATTTTAAAAATTTAGTTCAAACATTGGAAAATATATGGATATAGAGTGTCTAAAGGGGCCTGGAAGACAATTCTGTATCATTCAGGGCTCCATATAAGTGAGAGTAGGTCTAAATCGAGCTGCATGCTCTGTTAATCTATAATCAAATATCAGTTTTCCCAAAAACGCTAGCCTGAGCAAGATGGTAAAATAGTGTCTCCTCACAGAGACACTGATCTAACAACAATATACCAAAAGCCTTTTTTGAGAATTCAGAGATTTAGTTAAGGCATCACAGTTCCTCAAACAAGTGCACAACCAGAAAACTTGCATTGAAATGGGTAAGAAAAGCCATTGCATTTTACCTGTGATAGTCCTTTCCCAAAGCTAACACAGCTGAATGCATTTGGGATAAAGGGCCCACCTCACCACTTTTTTTCTAAGACAGGAAAGGGAAATGTGGAGCATGTGCCTAACATTCTGGCTTTTGGGGGGACCCCATGAGGGACAGGCTATGTCTTATCTAACTCACAGTACTGACAGAAAACTGGCATATTTGGATACCTGGGGCCACTGAGAAAAAAGAGCTCAATAGTTTATTGTAAAACCAGCAAACCTGCCATGTACACAAGTACACCAGAGGAAGAAAGAGATTATGAACTCCAGAAAAAGAAACCAGCAAACCTCTCTAATTCAGAAGTGGCACATATAAGCCCAGAAAAGATGCATCCCTAGAAAAGATTTGAGAGGCCAGGATTTCTAGACAAGCTGATTGGGAAATCTCTTTCTCTGTATCCAGTTCTTAAGAATAGGAAAGGTGGCTGTTTTGTTGAATGCCCAAATCCTAGCAAAAATTAAAAGGCCATAAAATAAAAATACCTCAATTATGACTGAAAGAAAAAATAACAAGGCATATGAAGAAACAATGAAACATAACCCTATCAAAGGAACAAAATAAATCTCCAAAAACTGACCCAAAAGAAATGGAAATTGATTACTTACCTATTAAAGAACTCAAAGTAATTACCTCAAAAAAACTCAGTGAGTTGAAAGAGAACACAGATAGACAACTAAACAAAATCGGGAAAATGATGCATGACAAAAACATGCATCAACAAAAAAGTAGAAACTTTGGAAAAAAGAACCAAACAAAAATTTCAGAGTAGAAGAATATAATCACTAAATTTAAAAATTCACTAGAAGTATTCAACAACAGGCTTTTATCAAACAGAGGAATCACAAACTCAAGACAGATCATTTGAAATTATCAAGTCAGAGGAACAAACAAAAAAGGAAATAAAAAAAAATGAAAAAAGCCTAAGGGACATATGGAACACCATCAGTTAAACAATACAGTAATTCCTCCTTATCCATGGGGTGTTCAATAGGGTATCTGAACCTTATGTATACTATGATTTGTCCTATAAGTACATGCTTATGACACCATTTAATTTATAAATTAGGCATATCAAGAGATTAAAAACAATAAAATGAAATAGAATAATTATAACAATATGCTATAATAAAAGTTATGTGAATGTGTTCTCTCTCAAAATATTATACTTTACTCACTCTTTTTTGTCTTGTGGTGAGGTGAGATGATAAAATGTCTATGTAATGAGATGAAGTGAAGTGAATGATGTAGGCATTGTGGTATAGCATTAGGCTACTACTAAAATCAAAGGATCAACTGCTTCCAGATTGTAATTGACCACAGATAAATGAAGTAACAGATTGC
>NW_027529549.1:2815852-2930367 GCF_008692635.1 Crocuta crocuta
ATGTATATGAATTTTAAGAGTTCCAGAAGGAGAAGAGAGAAAAGGTAACAGAGAGCTTATTTGAGGAAATAATGGTTGAAAGAAGCTCAAAGAACTCTAACTAGGAGGAATCTAAAGAGGCCTAAACTGAGACACATTATAATCAACTTGTTAAAACTCAAAGACAAAAAGTATCTTGAAAGTATCATGAGAAAAGCAACTTGTCACGTGCAAGTGAGCTCTCATTAGATTTTTAGCAGATATATCAGCCCAGAAGGGAAATGTGAAGATGTGTTCAAAGTGCTGAAAGAAAAAACAGAAAAAAAAAACAAAAAAAACTACCAACCAAGAAAACTCTATCTCACAAAACTGTTCTTTAAAAATGAGGAAGGAGCACCTGGGTGGCTCAGTCAGTTGGGCATCTGACTTCAGGTTAGGTCATGATCTCATGGTTCATGGGTTCAAGCCCCATGTCGTGCTATCTGTCTCCATCTCTTTTTCGCTGCCCCTCCCCTATTCACACTCTGTGTGTGTGTCTCTCAGAAATAAACGAACATTAAAAACAAATACTTAAAATAAAATGAGGAATAACTAAAGACCTAGCCATGTAAACAACACCTGAGGGAGTTCATTAGCACTAGACTAAGAAGTGCTAAGTGGACTCTTTCGGGTTGAAACAAAGAATGCTAACAGTAATATGATTAGCATGTGAAATCATAAATCTATGGTAAACAAACACAGAATACTTTAATGGTGGTATATAAATCATATTTGATTCTTGTATAGAATTTAAAATATAAAAATGTAACAAATAGCTATAAAATTATATTAATGGATACAAAATATAAAAATATGTCATTTATGACATTGGTAAACTAGAAAGGACATGTAAGGATCAGAGTTTTGTATATAATTGAAGTTGGTATCAGTTTAAAATAGAGCATTAGAACTATAAGATGTTCTATGTAATCCCCATAGTAACCACGCAAACACATAAAACCTATGGAAGATACACAAAAGAAAATCAAAAAAGAATTAAAATACATTACCACACACAAAAATATCAATAAAACATAAGGAAGGAAGCAAGAGAGGAAAGGAAGAATAATATAACTATAAGACATGTAGGAAATAGTGAACAAAATGTCAATAGTAAGTCCTTCCTTTAAATTTAAATGGGCTAAATTCTTCAATTAAAGACATCGAGTGGATGAATAGATCAAAAAGATGAGATCCAATTATAAGGTATCTATAAGAGACTCATTTAAAAATTTTTTAACCTTTTTCTATTTTTTGAGACAGAACACAAGCAGGGGAAGGGTAGAGGGAGGGAGAGACAGAATCCAAAGCAGACTCCAGGCTCTGAGCTCCAAGCTGTCAGCACAGAGCCCAACACAGGGCTCAAACTCACAAACCATGAGATCATGACCTGAGCCAGAGTTTGATGCTTAACGGACTGAGCCACCCAGATGCTCCTATAAGAGACACATTTTAGAAAGAAGGACACACACAGTCTGAAAGTGAAAAGATGGAAAGAGATATTCAGTATAATTGTAACCAAGAAAAAGTAGGGGTGGCCATACTTACATACTTAATTCAGACAAAATAGGCTTAAGTCACAAATCATCGCAAGAGACAAAGAAAGACATTATATCATGATAAAAGGATCAATTCCACAGGAAGATATATTAATTAAATATGCAACTAACATCAGAGCATTTAACTAAATGAAGCAAAAATTGACAGAATTCAAGGGACAAGTAGATAGTTACACAATGATAATAGGAGATTTCAATGTCTTACTTTCAATACAAGATAGAACAATCAGACATAAGATAAATAAGAAAATGGAGGAAATGAATAACACTATAGACCAATTGAACATCTCAGACATATACAAAACACTCTACCCCAAAACAGCAAAATGTATATTCTTCTGAAGTGCATATTCTTCTGAAGTGCATACAGAACATCCTCCAGGATAGATCACATGTTATATGGCTACAAATTGTATAATGGTTAAAACAAAGTTTTAACAAGTCTAAGAAAACCAAAATCATACCAGGCATCTTTCCTCACCATAATGGAATAAAACCTAGAAATCAACAGTAAATGGAAAACTGGAAAATTCGTAAATATGTGGAAATTAAACAACACACTCTTGAGCAACTGACAGGTAAGGAGTAAATCATGAGAAACATTAGAAAATATCTTGGGATAAATGAATAAGAAATAACATACCAGAATGTATGGATGAAAAAGCAAACTAAAAGGGAAGTTTATGGTGGTAATCACCTACATTAATAATATAGAAGAAAGATCTCAAATCAACAACCTAATTTTATACCACAAGGAAATAGATATTAAGAATAAACTAAACCCAGAATTAACAGAAGGAAATAATAAAGATTATGGTAGGAATAAATGAGAGAATAGCAAAACAGTAGGAAAATTTTTAACAAAACTGAGAGTTGGTGTTTGGAAAAGATCAACAAAATTGACAAATCCTTAGCCAGACTGAGAAAAACGGAGGGGAGTTTCAACAAAAGCCTGAAATGAAAGAGGAGATATTATAACTGATGCCATAGAAATAAAAAGGATCATAAGAGACTACCAGAAACAATTATGTACCAAAAAATTGGATGACCCAGAAAAAAATAGATGAATTCCTAGAAACATACAACTTCCTAAGATTGAATCATAAAGACATCAATTATGAATCAGTAATGAAAACCTTCCAACAAAGAAACAATGGCTAGGACTAAATGGCTTCACTGAAGAATTCTACCAAATATTTGAAGAAAAATTAACACCAATCCTCAAATGCTTCCAAAATAGTTAAGAGAACACTTCCAAATTCATTTTATGAGGTTAACATTACTCTGATTACTAGACAAAAGTACAAAAAGAAAAAAAAAAAGCAAAACCCCATAGACCATTATCCCTGATGAATATTGGTGCGAGAATATTTAACAAAATACTGGCAAACCAAATTCAACAGGACATTGAAAGGATATGTACCATGACAAAGGGATATTTTCCTGGAATGCAAGGATGGTTTAACATATGAAAATTAATGTAATGAACCACTTTAACAGAATGAAAGACAAAAATCACATAATCATCTCAACTGATGCAAAAAACACATTTGACAAAATTGAACACCCTTTCATAATGAAAACACTCAATAAACTGGGAATAGATGGAAACTTCCTCAATATAATAAAGGCAATAGATGAAGAACCCACAACTAACATCATACTCCATTGTGAAAAACTGAAAGCTTTTCCTTTAAGATCTGGAACAAGGCAAGGGTTTCCACTTTCACCACTTCTATTCAACATAGTACTGGAAGTTTCGGCCATAGCAATTAGGCAAGAAATAAAAGGTATCCATGTTGGAAAGGAAGATATTTACTGATGATATGATCTTTTATGTAGAAAGCCTTAGAGATTCCACACACAAAATACTGTTAGAATTTTAAAAAATTAATTCAGCAAAATCACAGGATACAAAATCAGTGTACAGAAATCAGTTGCATTTCTATACTCAAACAATGAACAATCCAAAATGAAACTAAGAAAGCAGCACCTGGGTGGCTCAGTCAGTCTGATTCTTGATTTTAACTCAGGTCATGATCTCACATTCATGAGTTTGAACCCCACATTAGGCTCCACACTGACAGTGCAAAGCCTACTTGAGATTCTCTCTCTCCTCTGTCTCTGCCCCTCCTCTGCTCATGTTCCCTCTCTCTCTCAAAATAAATAAATATATTTTCAAAAAACTCTAAAGAAAAAAGAAAAGTAAAACAATCATTTACCATAACATAAAAAAAAATAAATTACTTAGCAATAAATTTAACTAAGTAGGTCACAGACCCGGGACAAGCTGGATGTTCCAATGCTCCCCCTCCCCAGCCACTGTTCATGGGCCTCCTCACTCTTCCTTAGGAATGCATGCTACGCCCTGATGCAGCTGCTGACTCACTCATGTATCACGCTGTGCCTCACCTTTCCACACCAGCACCCTGGCCCACAAACTCTTATTGTGGCTGAGCTGTGAGTGCTCATGTTTGATGACATGGTGTGTAACCTGCTGAAGCACCAGAGCCCACCTATACCAACATGGAGGTAGCAGTGGTGCCAGCAGCACCTGCCTCCTCTACTTCAAGGATAGTGGCAGCCACTCTGCTTCTGCTGCCACTGACTGCACTGCCTACCTCATGTGGCACCACAGATTCAGTCTGGCATAGGCCTTCAGATGTGAAGCGTGGTTATCCCATAGCAAAACCCAGTCTGAGTTTCTGGTATCCAGAAAGCTCCAGAAGTCTAAGGAGGCCTTGCAGTCCCAATCCTGCCTTTCAAGAGAACGACTAGAACAGTACTTCCAAAGATAGATGAGCTCCAGAGTGAATCCTACTCCATCAGTCTTTGGGGACAGCCAGAATCTCAAAGCAGGAGCACAGGGAGTTTTCTGTGACCTCTGGATGGGAAGAGGAAGAGACACTTATGCCAGGGTAGTTTTCATACCCTTCTTTACCATCACATGGAGCTTTTGTTTTCTGCCTCTTCTTGAAATGCAGCTCAAGAGGGTCTCTGTATCCTCTCAACAGTCATGTAGGGTTATGTTCACTGAGGAGGGAACTAGAAATTGTCTCTCCCCTGTTCAGCATCAGTTTATTTCACAGGGTTTGGTCAGGAAAATCAAAAACGCTTGAGAAATTTAAGGCAGAAAGACATTTAATATAGAGTGATCAAGGCCGGGATCATGGTCAGATCAGGATGTATGGGATTCGTGGAGACCCACCACCCTAATTCTTGCTGCTTGTAATTCTGATGTGGGCAACTTTGGAAGAATGCCTGCAGTGCTGGCAAAGGCTCATGTCTATCATTGGCTTGAGCCATAGTGGCTTTTCCCAAACCTCACACTGGTTTTATCTCAGAACCCAATAAGGGATCCAGACAGCAAAGGCCCATGGTTTCCAGACTTGTACCTGCTGAGACACACAGGCTGGGTGACAGACTTCCCAGCATGGGCACCCTTTGGGTTTTCAACACCTGTACTCACCTCCTACCTTACCTCTCAGTTTCAGCAGCAACACTGAGCCATGGCCTAAGATCCTGTAGCTATTGTCATGACAGTGACACACTGGTGCTTCCAAAGGCTGGAGGGCAGAAGGCCTTTATGGTCACCTGTGCATTTGAGCATGTCAATTCTTGCTCTTGTTCAGACATACTGCACCTGGACATCCTATGTCCTCAAGACTATACTAGAAAGTTAATCATCATCAACACTTCTTAAATAAAGAAGTGGGGAAAGAGAAAAGGAAAAAGTGGCTACTCTATATGAATTACAAATAATACAGTTCTTAGTTAATATATAACAAGGTAATTAATAAAGACTTGTATACTAAAAATCATAAAACATTGAAAAAATTTGTAAAAGACAAATAAATGGGAAGACATTCATGTTCATGGATTAGAAGACCTAACATTGTTAAAATGTCCATACTTCCCACATGATCTTTAGATTCAGTGCACCCTATTTTAAAATTCTATTGGCATTGTTTGCAGAAATAGAAAAAAAGTGGTCTAAAATTCATATGGAATCTGAAAGGACACTGAATAGTCAAAACAAATTGAAGAAATAAAAACAAAGCTAGAAGCCTTGTACTTCCTGATTTTAAAACATGTAACAAAGTTTTAGTAATCAAAAATGTATAGTATGGCACTGACATAAAAGCAGATACATAGACCAATGGAACAATGGAATAAAGATCCCCAAAATAAGCCCTAATGTTTATCATTATCAAATGATTTTCAATAGGGTGCTGCTGAATCTACACAATGGGGAAAGGATAGTCTCAATAAATGGTGTTGGAAAAACTGAATATCCATTAAAAATAGTGAATTTGGACCTTTATATTTTGCCATGTTAAAAAAATAAAACTTAGTAATATGTATATATATGTGTGTATGTATGTATATTTTATATATGTATGTATGTGTATATATGTGTATGTGTGTGTGTATATACATCATGTTGCCTAATTATCTTTGGAATTTCCATATCTATGTGAATTTCCTGTATATACACTAATAAATTTGATTTTCTCCTGTCAAAACAAAACAAAAAACTCAAAATGCATTAAGCACTGCTATAGATTTAATGTTTGTGTCCTCCCCAAAATTCATATGTTGAAGACTAATTCCCAATGTGATGTTATTTGGAAATGAGACATTTGGAGGATGATTTGATTATGAAAGTGGAGCCCTCATGTAAAAGATTAATGTCCTCATAAAAGACACCATAGAGAGCTTCCTCACCCTGTTTGCTCTGTGTGGACACGGTGAGAAGACAGCTGTCTATGAAGCAGGGAGCATAACATCACTAGATGCCAAATCTGCTAGCACCTTGATCTTAGACTCCCCAGCCTCCAGAATGGTAAGAAATAATTTTTTTTGTTTGTTTGTAAACCACCCAGTATATGGTATTCTGTTATAGTAGCCCAAACAGACTAAGACAGAAATCAGTACTGAGAAGTAAGGTGCTACTTTAACAAATACCTAAAAAATGTGGAAATAGCTTTGGAACTGGTTAATGGGTAAAGCTGGAAGAGTTTTGAGGTGCATGCTAGAAAAAGACTACATTGTTGTAAACAGACTGTTAAGGATGATTTTATTTAGCGCTCAGAAGGAAAAGAAAGAAGCTGTAGAGAAAGCCTCAATCTATTAGAGAATACCTAAATAATTTTAAACAGAATGTTAGTAGGAATATGGATGGTAAAGGACATTCTGCTGAGATCTCATATGGAAATGAGGAACATGTTATTGGAAACTGGAGGAAAGGTCATCCTTGTTATTATAAAGTGGCAAAGAATTTGGCTGAATTGTGTTCATGTTCTAGTGTTTTGTGGAAGGTGAAACTTTTGAGCAATGGAATTGGATGTTTAGCTGAAGCTATTTTTAACCAAAGTGTTGAAGGTGTGGCTTGGCACATTCTAACTGCTTATAGTAAAATATGAGAAGAGAAAAGTGACTTAAAGATGGAACTGTTGAGGAAAAGGGAAGTAGAACTTAAAGATTTACAAAATTTTCAGCCTTTCCACATTTAAAAAAGTTAAAACACTAAGGGTGTAGCCACGTGATAGTTTAATGAAATAAGTATAAATGGGCTAACTCAACTTAAGGCAGAGCTATTCTATAAGACCATGGAAGAATGACCCCAAAGCCAATTCAGAGATATCAGATTTGCCACTCCCATCACAGGCCAAGAGTGCAATAGCCCACAGAACGGAGCAGTTTCAAAGGAGAGGCTTCTGGCACTTGAGGGACCTTGGTGCTTGCCACCCAGCACTGCCTCACATAGAGGACTCTGCTCTCTGCTCCATAGCACCATGCTCCTCAGCCACCACAAGTGCTGCTCTACTGGGCACCAGTGCAGAGCAGAACTGGCAGCAAGTTTTGGTGGCATCTGTGTGGTTCCATCTCTGCCGCCACAGGCCCAGGGGTCATGACTGCCTCTACCTAAGTTATGTTTCAAAGGATGGAACTTCCTAAAACTATGAGATTTCAGCCCCATTCTGAGAGAACTACTGAGGCAGTCTCCAGCAGAGACCTGACCATAGGAGTGTCCTGCTAAGCCTTGGGAGTGACAGTGTTAGCCCCATAGTTCTGGAAGGCAGAACAGCAAGCCAAAGAGAGATTTTTCTTTCTATTTTTTTCTTTATAATTTTTTAGTTTATTCAGGTTTGAGAGCAAGAGACAGAGTGTGAGTGAGGGAGGGGCAGAGAGAGAGGGAGACAGAATCTGAAGCAGGCTCCTGGCTCTGAGCTGGCAGCACAGAGCCTGATGCGGGACTTGAACTCATGAACCATGAGATCATGACTTGAGCTGAAGTCAGATGCTTAACTGACTGAGCCACCCAGGCACCCTTAAAGAGAGATTATTCTTAAGCCATAAGGTCTAATAGAATTTTCCCTGTTACTCCTTTTCTACTTCTCCTTTTTGGAATGAGAATGTCCATTCTATGCCTGTCCCACAATTGTCTTTTGGAAGCACATGTTTGATTTCACAGGTTCACACCTGGAGAGGAACTTGTCTCAGGATAAATCATACCTCAAGTCTCACCTCTATCTGATTTAGATGATATTTAGATAAGGCTTGGATTTTAGACTTTTGAGCTGATGCTAGAATAAGTTAAGACTTTGGGGGATATTGGGATAGAATTAATGCATTTTTCTATGAGAAGAACATGAATTTTGGGGCCCTAGTGAATGAATGTTTGTGTCCCTGAAAAATTATGTTGGAAATTAACCCCCAGTGTGATGATATTTGGAGGTGGGACCTTTGGGTCCTCCTTTGGGAGGTGACTAGGTTGTGAGCATGGACCCTCAGCCATGGAATTAATACTCTTATAAAAGAAACTCTAGAGAGCTCCTTGACCCATTCTTCCATGTGAGGTCAGAGCAAGAAGATAGTCAACTAATAATCAGAAAGCAGGCTTTCACTAGACATCGAATTCGCTTCTGTTTTGATTTTGGACTTTCTCCAGAACTGTAAGAAATAGGGGTGCCTGGGTGGTTCAGTCAGTTAGGTGTCCAACTTTGGCTCAGGTCATGATCTCACAGTTTATGGGTTCAAACCCCACATCAGGCTCTGTGCTGACAGCTTAGAGCCTAGAGTCTGCGTCGGATGCTGTGTCCCCTCTTCCCTACCTCTCTCGCTCTCTGCCCCATCGTGCTTGTGCTCTCACCGTCTCGCAGATATAAACAAACAAACAAATATTTTTAAAAGTATAGTCTTAAAAAAACTGTAAGAAATAAATTTCTGTTGTTCATTAGTCATCCAGTCTATGGTATTTGTGATAATAAGCCTGAATAGACTAAGATAGACCTGAATATCACACTTAAAATCATAAAACTCCTAGAAGAAAACATAGGAACAAAACTCCATGATACTGAATTTGGGAATGATTTATTGGATATGACCCACCAAAAGCACAAACAATAGAAAAAATAGGCAAATAGTACTACACCAAAATTAAAAACTACCACAAAGGAAACAATCAATAGAATAAAAAGACAACCTACAGAATGAAAGAAAATATTTGTAAACCATATATCTGATAAGAGGTTAATATCCAGAATTTATAAAGAACTCCTATAGCTCAATAACAAAACAAATAAATTGGTTTAAAATTTTAAAAAGACTTCAACAGTTGTTTCTCCAAAGAAAATATACAAATGGCCAACAAGTATGTTCAACATCACTAATCATCATGGAAATGCAAATCAAAACCATAAGAGATATCACATCATACCTGTTAAGATGGCCACTAGCCAAAAATGATAAAAACAAGACAACAACAAACAAAATAAACACACCACACACACACAAATAAATAAAACAGAAAATAACAAGTGTTGATGAGGATGTAGAGAAATTGAGCCCTTGTGTACTTTTTTTACTTTTTTACTTTTTACTTTTTTTAGAGAGGGAAAGAGAGAGCATGCTTGCCCATGTATGCACATGAGCAAGTGGGGAAGGGGCAGAGAGAGCAGGAGAGAATCTTAAGTAGGCTCCATGCTCAGTGCAGAGCCTGATGCCAGGCTCCATCTAATGACCCTGACGTCATGACCTGAGCTGAAATCAAGAATCAGACACTTAACCAACTGAGCCACCCAGGCACCCCACCCTTGTGTACTTTTAACAGAAATGTAAAATGGTGTGGCCCCTATGGAAACATAATGGAAGTTCTGCAAAGAATTAAAAATAGAATTACCATATGATCCAGGAATTCCACTTCTGGGTGTATATCTAAAAGAATTGCAACAGGACCTTGAAGAGATATTGCACACTCATTTCAATTGCAGCATTAATCTTTAAAGTTCCAATAAGTGGAAGCAACATTAATGTCCACTGACAGATGAATGGATAAAGACAGTGTGTAATACAGTGGAATATTATGCTGCCTTTAAAGGAAGAAAATTATGGCACATGCTACAACATAGATGGACCTGGAAGAGATTATGCTAAGTGAAATAAGCCAGTTACAAAAAGGCAGTCCCTGCATGATTCTGTTTGTATGAATAGTCAAACTCTTCGAAACAGAAAGTAGAATGGTAGTTGCCAGAGGCTAGGGAGAGGGGAAAAGGGGGAGTTGTTCTGTGAATATAAAATTTCAGTTTTTCAATTTGAAAAAGTCCTAGAGCTCTATTTCACAACAATTTGCATATATTTAACACTACAGTTCTGTATACTTAAAAATGATTAAGATGGTAAATTTTATGCTATGTATTTTTTAACACACACACATCAAAAAAACATTATACCAACCAAATAAAATATATCTAGTAGATGAATATGGCTCTCAGGTTCAAGAGTTTGTGACCTCTGAACTATAGAAGACATGGACAGGAAAGAAATAGAAAATTATCATTTATTGAGCACCTCATATGGGCCATTAGTATACTGACCATTTAAAAAAATGTTTTCTTACTCAATTGTCACAATAATCATATAAACATTTTTTATTACCAGTTTAAAGATGAGAAGGCAAATTGTAAAATTAAAAGACTTCCCTAAGATCACATATTTAAATAATCAAAGACAGGATTTGAACACAAAAGAGACTCCAGAGCTGGTATTCTTTCCACTGCTTTAGGAACAGGGAAAACATCTCAGGAGGAGAAATGTTATACAGAAGATCAGAGTGGTGAAGATCAACTAGCTATATGATAATTTTGAAGATAAATAGATAAATGTTCCTTTGGGACTCCATTGGGGGATAGCAAACTGTGAAGTGGAAGAACCACATTAGAAGACACTGAGTGAGAACACTGGCTCTGGGTTTGAATCCTGA
Organism: Crocuta crocuta; assembly: GCF_008692635.1. Classification (NCBI taxonomy): domain Eukaryota; kingdom Metazoa; phylum Chordata; class Mammalia; order Carnivora; family Hyaenidae; genus Crocuta; species Crocuta crocuta. Next base: position 2,826,695 of record NW_027529549.1, read on the forward strand.
CTCTGCCACTTCCCAGTTCTGTGACTTTGAACTACTCACTTAGCTTCTATATGCATATAAAAGTGCTTCTTAACATGCCTGGCAGATAATAAATGTACACTAAACATTAGCTATTATTAGATAGTGTGTCTATTGCTAGATTTTAAAGGCCAGATTAGGTTTGAATTTGATGTCCTGGATAATAAGCAAATATCAGACATTGGATTTCAGCTAGGCTGATTGGAAAGCAAGGAGCTTTCCCTGTGAAAACTGTTTTAACTGCAAGCCAGTGAACAGTCTGTCCCTCTCCAATCCATTTACCACATAGCTGCCATGGTCGATCTGAAACTCAGTTTTGACTAAGTTCTTCTTTTCTTAAAAAGTTGTCAATTGCTCTTCATTTGTCACCACATTCTTAATTTGCATGGACTTGAGAATCAGCTGAGGATATTATGAAAAAGCATATTCTAAGGCTATACCCACAGAGATTTTAACTCTGTAAATTCAGCTCAATCTAGAGATGCAGAGAGCCCATTGTTGAGAATGTTTGTTGAGATCAACTTCAAATTTATTAACTAATAAATGACCAAATGACTTGGCTCTGGCTACCTCTCCAACCACATTAAAAAAAAGAAAAAACAAAAACTTTTTGATCCTAAGATTAACTCTCTTGCACTAGAGCTTCGCTTTTAGCTCTTGTCAATTTCAGAGCTTTTGTTGTTTCTGTTTTTCCCAAAATACCTTCCCTTTTCCTTCTTCACTCAACTCCCGTGGCCTTCACTTGCCTAATCCTGCCCAACTATATTAGTTTTCTATTGTTGTATAACATATTACCCCAAAATTAATAACTTAAAGCAATGAAAGTATTATTATTCAGAGTGTCTGTTCAGGAATTTGGAAAAGGGTTAGTTGGACAATTCTATTTTGGAGCCTTTCAAGAGTTGCTGTCAGGGGTCAGCCTGAGCCATTTGAAGGCTTAACTGTATCGGAGGATTATTTCCAAGTGACACAATCATGGCTGGCAAGTTGGGGCTGGATGTTGGCAATACCCTTCTATATGAGCCACTGCTTAGGGTTGTTTGAGAGTTTTCATAGCATGGGGGCTGGATTTCCTAGAGCAAATAATCCAAGAGACCAAGGCTCCAGGTGCAAAGCATTTTGTGCTCTAGCATTGGAAGTTACACAACATTATTTCTGCAGTACTCTCTTGGTCATGCAGGTCTGCCCTGCTTCATTGTGGGAAAACACCACACAAGGATGTGAACACCAGGGAATGAAGATCATTAGGGACCATCTTCAAGGGTAGCTACTACCACATCATCCTTTATCACTTAGGTGTTACTCCTCAGGGAAACCTCCCTTAATTTCTTTCCCAAATTGTGTAACTTCCCCTTCTGTATACTACTATATATATTTAAAATGGCAAGTGTGCATTGTATGTGTGTGCATACATACATACATGTATATGTACCATATACATGTATGTATCGATATGTATATATGTATACATGGGGCTCATGCCTTATTATCCTTGTACTTCATATTTTGCTCAAAGATTAATGAAGGAAGGAAGAAAGGAAGAAGACAAAAAAATAAAAGAAGGAAAGAACAATCTAGAGCAATTAGATTTGGTTATCACAAGGCTCTATGACACATAAGAGTTAGATTTCTGTTAATTAGCAGATGGTTAACAACAACAAAAAATATATCTTTGTAAGGGCAGTTGGAAAGGAGCAGGAACAATTAGAAAATCTTTCACCACAACAGAAATATTGAGGAATTTGTATGAATTTTGGTATTCAATTTGTACATCTCTGAATATCATATTCAGTCATATTTGGGTCTAATTTTCTTTTTGTTCTCCTTTTGATGTTTCACTGACACACTTTGTCTTACAAACGGGGGGATGGAAGTTATAAAAAGGAGTGTGGCCTCAGAGGTGGCAGAAGACAAAAATTCTCAATACTAAAAGAATTCCTAGAATGTTTTAAGGACTCAGTTCTAATCTTCCCATGCTGGGAAGTCCACATGCACTGAAGATATTATTCTTTATTTTTCTTCTTTTTAAACTTTTTAAATGCTTTTTTTTGAGAGAGAGAGACAGACAGACAGAGCATGAGTTGGGGAGGGGCAGAGAGAGAGGGGACACAGAATCTGAAGCACACTCCAGGCTCTGGGCTCTGAGCTGTCAGCACAGAGCCCAATGCAGGGCTCAAACTCACAAACTGCGAGATTATGCCCTGAGCCAAAGTCAGACACTTAACTGATTGAGCCATCCAGGCACCCCTAGATATTTTTCTTATAACCAAATTCTACACTGAAAGAGAGTTGTACACATAAAGATATTAATGAAGCGTCACCTTTTTAATAACACCATTGCTNCAACAACAAAAAATATATCTTTGTAAGGGCAGTTGGAAAGGAGCAGGAACAATTAGAAAATCTTTCACCACAACAGAAATATTGAGGAATTTGTATGAATTTTGGTATTCAATTTGTACATCTCTGAATATCATATTCAGTCATATTTGGGTCTAATTTTCTTTTTGTTCTCCTTTTGATGTTTCACTGACACACTTTGTCTTACAAACGGGGGGATGGAAGTTATAAAAAGGAGTGTGGCCTCAGAGGTGGCAGAAGACAAAAATTCTCAATACTAAAAGAATTCCTAGAATGTTTTAAGGACTCAGTTCTAATCTTCCCATGCTGGGAAGTCCACATGCACTGAAGATATTATTCTTTATTTTTCTTCTTTTTAAACTTTTTAAATGCTTTTTTTTGAGAGAGAGAGACAGACAGACAGAGCATGAGTTGGGGAGGGGCAGAGAGAGAGGGGACACAGAATCTGAAGCACACTCCAGGCTCTGCGCTCTGAGCTGTCAGCACAGAGCCCAATGCAGGGCTCAAACTCACAAACTGCGAGATTATGCCCTGAGCCAAAGTCAGACACTTAACTGATTGAGCCATCCAGGCGCCCCTAGATATTTTTCTTATAACCAAATTCTACACTGAAAGAGAGTTGTACACATAAAGATATTAATGAAGCGTCACCTTTTTAATAACACCATTGCTACTATCTTCTGGAAGTGGCTCCTATATCCTTTCCAACAAAATTCTTACCTTGATTTCCTATAATTATTAGTTTGTGCTGGTCTCTCCCCAGGACTATGGAAGAGTCAAGCACTACTTATCTTTATATGCAATGGTCCCTGATACGCAATGAATATGCATTAAACATAAGCTAAATGAATGAAATCATTTATTCAAAATAATCCATGTTTAAGATTACATCTTAGCATATTCCTTCCTACCAAACATACTACTTATTGAAATCTGAAGAAGCAGTAAGCTGATTCTAATAAACCAGTCATAATTAAAATAAAATACAATGAAATCAATTTAGGAGAGTTTCTTCCACATGTATATTTTATACACAGCATTTTCTGACGTTATCTGACAATTACCCTTGCCTACAATTTCCTTCTACTTCAAAGGTTTTGCCTTTACAATTTGGAACTCAAGATTGTTTGTCTTTTGGGCTTAGTGTCAGGTGAAGCACAAGCCTGTCTCTGTGTTTCAGGGGAATGCTAGTCAACAAACTGACTGAGCACTTCCTAGGTGTCAAGCACTGTGGTAAGGTACAGGGATAGTGAGAATACTGTGTCTGCCTTCTAAGAGAAAGTAGCTGAGCTTTTGAATAATCTTGGAGTCCCAACAGAGGTTACTGTAGTAGTCACTGTGGTATTTTGGCCTGATTACCCATCCTACCTACATCAAGACTGAAGCACTCATTCCCCTATCTACTGCATGTTGGTAACTGATAGCTTATGACTGAGGCTCCTGTGGAGATTGGCCTTATCCAGAAGGGAGCTATCTCACCTAAGTTTATGTCCCCTGGTCAACATGGAGATATAAAAGTCTGTCCTTAATCCTGATTTTGGACAAGTCTGCAGGGCTTGAAACTAGCTTCATCCAAGAATTTTTGGTTAACTCTAATAAAACATAACCCAAGTGAACAATAGAAATCTAATTTGCCTTATTTTAGTATTTATCACACTTGCCTGAAACTCACAACTAGAACTTAGTATCTAGATATAAGAACTCAGCACTTGTGGATTATTTTCAGTGCATTAAGAGTAAGGGAATTTCATTCTCTTTTATTTGTAGCAGCTACTATAAGGGAAGATGAAACTTTATTTTCATCTCTCTGAAGAAAACGTGTAGATAACATCCTCATTGTATTTGCAGAAGGTGTTATTGTAAAGCAATGTATCTAAATGTCAAGAGGGTTTCTTAACAATCATTTATCTTCATAGCACATATGTTGGAATATTAGTTAGCAATTTTTTTCTAATACCTCATTCTATACTGTAGTAGTGACAGATACATATCTAGTGGTTAATACAAGGTTATTTACCTTATTCATGACATGTTTTTCTCCTCTATTACAGACCTTAAATATATTAAGGTATGAAATATTTCTAATCATTTGAAAACATCAAAATGCATCTACTGATTGATAATGAAATTCCAAAAATAAAATTAAAAAAATGTACATGTAATTTACACAAACATTGGATATACAAATTCAAGGTAGATATGTCATTCACAAAGTCTTTTTCTAAACTTTTATTTAACTAACATGACAGAAAGAAATTGCCATGTTACCCACACTATTTGGCAGGATAGTGCCTGAAGCCATAAACTGATGTTTATATATACTACAGTGTAGAGTATAAAATTTGCATGAACTTTTAAGATAGGACCTAAGACTTCAAAGAAACTCCTACAATGACCTGTTTTTGCCTAATCTTAGATAATTCATTTTTCTTCAGCTCCTCGCATTATTTGCTGCACTTAAGCAGTAAAGTTTGAGAAAAATTCCTATGCAGATTTGATTCAAGATCATAGATTTGTCCTTATGCTTAGAAATGGCCATGATTAATTTATTCATCCATAATTTATTGACAACCTACTATATATAACATTGTATGGAGCAAATTTTCTGTTCTTTTCTTTCCCACAGCAACCCTGTATTATACAAGGCAGCTTCCATTCAACCTCAGTAATCCAGACTCCATGTTAAGCCTACAGATTTTTAAACATGACTGCACTCACAGTCATCAACGTGGAGGGGAGCTATGATGTCCTAACCCAACCTTTGCTCAGAGTGAAGCCACCATGAGTGCTGAAGGCCAGCTCCTCAGGTAAACAGCAAGCCAGCTTCTCCTAATTAGGCATCTTTCCAGGTGCTTCTCAGACAAACAAAGGAGATTTGATGTGGATAAGGTAATAGTTTAAAAGCCAACTGAAATTAGTCAATGTAGTCTTAGTTGCCCCCATGCCTGCAATCCTCTTTAGGTCCAAAGGTTACATGCTTTCCTAACATTTCTGCATTCACCGTTCTTTCTCAGCAGCCTTTGTAGAACCCAAGGGGTTTACATTAACCAGATGAGGGTGGATGAAATCAAAGTTCCATCCACTGCAGTGGGTGGGCTTGGGCAAGGGAATGAAAATGTTTGCTAAATTTAGATGGCTCATGTAATGCTCACTAACTATAACAACGTGTTCTTGGAACACTGAATTTGGAAAGACAAGCAGTTTCCCTCCTAACCAGTTTCATTCAGTGCTGAATTGAACAGGATTGAAAACACTTGAGAGCAGGGACTTATTTGAAGTCCTTTTAACTTCAAGGTTTCCACTGGATTAGGATGAGCAAAAAATTAGTGTGTGTGAACAGCTGTCAAGAGGAAATCATTACCGATCTCTGTTTTAAAAATAACCAACGAGTTTTCCTTACAGCAAACAATAGATTTTTATTTGGCAAAATTCTCCCATAAATAAATGACATGCCCAGCAGTGTCTGTTGCCATTTTAATGTTGACAAAAATCAACTGATTTCAAGTGGATGTGAGACTGCCATATTTGTGTTTCAATTTAACAATTTGCTTAAGTTAGGAAATCTATTATTTTTATTGGTATTATTATTACTTGCCTGGGAGGAAGAATCAACTGACTCTGGCTTTCTGTCTAAGAATATCTGCCTGGGGGGATCCTTTTGGGGCCTTTTACCTCCCTGAAGAAGTAATTCCTTAAACTATTTTTTTTTAATTTTCAGGATTTTAAAAAATCATCTTCATTTTGCAAAAATTTAAAGAAGAGAACTCACTGGTCCTCTCTCATCTTTTGTCTGATTTATATACTTATTCTTTTGTTGACCCTACTGTTTTTATCTCTGTTCTTTTATTAAGTGATTGTCTTCTTGATTGCTGTCTCATTTATTTGGTGTCCTTTTCTAATCTTTGTCTTTGCAATGAGAATTGTAAACAGCAGCACTGGTGAAATCCATACAAAGCAACCAGTGTCACATTTGGGAATAAGTGTGAATGCATTCATAGTTCTCAACAAACCTGTGCTTGGTCCTTCCTGAACCCTGGAGGGAAGCTCTTACTTGGCTTTCATGAAGATTTTAATCTTCATCTTGGCTGAGTAAAAGAGACCAAAAATGACAACAAAAGAAAAAACAAACAAAAGACACTATTTCCTTGTAATTCATAAACTTTAGAGGCCCAATCACTCTTGTAGGAAGATACTTCCAGGATAGCTAAGTTACTGCTGTAACATCTTTTATCTTACTTTCAGAATGATTCAAGGTTTCTATGAAAAAAAAAAACACTATAATTTTAAGCTATGCAGTAAAGCTTCACATTATTGAATATATATTGATCCATTTGTTTCCTTACCAGTGAATGTGAAATAGACATGTATAACTCTTACCTAAGACAAGCATCCACTTCCTGTGCATGCAACCTTCCAAAGCCTACCCAAACCTGCTTTGGTAGTTTCCAGAACTTCTACACAATATGGATGATTTCAGGTCAATAAAGCTGTTTTCCCTTCTCTGGTCCCTATTTTAGAGAATATTGCCATTATCTAATAGCTAACTAAGCCAAAACATGTTATTATTCCTTCTGCCTCTTCCCTTTCCCTCACCAGCAGCAACAAGTCAATTAAATCCATGAATCCTCCCTCCTAAATGTCTCCCCAATGCATTTCTTTCTCTCAAGTCTTGACCACTGAGCAGCTTCCTAACCAATCTCCTTGGTTCTCTGTTATTCCTTCTATACTCTGCAGACAGAAAGATATTTATCAAATATAAATATTTTTATGCAACCAACTGGTAGTCTTCAGTGCTCCTGATTTCAGGACAAGGTCTAATTCCTTAGCTGTCATTGAAGACATTCCAAATCTATACCCTAATTAATATGTCAACACTGTCATCTCTCACTACCATCTCCACCTTGAATCTGATGACAATTACTTGGTGTTCTCCAGATATACTTCTTGCCTATACTTTGCACCTGCCACTTCCTCTATCTAAAACATGCTTTTCGGTTATTGTCTGGCTACCTCCTTTTCATCATTCAAGTGTCCACTTCTCCAGGAAGCCCTCGATTGCATTTGGAGTCCCATTTCTTTGCTTCTGAAACTTGGGTTTAGTCAACTGTACTTGTCATACTGTCTCTCCAAACTCTTCCCAGCCCATCCCCCACCACTGATAAGATTGTATCCTAATCAACTGTCTCAATCCAACACCTGGCACAGGGCCTGATACAGAGCAGGCTCAATGAACGTTGGTTGAATGGATGAATAAATTAATGAATGGGTGAAAGAACATGCAGACGAACGCTGATTCTTCATGTATTTTGCTGCTTCTTTTTGAGGCTGCTTTAAGGCACTGTAACTTTCAGGTATAAACCATCTCTGTATCTGCTCTTCTATGACAACATTCACCAACAATGTGTACCCTTTGAAGGGCTATGGTGCAACTTATTGTTTGGAGGTTTCTGAGAGTAGGGTTGAAGCTTTAGGTAAAGCTTAAGGAAAGAAACAAATTCCTTCTTAAGGAAAGAAACAAATGGCAGTCATAGTAGAGAAGGACAGCTGGAAACCACAGGGATGGCCAGTGAAATCCTCTTACTTTTGAGGCACAGAAATGAAGGTCAGAAAGGTTAATGGGCTGCGAGGGGTCATATCCATGTTAACCACAAAGGATCCTAGAGCCTAGACCTCCTGATTCCAGCTTATATTTCCTTAAGCAGTGTGGGGCTTTTGTGCTTTTACTGTAACCACTAGCCTCATGTGACTACTGACCACTTGAAATGTGGTTAGGATGAATTGATATGTACTGTAAGTATAAAATCCATACCTGATTTAGACTATATGAAAAAAAAGTATAAAGTACTTCCTACAATAAGTTTTATATTTTTTAAATATGTGAAATAATATTTTAGATATCTGAGTTTAAATAAAATATTAAAATTAAGTTTTTGTTTCTTTTCATTTTTTTAATGTGGCTAGTAAAAATTTTAAAATATCTCTGCTGCACATTATATTTCTATTGGACAGTATTACTTAAGATGAATTTTAGGTAATGTGCAGGCAGGGCATTAAATAAAAATAAAACATACAGTAAGAAAAGTTATGCTCTTTATTTCCCTTTAGCTCTTCTGACTGAATCAAAGAGAAATCCTAGTTTAGTACTAGTTTTTCTCTAATACTACATAATTTTCCCTTTTAACAACAGGAAAGAAGCCACAAAAATTAGAGACTTAGAAGATCATAAAATCTAAGTAGAAATTGACAACATGGTTTCTGTGTTTGCTTTGTAAATTGTCCTCTATTTAGGTCAAATGGTACTAGTTTTCCATTTATTGTGATGAAATAAACTTTCATTTATAAATATATTCAACTAAAAATGAGTATATTTAAATCAAAATATTAACTAAATACTAGCACAGATAGAACAGAACTGAGAAAAATCTTGGCTAAACTTTGATAAATAGTCATATACAATGTAATATCTATTCCTGGACAGCCCAGTACACTTAGTCTTCTGCATATGACCTGTAACACTTCTACATATAATCTTTTAAACTTGACTATTCAGAGTTTAACTCCAACTTTGTTAAGGTCATTACAACATAAATGTTTCAACTTCCTTTCTTGTCACAAATGACTGAATTCAGGCATAATTGACCAACAAGGGGTATGACAATCAAGATCCCTAAAAGGTCCCTAGTGACCTAGGATGACTCCATTTTGTCCCACTCCATTTTAGCCAGGAGAAAATGCTGGAAGTTTCTGAAAGTTGAACGTAGAAAGAACTTTGAGGGCATTCTGAGTGGGGGAGCTGAGGAGACCAAAAATGGAAAAAATTGGGTTGATAAGAAATGAGGAATATATGAGCAAATAGAGGCAAAGTAGCATAATAAGCTCTGGATTGATGGGGCTTAAGTGCTGGCTTGGGCATTTGCTAACTTGGGATCCAGGATAATGTACATAACCTTTCCATAGTTTAGTTTCCTTGTCTGTAAACTTCTAATAATAGTCACTACCTGAAAGGCTTTCTGTGAGGCACATACTAAGTACTAGACCAATATCAGATCACTATCATCATCCACACTGTCACACAGTGAGGTCCAGAGGTGCATGGAGACATACATGTGATTTTAATCTAGAATAGGCATTAATAAATTGGGACCTGGAACTCAAGAGCAGGCAGAGATAATATATCACCAAAATCAATCAGGATTGGATTAAAGATACCCAAATTACCTGCAGGTAGGCCGGCCTTTCCTCCCCAAAAAAGGTCCAATCACTGTGGACTATTTCATAGGCACTCTGATGACCCTGGACAATCCTATAGAAATGTTTCTTTTTAAGGTCGTTACATGGATAATAAATGGATAAATATTATCTCTTTTATTGCCAATGATGACACTTCTTTCTGGCTAATTGCTGTTTTAATAACATATCATTGAGATACTTTTCCTACAGGTTTTTTATTTTATTATTTTATTTTTTCCATGCAGCAGTTGGGAGCTTGGGAAGCTACGAAGAAGAGAAAATCCCTTTAACTAGCTTTTTTTCCCTTTTTGCAATTGTGTGGATTATTGTACCTGAGGTTTGTACTTCTACACATTCTTATGATGGGTAAATTACTGTAGCAGTAACTTAGACTAGTATTTTGTATTCGAGCATTAATTTGTGACGGTTTTGTTCTTTATGTACCTCCCCAAAAACCTTAGGAAACCTATAAGCAGTAAGTTTTAACTTTTTTGAGCAACTGAAAATTCCATTTGAAAATCTATTGAAAGCCATGGGGTGTGTCTCTAGAAAGATGAATGTTCTCACGTAAAGAGAAAATGTTTATACACAATTTCATAGGGTTCAAGTGCCCCCTGAAGCTTAGTAACTCCAAGTTGAACATTTCTCTTGTGAGGACAAATAAACCATAGGCCAACCTGGAATTATGGAGGTAATACAGAAAATGTAGCCGAGAAAGGTCCCTGATCCCTGGGGCACAAATATCTGTGTAGGTAGAAGGCAGGACAGAAATGCACTTAATATTTAATTGTTGATGGAAAGTTGAACTATCTGTCTTCCTCTTGATTTATGTCTTTACAGTATAGCATCATTATTAAAACTGCTGTGGACCTTAGAGAAAAACATTACCATCAGAGCTTAGTCACAGAGAAGCAGTTAGATCTTCCTGAAGTCCATCAATGACAGCAGGTGAGAATGAAAAGTTTCTGAATGCCAAGTTTAAATCATTCATTGAACCAACCATTTATTGTATACCTATACTGTGCCAAACAAAGCTCATGGAACCTGAGTTTATTTTCTAAGGTCACAAAGTTAGCTAGCGGCAGAGCCAGTCACCCTGTTTTAACTCCTATGTTGGGACTTTGTCACTATATTATATGGCCTCCACAAAAACATATCATGATGAAGTAAAACTCACAGTCGACCAAATCCTACTTTTGTGTAGAGTCATGTACTGACAAAAGAAGAATATAGCTTGTGTGACATTTTTAAAGAGATAAGGAATTTGAATTGAAAGCAAGATTTCAAGACATGCAATGCTTGCCATAAAACAATTTAACCTAATCTATAACTTAAACTGATGTGGTTTTTCCACTGTCCTTGAATATAATTTACTTTTCCTCAATTCTGTTCAAGTACTTTTGCCCAATCTGGTATTCCACAGAACACTCTTCTCTCAAGATACTTTAGTGCACCAAAAATTTTGTGGCCAAATAAATGTGGGAATTATTCCATGTTATAGTCTCTGTTTGGTGTGTTAAAAAACATATAAGAACATTAAAGGTTCTGGGAAGTCCTGCAGTAAAACATAATAGCAAAAATCTTGTTTGGCTTTAAGTCTATTTCCCAAAGTCACTATACCTCAGAACACTTCCCTAATGTAACACCTATTAAAATCCCACACAATGGATATTCTGCAGCACATGCTACAGAAAATTCTGCTGGAGATTTACAAGTCTTTGGTCTAAGCTCCCATTTCCAATGATTGTTGGAATTTCAAAGCCACTATTTTATGAAAGCCTGTTGCTTTGGCATGCCCTCTTTCTCAATTCAGTTATGAAAACAATGCTAGCTAAAACCACCCTGCATTTCTGAATTTCCAGCTTTTCTCTCAACATTACACTGGCTTCATGTGCTGCCATCTTTATTACCATTCTTCTTCCCACCATTTCTATTTCAGAAATACTGTACTGTAAGGGAAGAATTAGACATGGGGACAATTATTTAATTTATTGGATAATTAAAAAACTGAAAACAGCATAATCTTTAGATAAAAGAACAGATAAGTAAATTATCTATACAATAAAGATGTTATCAAAAGTCACATTTTTCAAAGACCATTTAGTGATGTGAAAAGTCCCATGTTATGTTTTTAGTGATATACATAAGACACATCATATTAAGAGCATCATTCCAATATTGTAATATATTATCCATATATCTTTTTTCACATGCACACACACACATAAAAACTTGAAGGAAGTACTTTAATATGTTTGGCTATTTATCTATGAGGAGACTACATTTTTTTCTTTATAGTTTTAAGTATTTAAAAAATGTTTTTGCAAGAAATATGGTTTTCTTTTAAAACAAAACAAAACAAATGGGTTTTACATCTTCGGCTCAAACTGGAAAAAGACACCCTTTCAGACATGGGCTGACTTTGCAATTGTGTTGATTATTGTACCCTGAGGTTTGTACTTCTACACATTCTTATGATGGGTAAATTACTGTAGCAGTAACTTAGACTAGTATTTTGTATTCGAGCATTAATTTGTGACGGTTTTGTTCTTTATGTACCTCCCCAAAAACCTTAGGAAACCTATAAGCAGTAAGTTTTAACTTTTTTGAGCAACTGAAAATTCCAATTGAAAATCTATTGAAAGCCATGGGGTGTGTCTCCAGAAAGATAAATGTTCTCACATTCATACATGTTTCATCCAGAGATTATCAAGTAGTTTTGTTTGTTTTACTTCCAAAGTACTGTTCTTACTTCCTCTAATTTTAGAAAAGCTCCATGAAAGTGTTAGTACTCCTTCCCTGGAATTAGGATATTTTTTTCAAACTAATAAGATGTTTTATAAAATTGATTTTGGAAAGACTATTTACACTTCAAAAAATATATTAGTTTCTTACAGAATATAATTTTTATATGTAATACAAAATAATATATATAAATCTGTATAGTGGGTTCTCCACACAGAAGTACCCTTGAAATAAAAGGATGAAATGGATCTCAAATTCTAATATGCACAACTTCTGAATTGCTTATAATTTGAACAGCCTCTTTTATCCTGAAAAGAGATAGTTTGATAGTGTGATAGTTTTTATGGTAGAGGAATTTGGTCAGATGCATTTGAAGGAATAGGAGGTAGTTTATGAGACCATAAAAGAGGACATTTAAAAGAAGGAGCTATTTTACTGCTTGCCAGAACAAAACTTAATAGCTTTTAAAGGAAAATGAAATAATCAGACTCATTTTAATGTGATCTAACCTAAATGTATATATGTATACATTTAATATATATATATATATCCATGTATGACACATATATGTGTGTGTGTGTAATGTAATGTTACCTTAAATGTCTTTCATAAAATTTTAACAATTACTAGATACATGAAAAAATAAAAAGAAGATGTGAACAATAATTTTGAAATAAGCAGCCAAAAAAAACAAATCCCAGAAGACTTAGAAGTTAAGCGTACTAATTTTAAATTAGCTATTAAAATATATTTAAGAATTTAAAAGCAAAGATGTATATAGGAGATATACAATGGGAAATCTCAGAAAAATGGAAACTATGAAAAAGAACCAAATGGAATTCCAGAACTAACAAATGCACTGTCTGAAACTTAAACATTGATTGGATTGTATTAACAGCAGCCTGGAAACTGGAAAAAAAATAACAACAACAAGCTAGTGAACTTGAAGATAGGAAAATAGAAATTATCTACTCTGAAGAACAGAGAAGAAAGGATTTAATAAGAAAGAATATATTCTTAATGACCATGGAAACTTATAAACTGTTCTAAGTGTAATTGGGGCACAGGTGGCTCAGTCAGTTGAACGTCCCTTTGGCTCTGGCCATGATCTCACAGTTTGTGAGTCCCAGCCCTGCATGGGGCTCACTGCTGTCAGTGCAGAGTCCACTTAGTATCTGCTGTCCCCCTCTCTCTGGCCCTCCCTCACTCATGCTCTCTCTCAAAAATAACTAAACATTTAAAGTAAAAAGGAAAATATAGTTGAAGTCACAGATGTAGAAAGATTGAATAAGGCAGAAAAATAAATGTGAAAAATTAATGACCTAAAATCCCCATTTTTGGAACAGCAACAACAATCCACAAGCACATCACAGTCATTTGCTGAAAATCAAGAATAAAATGAAAATGAGAGCTATCCACTAATTTCAGTTTTCCAAACATAAATGTCTCTATTCTCAACATAATTTTCTACTTTTAAAATTACTTCAGGGAGCCTATGTGAGTGATGTTTGATAAATACAGAGAACACACTAAAGGCTGCTGGAGGAGAGGTGGGTGGGGGGATGGGTTAAATGGGTGACAGTCATTAGGGTGGGTGCTTTTCGGGATGAGCACTGGGTGTCATATGTAAGAGATGAATTACTAGGCTCTACTTCTGAAGCCAAGATTACACTGTATGTTAACTAACCTGAATTTAAATTAAACAAACAAACAAACAAATAAATAAATAAGATGATTTAAAGATTTAGGAAAGTAAAGAACTTGAACTCAAATCAAACTTAGCAAAATTCAAGTCAAGTACCTTTGTACAACTGTAGTTTAGAGAGTAAGACAACAATCTCCTTTTTCCTTTTAGGACTTATGATGACAGAAATAGCTTAGAAAAAATATTAAAGTGTGGATTGGCTGTTTTTCCTATGAGGTTTTCAACCTGTTGACTGCTATTGGTCTAAACACTACCTCCACCCACTCCATACCATAAGCTCCACACAAGTAAGGGATTTTTTTTTTGTTGTTCCTCATTCAGGTATATATTTATAGGACATAGAAGAATGGCTGACACACAATAGGAGCTCAATGAGTAAATGAAAGAAAGAGATCAAAATTAAGGCAGATGTTTCTGTGATTTTGGTTTATACCATATTTGGCACTTGTTTTGTTAACACGCTAGATGTAATATTTTCAGATGTTTCCTTGAGCTGTTCTAATGAACACCTTAGTCCACCCTATATAATAGTGCAGTGATAATAAATCTACTGGCCCAAAGTCAGACTGGTAAATAGGTCAGTGATTATTCTTGTGTTCATTGCTCACCTATATATTGTTTTACCTGGAGAGAGGGAAAAAAAAAAAAAAAGATAATCAAGTTCCCAGATTCCACTGGTACCTCTAATTTAGTCTTCTTGTTCTTGCTGGGGGCAGTTTTTTCCACAATTTATGCTTCATTTAATGTAGTATCCTGAAAAATCTATAAAGTGACCTATTGTATCCCAGTTCCTTAACATTCCTATTAGTGCAGTAATATCCATGTGCATTGCTTCAAAAGTCAATATGTATAGGGCACCTGGTGGCTCAGTCAGTTAAGCATCTGAATTTGGTTCAGATAATTATCTCATGGTTCATGAGTTCAAGCCTCACATTGGGTGAGCTTGAGCCCCACTTCAGGTAAACACAAGCCCCACTTTGGGTGATCCCCGCTCCTCTCCCTCTTCTTCTCCCTCCCTATCTCTCTCTGTATGCCCCTCATAGGATCCTCTCTCCCTTCACCCTCACTCATTTGTGCCCTCTCTCGCTCTAATAAAAAAAAAAATCAATGCATTATATTATCAATCAGAGTGTAACCAAGATAACAGAAACCACCTTAAGACTTTCCAACACAGTGAATTTAATTCAGGGATTTATTACACAGGTGATGGAGTTTCTGAGACCCACAGAGGGGATGACAAGGTATTCCAAAGTTAAACAGCAGGAGATCGCTACTATCTATGGGCTAAAAAGATGAAATATGTAGTTTCATAAAACATTACTGCCCAGGGAGTCATCAGGTGAAAGCTGGAACTAAGATAAACCTGCTGAGCAATGAAACCAAGGAGCTGTAGCCATAGAGGAGAAGCAAATGCTGAGAAGATGCCTTAGGTAGAGAGGCAGGAGGAGAAAGGCCCTGGCTTCTCTCCCACCCCATTCAATCTCTAGCCAGTGTCTTTCTTTGTCAAAACTGAGCCAGAAGACAACTGATCTGGGATCCTGGGAAACAGGTACTGCAGGGCTCAGTCTCTCCCTCTAATGGAGAGCTGAGTTGAAGAAAGACAAAGAATGGAGCCAACCTGCCCAAGCTCCGAGCCACAGCGCCAATAGATGTATCAATTGTTTCCAAAATTTAAAACATTTTTTCCCCAAAGTTTCTATATTTGGTGCCATGTCTCAATGGTTCCACAATTCCAATTAATCATTTACTTTTTGGGGGTGGGGGGAACTTTACAGAACCATCTGGTGGAGACCATTGGAAACTAAAAGAATCTTTTAAAAATAGAAATTACCCAGTGCAGCCCTTGCTCATCTCATTATGGATTTTTAGGCATTTGACTGAAATATGCCAATAAAATAACTTTTGGAATGTTCCCTTTTCCAAGTTTCTGAGCCAGAAACAGAAATCTTATCTTCCTGTTAACATAGGCTACTGTTGTAATAGCCTTTAATCTGAAAAACGTAATGAAAAGAAAATGCATCATGCTATGAAAGCTATTTGAAACTTGTATTGCTATAGGACTAACTCTAAAAGATTCCTTAAGACTCTGAAAATCAAGAAAACCCAAGAGGAACTTAAATGCTTGAATCCTTATCTTGCTATTGCAGATCATGTCATTGGATACTTCAGAAAATGAATATGTCTTGAAGTGCATGGAGTGTGTGATTAAATCCCCGAGTAGGGTGAGTATGACATAATAATGCTTGACAAGTCCTTGAAGCGTTTAAATAGCAAGCAAGGAAGAACATGGTTTCCTGTAGCATAAGGAGTTAGGACTTGGAGTACCAGAATGGAATTGGCAAATGGAAACACTTGAATGACTTTCTAGAAATATTTCCTAATGCAGTCATAAGGTAGGACAGTGGAATTGGTTTTCCAGAGGGGAGTGATTGCAACCGGGGTTTCTGAAGTAAATAAAAGAAAAGGCATTAGGGAGCATACCTAATGAGTCAGCTATTAACTCTTTTCTTTAGGTCCAGCATTAGCAATAGCAGTGTTACATCTGCATTCAATAAAGTACCCATATTATCTTATTCAGTACTCAGGTGAGAAATTAGGATTTAGAGAGGTTAAAAATGGCTTATTCAAAGCGCACACTAGTTAAGTGTTAGAGCTGGGTTTCCAATCTAGGCTTTCATTCAACATCAGTACTCTTGCTGCTATGGTACAAAACCTTGGGATCAGAAAGGGTCACTCACAGAAAATTGAAGCTATGGTTGGTACTGGAAGAGTTCTATATTTTTGGAGGTGATATGAATTTATCTGCAACAAAAGGAGAATACTACTCCTTTCTAAACATCGAGGGAACTGTAACAGCCAGAGTTCTTGGTTTTAGACAATAAAATATATTCTGGATAGTTTAGGCAGAAGGAAGTTTATTATAGAGCATAAGGTAATTTACAGAATGTAGTAGAGGCTAGAGAACTGAGTAGTCCTGCTAATAAAATGTGTGGGATCTGGGGCAAGAGTAGGAGTGGATACCCACATAACATGTCTAAGTACTCAGAAGTTAAACATCAGCTTCAGATTGGTGATAACATATGTGCTATGTTCCCACATTGAGAAATATACCTCCTAAATGAGCTGGGAGGTCAAGATAGGCTTTAAAATTCTCAAACTCTTTTGGGTTCCTCACCAAAGTATAATGGCATGGGGAAAGCATAACTAGTTGCCAGCCCAGGCTTTCCACCTTCTCTTTTTATCTCTGGCTCCTTACTGTGCTGCGAGGGACTCTCATGGCATATGGGTGGCTCTATCTACACCCATGGGAAAAAGTTGCCCTGCAGCCACTCTCAGACATAAAGGTGTCCACATTGGTTGTGTGGCTCACTCTCAGGAGAAAAAAGCCCCAAGAAGGAGCTGCACAGAGACCCTGGAAACAAGGTAAGGAATCTGAGTCCATGATTCCTAAGGCACAGTCTGGGGCTAGGGCTCCAGTTAAGTGTGTCCCATTGACCCCACATATTCCTCACTCAGTGTTTAGGGGGTGGCCAGAGGAGAGCTAGATAAAGCCTCTAAAGTGTTGGATCCAAACAAGAGACTCTGTTACCTAGATGAAGAACAGAAACAAGTGTCGGTCCTGCTTGTTCAGGAACAATGCCGCCTCATGAATTGCCAAGCCACTCCAAGAGACTTGCTTAGAGAAACCTAACTGCCACAGACACCAGCTGCTCTGTACCTTTGATGACAGGTTCTAACCTATAGAACCTGCCTCACAGCAGCCTCAGGAGAATCAAACACTTCTGCGGTTATGCTGGCCAGGAGGTTTGGTCTCTTCATGTAAGGCTATAATCTCACAAGGTTGATTTTTGCATTTCAAGTTTTGTGCAGATAGATCTGCTTAGTGGAACCTAATCAGTGTGGAAACTTAGCTGCACATGTAACTTGGTCTTTACAGTTTCTATTACATTAGAAGTAGATTGAAATGAGAGACCAAACCTCTTTGCAACATCTTTGGAAAAGCCCATTTATTGAGATACAAATAGAAACAGCTTAGATACATATAGCTTTTTTTATGATAAAACCACCATTATGGATTTATTTGTAATGGCTTTCTGGAGCACTCAGCTGTAAAGGATTCTGAGGCTTTCTCTGGACTCAGTGAGAAAACATATTTCTTTTGATTTTTGATATCTGCCACCATTGTGGGAGACGCCGGGGTAATTCCTATGCCATTTTTGGAGGCAGGACTATGTCTTAAATATATGCAAGTAGGCACCAGGTAGGATTTGTTAAATGAATAAATAAACTATAAATGAATGGATTACAGCTAGGACCTTAAGCAGGAACTAAAATGATTCTGAGTTTTTCCACTTTCTAACCCTAATCTACCTAATTTTATGTCATCACAGTGACTTAGAGAAGAAAAGAGATATAGTACAGGGGGATCAAAGAAGGTGATATTAGTGCAAGTTAAGGAGGCAGAAGAGATCCTCTTGACCTTCTTCCCCTTCTCTCCAGTGTTAGTTAAGATAATACTACCTGCTGTAACAAACAAACCCCAAAATTTCAAGGACTTAGCATGAAAAAACATGTGTTCTCTTTCCCATAGTAATCCAATGCTGGTGCTTCCTGTCAGTGGGGAAAGATGTTTCAGACTGATGAAACTACAATGTCTCCCTAGTCATCCACATGTAAAAAGTATATGGGAGAAGAGAGTGGGGAAAAAAAGAGACATAATTGTTCTTTAACCACTTTACT
Organism: Crocuta crocuta; assembly: GCF_008692635.1. Classification (NCBI taxonomy): domain Eukaryota; kingdom Metazoa; phylum Chordata; class Mammalia; order Carnivora; family Hyaenidae; genus Crocuta; species Crocuta crocuta. Next base: position 2,845,494 of record NW_027529549.1, read on the forward strand.
TCAAGAAGTGACACACATCACTTCTCATACTTCCTTGGTGAACACTAACACTAGTCATTTGGCCCCATCTGGATGCAAGGGTGAGGCTGGGACATTCGGTGTCTGTCTGGGCAGCTGCTTCCCAGGCACAGCTCTAGATCGGTTCTCCTCAAAATGTGCTCCAGGGACCTGAACATCAGAATCACCTGGGGATTTGTTAGAAATACACATTCTTGGGCCTCTCCCAGGGTGACTGCATTAGGATGAATGGAGGTGGGCCCCAGAAAGCTGCAGTTTAATAAGCCCTCCACAGGATTTCTATGTATGCTCTATAGAAAAGTCCTGACCTCTGGTGGACAACCTGTCATTCCTGCTCTACCGCCTAGTGACTGCATTCTAGCACATCCATATTTAAAGCCCCTCCCTGAAGAAGGAGGACCTCCTACTCCCTTAAAAGTCAAGCTTCATTCTGTGACTTATTTGGGCCAAGAAAATGTGAGAGAAATGATTATGGCCACTTTCAAATGCACATTTTAAGAGCCAGTGTATGCTGTGCTACTCCATCTTTCCTTCTGTCACTGTGAACTGCAATGAGCAGATAATAGCTGCACTGTTAGCCTAGGTCCTAGAGTGAGGAAAACAGACAACACAGAGCACAGTCCCAGTTAACTGGCAGTGAAGATGCAGCATGAGAAAGAAAGAGATCTTTGTTGTTTTAAGCTTTGAAATTTCAGGGCTGTTTATCGCTGTGACATTATTCTGACTGACATGCCTCCTTTCCTCCAACCTATAACTATGACTTTTTATGAATGACTTTGCAAAGCTTGTCTCCATTATTTCCTCCTTGAAACAATGTGAAAAGAATTTGACATGCTATCCAAAAGTGAATGATGTTTCTTTCCTGGGGTTTGTACACCCATCTTTGCCTTCTTTTTTCCTTTTCATTCTTACTTCAAGTATTGACAGTATCTAGAAACCTAAACCATTTGCACAGTAGAATTATCTCATGTTTGCTCTGGTACTGGTGACCTGATTTTTCCTTTGTTAACATTTGTGAAAAGAAGCATGCAAAATATCACTTATCTAGATCTTGCTCCATCTTCTAGGTCCAAGTCAATCTATTATCTTTCTCTTCTAGGTTCAAGAGTTCAGTTCTATTGGGTGATGATAATTTGATTTCTTGAGAATCCAACACAAGGGATTCAAAGACAAATCAAATCACAAGAAACTCAGACTGTTAGATTAGAAGGATATATTCTTAAGTGGCCTGCTAAAATTGGATTTAAACTTGACCAGAACATATAATAACATATATTACTTATGATTGGCAGCAGGCAGCAGTAGAGATAAGTCTGGAATCATCTATGTAGGGCTGGGGTGGCTAGCAGTGTATGATTTTATTTTGGGGAGGGTAGCGGTAACTTTATATGCCAAATTTTGCTAGGTTTTGGGTAGTACTAGCATAAACACATTGTGTTTCCTGAGTGTGGCTTCCCAGCCAGTGAGGGGTAAGAAGGGCAGGTGCTTTGGGATTAAAACTGAGAGGTATCCAATGTACAGTAAAATGTCAGCTATCTATCCAAAACTACAGAAATGAGTTGTTCTGGTTATAAAGTTCATGTGTATAAAAATAGGTTCATTTAAACTATTTTTGGTGAACATCTTTGAAAATATATGTATACTTCCCTTCTTTATTAAATAGAACATTCTAATTTGATCTTGTCCTGATGACTCAATCATAAATTATTCTAAAGGGCTGTAACAGATCCTGTTGAGTTCAGGGTTCTGTGTTTGAACCTGTAGGAGTTCCAGTTTAGAGTTTTGGTATCAATTTTTTCAGACTTTTCCTGTCTTCATCAACTCTCAGGCTGCCAGCTGTCACTTTCTGTGATGCTGCCAGTGTGTATCTCCCTGTGACCTGCCTCCAGGTTACTTGAACTGGAAAACTAAACAATCATGCTCATTAAAGTTGTGCCTAAAATATGAGCAAATCAACTCTAAGTGTGAGTCCCAGGAACATCCCCCTATGTAAATAAAGTGCATGAGCTTTATTATATCACTTAGCTTTATCAGTGACCCACTTTCCTTTTTTCTTTTCTTTTCTTGATTTCTTGTTTTCTGTCTGTCTGTCTCTCTCTTTCCTTCCCCCTTTCCTCCTTTCCTTCCCTTCTTCCTTCCTTTCCTGTCTTCCTTCCTTTCCTCCTTTCCTCCTTACTCTATCTCTTTTTGTCTCAGGAAAGTAAGAATGCTTCATTACTGAGTTTCATGAAAGTGAAGTGTTTCTTTTCATCAGGTCTACTCTGAACAAGGATGGTGGAATATTGAGTAGAGGTGGGATGTCATAGCTATATGGGGCTAATGAAAAACCTAGCCATAATACTCTGCATTTTTAAAGCTTTTATACTGCTCAGAATGTTTCTCCCCACTGGCATTTGCTTCTGTCATTTTGATATAATGATAATATTACATCATTTTTGTAGTCATAATGGCTATAAAGTTGTCTTAAACCAACCTTGCTAATAAGTTTTTTTTTTTTTTAAAAAAAAAGGTGTTACAGAGAAGAATTAAAAATATATAGCCTGTCATTTGTTTTACTCTTTCTAAACATTTACCTTTTATTTTTCTGGGCTGCATGGCCTTGTGTAAAAGACCTGAAGTTATCGTTTCTTGTTTACTGGTACCCAAGGTGGGTAATTACTATAAGCCCTTCTCTCCTCTTTGGTTCTCTATATGGAGGATAAGATAGGGTAAAAGAGTAGACAAGGTTTGTACATATGACAAAGAAAGTGATAGAAACACAAAGAAGGGGATAAAATTCAATGCAACACTTAGAATTTTCTGTACCTAATTCCTTCTGAAAAGCATTAGCAAAGGCTCTTCAAAGCCGTGTCTTTCTTGTCATTTAGAGAACTTTGTATTCTATGAGCACCTGGATTGTTAAAATGTGTGTGATAATAAAGGAAGTGACCCCTGCCACCCTGTACCTCAAATGGGGTTGTTTAATGCTGGGAGAAAACCACTCAGCCACGCACAGAAGAAAAGATGTGCCCTTTCAGTTCTTCCCCTGACAGATGTGGAAGGTATGATTTATCACGTAAGACCAAGACCTTTTGTGTGACTGGGATTACACCGAACATTCCAGACCTCTTTTGTGCCCCTTTTTCTCTGCATCAAGTCACAACCTGTGCAGGGATATTGGGAGAACAGAAAACATATGTTTACAGTTACTAAAGTAGTGGTGGAGGGTTGTAGATGACTTGTCAGATCTGTAAAAGCTGAGCATGGAGTCTCAGAAACCAAAGGAGTCTGCCTGGCTGGGATGGGAACATGAGGGGCCATGCAAAGCATGAAAAGAAACCACCATTAAATGAAAACCAGTACTTGTTCCCATATGATAGCATTCCTGCTGGTAGACTTGGCCTCTGGGGCTATCTTCTGGGCTCTAGGCCCTAATAGAATACTGTGGGGCAGATGGGTTGCTGGAGCAATTAAACCAACTATGGCCTGTTTCACAGATTAGGAAGAACAAGAGTTGATTTTCCATCCATCCATCCATCCATCCATCTGTCCATCCATCCATTCTTTCTACATAGAAGCTAGAACAATTTCCCAAAATGCACATCTGGTCACGTGACTCTACTTTTACATCTTTCCTGGCTTTTCCATTGGGGTGAAGTCCAGACTGTTGAATGTGACTTCCTTGATTCTGTGCAATGGGGCTCTATGCACTTCTCTGGTTACATCCCATATCCATTAGTCTCACTTCCCTTTTGCTCTACATTCCTGTTGCACAAGCTTCTTTCAGTAATTTGAAAGAAATCATGCTTTTTCTCATTCCTGCCTTGATCAAGTTGTTGTTGTTATTGTTGTTTGTTGTTGTTGTTGTTTTGGCCTTCCTTTGCTTTCATGACCACTGTCTTCCATCACTTCCCTCAGGAGATCTCACTTGAAGGGAGCATTGGGTTCTGGCATGAAGTGCTCTCATAGCACTCTCTAATCTCCCATCAGGGCCCAGGAGTAAGTGTTACTATCTTTACTGCATTTATAATCCCACTATAACCTAAGCTCTTTGAAAGCATTTATAATCCCACTATAACCTAAGCTCTTTGAAGGCATCAATGATATCTATAATACCATACCATACAAATTTAGCAAATAATTTGTGTGTACAATATATGACTAAGATCAGCAATGTAGTTTAAAGATTGCATCTGGTTGTCAAGCTATTTGTATCTGTATTCCATTGTCACCTCTTATTAAATGCATGACTTTGGGCAATTACTTCATATGCCTGTGCCTGGGATTTCTTATCTGTGAAATAGGAATAATAGTATATACTTCTTAGAATTTATCTCAATGAGATAACACATGAGATAACAAGTGAGATGACAAGCACCTAGGCTAGTGTCTAGCACATAGAATGTACTTAGTTACATATAATTAAAATTAAGTGTCTTCTACATGCTCAGGGACTTGAACCTGTGGTGGGATACACAATTATATAATCTACAAGTCACTATAAGGAGTGGCTTGATTCCTCTAAACCTCACAGATGCCTCTCAGAGGCAGGATGTGTATCAACAGAGACTCTGGGGGACATCTTGCCCTGAATCTGGCTTAGGGGCTTAGGACCTCATTCTATCTGCTGATCTAGCATGATCTCCTTGACAAGCCCAACTCCTCCCCATCCCTAAGGTCAGATCATTGTTATCTAATTCTCTTGTGTCTTTTTTTTTCTAGAATCCTAGTACTTTTGAGAATGGGGCCAGTATTTGTCACCAACAGACTCTGTTCTCATATCCTGATGACGAGAGTCCTATTCCTAAAGCCCAGCCCCTGCTGGGGCCAGCCATGCTACTTCTTTGATGTTGACCACCTATTCATATAAACTTTGTCTGGAATGTTCATCACCACACTCTATCTGCCTGACCTTTTGGCCCTCTGTGACACTGCCTGCCTGTTGGACTGCTGCCTCCTCCCTGCATCTTGTGGCCTGTCAGGAATACTGTGTGGCCAGCCTCCTGCTGCTTGCTTTACCCCACTTTATGTAATAGGTCCCTCAATTTAAGACACTTTTCTTAGTTTCATCTTGCCATCACTGGAACTGCTGTTGAGAGAGCTCCTGCCCTCAAAACTCTACACTGTCTTAGGGGACATAATGCATGTCCTTAAATTACAAAGAAGACTAAAAGTCAGAAGTGCTTTGTAACATTGGCGGAAATGGTCTGTTTATAACAATACTTTGAAGATAACAGAGGGATGAAAATACTTATGTCTAGGGGAACCTAGGTGGCCCAGTCAGTTAAGGGTCTAACTCTTGATTTTGGCTTTGTCACAGTTCATGAGTCTGAGCTCCATGTTGGACTCTGCACTAACAGTGCGGAGCATACTTGGGATTTTCTCTCTCCCCTTCTCTCTGCCCCTCCTCTGCTTGCTCTCTATCTCTTTCTCAAAATAAGTAAAATAAACATTAAAAAAATACTTATAATCCAGTGAAGTCTATAGTGACATGCCAGTAAAGAGTCAGACTAACATCTTATTGGACTACAAGCAAACTGTGTCTCCACGGGATAGGACATCATAGGACTCTTGACTCCCTCCCAGTGTTTATTAGGAATGGAGAAATCTTTCCATTAACACCAGAGTATGTAACCATGAGTGTAGGAAAGAGTCTAACTTTGCACTCCAAAACCTTATGTGACTTGGCATCCATCTCATGGAGAATGCCCTTTTGAGCCATCCAAGGGATTATAATTGGCATGACCAAGTTTTTAGTCAAACCCTATAGTCTGATGTAGACAAAATAGGTGGTTTGGATAGCAATTGAGAATGGAAAAGAATAAGGACATGAGTTGGAAAAGAAAAACAACTCACTACTGTTTTATTTCTCTATTAATAGTCTTTAAGATGTGGTAATTTAATCAAGGTTGAGTGAATCTCTTTCTTTTTAAGGAATCAAATATAAGGACCAATAATTCCTGATATAATCATTCAACTGACTGGAAATGACCATTTATGTTTATTATTCTTTTATCTTTTTAGAAATGTATTTGAGGAGAGAAAGTGTTTCTTCTTCAACTTTGCCCACTGAAGGCAAAATGGGGACATTTTCTTTCTCTTTTCTTTTTAAAAAATCTTTTATTTAAATTCCATTTAGTTAATATATAGCATAATATTAGTTTCAGGTGTACAATTGAGTGATTCAACACGTACATACAATATCCACTGCTCAATACAACAAGTGCCCTCCTTAATCCCCATCATATTTTTATTTTTTAAGTTGTTTTTAATGTTTTTATTTATTTCTGAGAGAGATAGAGAGACAGCGTGAGCAGGGGAGGGTCTGAGAGAGGAGATACAGAATCTGAAGCAGGCAACCAGGCTCTGAGCTAGCTGTCAGCACAGAGCCCGATGCGGAGCTCCAACCCATGAACTGTGAGATCGTGACCTGAGCCAAAGTCGGACACTTAACTGACTGAGCCACCCAGGCGTCCGTCCCCATCATCTTTTTAAACCGTCCTCTCACCTGCCTCCCCTCTGGTAACCATCAGTTTGTACTCAATAGTTAAGAGTCTGTTTCTTGGTTTGCCTCTCTCTTCTCCCCCTTCCCCCCCGTGGTCATTTGTTTTGTTTCTTAAATTCTACATGTGAGTGAAATCATATGGTATTTGTCTTTTTTCTGACTGGCTTATTTTGCTTAGCATAATACTCTCTGCTCCATCCACATTGTTGCAAATGGCAAGATTTCATTCTTTATGTGGCTGAATAATATTCCATTGCATATATACATTTATACCACACAGTTGGATATCAGTCAGTTGGATATATCCATTATGGATATCCTTATCCATTCATCAGTTGATGGACATTTGGGTTGTTTCCATAATTTGGCTATTGTAGATAATACTGGTATAAACATCAGAGTGCATGTATACTTTTGAATTGGTATTTTTTTATTCTTTGGGTAAATACCTAGTAGTATGATTGCTGGTTCTTAGGTTGTTCTATTTTTAACATCTTTCTTCTTCTCAAATTTTAATTTAAATTTTAGTTAGTTAACATACAGTGCAATATTGGTTTCAGAGTAGAATTCAGTGATTCATCATTTACATACAACATCCAGTGCTCTTCATAACAAGTACTCTCCTTCATACCCATTGCCTACCTAGCCCACACACTACCGATCTCCCTCCATCAACTCTTAGTTGTTTCTCTATCATTAAAAGCCTATTATGATGGACGCCTGGGTGACTCAGCAAGTTAATCATCTGACCCTTAATTTTGGCTCAAGTCATGATCTCATGGTTTGTGGGTTTAAGCCCCACATCAGGCTCCATGATCTTAGCTCCATCAGCTAAGAACCTACTTGGGATTCTTTCTCTCTCTCTCTCTCTCTCTCTGCCCCTCCCCTGCTCTTTTTCCCTCAAAATAAATAAACATTTAAAAAGTTTCTTATGTTTTTCTCACCCCTCTCTCTTTTTTCCCCTCCCATATGTTCATCTGTTTTGTTTCTTAAATTACACATGTGAGTGAAATCATGTTATTTTTCTTTCTCTGCCTGACTTAGTTTGCTTAGCATAATACACTCTAGCTCTATCCACATCGTTGCAAATGGCAAGATTTCATTCTTTTTGATGACTGAGTAATATTCCTTTGTGTATATATACCACAACTACTTATCCATTCATCAGTTGATGGACATTGGGCTCTTTCCATAGTTTGGCTATTGTTGATAATGCTGCTATAGACATTGGGGGTACATTCACCCCTTCAAATCTGTACTTTTGTATCCTTCAGGTAAGTACCTGGTAGTACAATTGCTGGGTTGTAGGGTAGTTCTATTTTTAACTTTTTGAGGAACCTCCATACTGTTCTCCAGAGTGGCTAATACCAATTTGCATTCCCACCAACAGTGCAAAAGGGTTCTCCTCTTTCCACATCCTCGCCAACATCTGTTGTTTCTTGTATTACTGATTTTAGTCATTTTGACAGGTGTGAAGTGATATCTCATTGTATTTCCTTGATGATGAGTGAAATTGAGCATCTTTTCCTATGTCTGTTGATCTTCTGGATGTCCTCTTTGGAAAAATGTCTTCTGTTCATTTTTTAATTTTAATTCTTTTAATATTTATTTTTGAGAGAAAGAGAGAGAGCAAGGGAGGAGAAAGCAGGTCAACAGAGAGCTGTCAGCACAGAGCCTGACTTTGGGCTTGAACTCATGGACTGCGAGATCATTACCTGACCTGAAATGAGATGCTTAACCAACTGAGCCACCTGGGTGACCCATCTTCTGCTCATTTTTAAATTGGGTTATTTGTTTTTTGATGCTGAGTTTTAGAAATTCTTTACATATTTTGGATACCAACCCTCTACCTTATATGCCATTTGCAAATATCTTCTCTCATTCCATAAGTTACCTTTTAGTTATGTGATTGTTTCCTTCACTGTGCAGGTTTTTATTTTGATGAAGTCCCAATAGGTTATTTTTGCTTTTGTTTCCCCTTCGTCAAGAGACATATCTGGGAAGAAGTTGCTATGGCCGATGTCAAAGAGGTTACTGCCTATGTTATCTTCTGGGATTTTAATGGTTTCATGTCTTACATTTAGGTCTTTCATACATTTTGAATTTATTTTTTGTGTATGCTGTAAGAAAGTGGTCCAGTTTCCTTCTTTTTCATATTGCTGTGCAGTTTTCCCAGCACCATTTGTTGAAGAGATTGCCTTTTTTTTCCCCATTGGCCATTCTTTCCTGATTTCTTAAGGATTAATTGACCATATAGTTGTGGGGGTAATTTTCTCATTCAGTCAGTGGCCTGAAAGTTCTGTTTGCATGGTATAAAGAAAATAAGAAACGGTTTATTTATTTTGATTTTTTTTTTACTTTACTTATTTTAAGGGACACATACAGAGAGAGAGAATGAGAAAGAGAGAGATAATGAGTGGGGAAGAGGCAGAGAGAGAGGGAGAAAGAATTCCACGCAGGCTCTGAGTTCTCAGCACAAATTCCAATGAGGGGCTCAAACTCACGACTGTGAGTTCATGACCTGAGCCAATATCAAGAGTCAGACGCTTGAATAAGTGAGCCACCCAGGCAGCCCAAGAAAGGGTTTTAATGTTAGAGAGGTTTAAGTCTGAATCCATCCACCGTTTTTTCTCTCTGAACTTTATCCACACAATGGAAGGAATGATATCAATCTAAGAGTGTTGTTATAAGGATTAAATTATAGAATGTATATTAAGGGTCTGATATAATGAATAGTACATATACGGACATAACCAGTGAATTCTCAGCTGTTCTTGCTAATTAGGATCAGTGCACATGGAGGCAGGTGCAAGTCAGGAAGAATGCTTTGTAGTATGGCCATCTTTGACCACAACTTGGTGAAATATTCCTTCTCAGCAGCAAACTCCCAGAACTTGTCCGCTAGCTCATTTGGGTGACCTCCTCCCCCCACCTTTTTTTTTTTTTTTTTTTTTTTCTTTTTTTTTTTTTTTTTTTTTTTTGCCTTCTGCTTCTAGATATGCAAAGGTTAATCTTATCTGTATAAATAACCTAGTTGCCTTTATATTGGTGATGCCAGAAACTGATGTTTATTTAATTTCTTTCTCAAATTTAGTACACTGCCTGATATATAACAAGCATTAAGTATTCAATAGATGTTAGTTTTTGAGGATAATGATGATTTTTAATAACACAATCCTTCATGGAGCTCAGACTTTAGTAAGGACATCACATACATTCCTAAAGAACCATTGAAGGTTTTTAAGCAGACTAATGACTGGCTGTGATCACCTTTAATGCCTCATTTTCACTATTCCTTGTCCACAGCCAACCATAAGACTAGTAGGATTTTCCTTTGATTATTTTTCATGAAGCATTCATTTTTTTCTCTAATCCCACTAGGATTTCTAATCCCTAGCATTTTGGCTAGGGATGGTCTGATTTACTATAGTTTTAGATAAAACACTTGGCTCTTTTCTATGTGTCTCTCATTCCTTCTAGGAGGCTAACCCAGATATATTTTAATGATAGTGTCAAGAATCAAACGAGATCAAGGCAGAAATGCATAAAAGCTTTTTTGAGTTTCTGCTGGCATCAGATATTTCCTATTGGCCAAAACAAGTCATGTTATCAAGACCACAGTTAAAGTGGGGAAAAAATGACCAAAAATATGGATATAGGGAAGTATGAAAACATGAGGCCATTACCCCATACGTCTACCATTGTCTACTTTCTGGCCACAATTACTAACATGCTGTCATATGTGAAATATGTTTACTCCCATATCTCAAATCCTGGCATTATGCTTGAAGTCTAGGGTGTTACAATGTAAATCAGGTTCATATAAGGCTCTTCTTGAGAAAAAGTCATCTGCCCTATGCATATTCACTATATAGTAATGAAATGAAAATAGAATGGCCAATATAAATATTCCTATCTGGAAAAGGGAAGAGTAGAAAGTATATAACAGTCACTGGACCACAGCAATTCTTAACTTTTCTTGGGCAAATGCTCTTCTGTTTTCCCTACTCTGGAGATAAGGAAAGTTCTTTTATTAGACTTTAGTTCTGCTCCCTGGGAATGGCCCTGGTCCATTCTTCTTCACGGCTCTTGGCTCAGATTTCTTTTCCACGCTTTTTATATATTTCTGAAGAAGATATTGGAAAATATTCATGCTTTTGGCTATAAAGAATTGGGGACACAAAGGTCTTTTTACAATTTTGATACATTTTTCTACAGTCTCACTTCCTTTTAGTGCATACTGACAGAATATTGCCAATCCAGCTGAATTAAAAATATTTCAGATTTCCATTGAATATGAGATGATTCTACCCCATGAACTAAAAGCCATATCTTTAATACCCTTATAAGCCTTTTTGTATAGCAGAGAGGTTCTACTAAGCTGTGCCTTAATTCTTTCACAGATATTTATAAAGGGCCTAATAGCCACACNCTATATTTTACTTTATTTAAAAAAAAATTTTTTTTTAAAAAAATTTAAGTTTATTTATTTTGAGGGAGAGAGAGAGATTGAGTGAGCAAGAGAGTGGCAGAGAGAGAGGAAGAGGGAAGATCCAAAGCAGGCTCTGTGCTGATTGAACAGAGCCTGACACAGGGCTCCAACTCACAAACTGTGAGATCATGACCTGAGTTAAAACCAAGAATTGGATGCTCAACTGACTGAGCCACCCAGGCACACCCTCCAAGCTATATTTAATTTTGAGAAGTTTTCTCTCTAGAGAGGCTAGAGATGCAGAACAGTTTTATGTTCCTTGCCATAAAATCACAAACCCTCTATATTTCCTCTGTGTTTGCTTATAAACTAGCTAGTTTTTTTTTTCTTTAGGGCATCTTCTTACAGCGGTTTATTAAACACAGCCAATAAGAACCAGTTAGTACTTTCAACATTTTGCCTAGAAATCGCATTGCTCAAATCCAAAAACTCGTTACTACATTTTCTCTTTTCTTAGTTACAACAGGTGACAGATTTACCAATCGTTTAACCACTGTATGAAGTACATGGCCATTCTCATCATTCCAGGTAGTGTAGACTGTTCTGACCCAAAGCCAATGTCATATTTGCTATGTTTTAGTGATGACAGAACCCATGTGCAATACCAAATTCGTTGTCAGCTTGCTACAGTGTAGATCACAAACTATTCCAAAATTTAGTGGCTTAAAATAACAACAATGTGTCATTTCTCACAAGTCTGCAGATTGATAGAATATTTTGCACACCTTGAGCTAAGCTCAGTGCTTCAGTGCCCTTATGTCTATGGTCAACCTGATACAGACTGGCCTTCCCTGGGAAATCTCAGCCCTCCTCTGAATATCTCTTACACTGAATTTTTTTTAAGTGCCTACATGGAATTCCATGTTTTGGAACATTCAGAGGCTGTATATAAGTGCAGCAGAAAAAGGGTACTGTGTTAACTTAGTGATTTCAGCCATTATTGAGAATAGAAGTGGCCCATGTGCCATGTACTCAGGATTTCTCTCTTGATCCCTGAAGTCTTCCAGGGAATATATTAGATCTCATTTACATATACATTCACCAACTATAGCAGCTGATACATATTAGGTGCTTAATGAATATTTTGAGTGAATGATTGAGTGTATAAATGGAAAAAGAACATGCACATATAGGTATGAAACATAGACTAAACTTTTAGCCAGGTATTATTCAACCTGTTCTGAGGTTTTTCTCTCCAATTCCTCAACCTACCATAGCACTCTTCTTGTTATATTTTTCCTGAAATAGTAGATAGACATATTTGCCTTTTCCTGTTATTTCAGTAGATAAATTTTCTTCTCATGTCTGCATGGCAAAATGTATCACAGTATCCAGTTGTTTCCAAATCATGTTTAGTAAATGTGTTAAATAAATGAATTAATGAGTAAATGAATGAGTGAATAAATGAACCAGTTTTACACCATCCAAGGGCAGTGACTTTGTCTATCTTGTTTATTCTTAGCCATTATATCAGTGCCCTGTACATGGTAGATGCTTACTAAATATTTATTGAATTAGAAGTGAATAAATGAATGAGTAAATGAGTTAGTGAATGAATTAAAACAAACAAATCTGAATTCATTATTTCTATTTTAAGAAGTTCCAGTCTACATTATATTAGGAAGTTCTTCTGTGATTTTAATAGTTTTAATAGTAATTTTTTAAAACAGCCCAGGAACTCAATTCTATTATTATCCTAGTTTTCATTCTTGCTCAAAGACCTTTTCCCAGACAGTGAAAATGAGAAATTGTGCACTATGCTCACCAGGAGCTTCATTTTCAAAGTGAAATATTTCAGAGTCCCTAACAGGACAAATAGGATGTTGGAGTCTTTTCAGGCCGAGTGGAGCATAAAGGACTAGGGTCTCTGTCCTGAGTGGAGTAACTTGGGAAATCTCAAAAGTCTTTCCTTTGCCCCCAAATATCTCTCCTCCTGCTAAAACATATTCCCTGCACTTGAGAGATTTAAGGTTCAAAGCCATGGTTGTTGGACTTTATTATCTGGCTGAATTCCACTTCCCACTCTCCAAGTCTTCTAGTTTGAGCAGCCTGGGATAGATCCCAGGGAACCATTTTATCAATCACATCACACTCATGATATTGATAGTGGTGGTCCGTAAACCACACTTTTAAAAACACTAATTGTCTGTATGTATACGTGTGTGTGTGTGTGTGTGTGTGTGTGTGTGCAGAATGCAAAAAAAAAAATGTCATAAGATGCTGTAGGAAGTGTGGTAAGGGTCTGTGTAAGATCCAGTGTGTAAGATCTGTCTCAGATCCAGTGGGGACAGAAAAGAAAAATTGTCACTCCTCACTAGAAGTCTCCAGACCCTTGTTTGGAATCTTGACTGGGTGAACATTTTCTGTTTTGCAGTAACTTGTAACTGTTATAGGATCTATAGAAGGAATGATTGAGGTCCCAAAAGGACTAAGGCATGCATGGAGGTTGGCAGTTTTGTTAAGGATACTTCTTTCCTAGAAAAATCTCAAGAGGGTGACTATCATGTGTTATATATTTCTGAGAACGCTCAGAAATATTATTGATATTGATAGTGATGATGATGATGATGATGATGATGATGAAAGTTCACTGTACTGGGCATATACCCAGGATGTGGACAACAAAGGTAAAGGTTTTACATGGGTCCAATCTGCTCCAGGAGATCTTAGGAGAAACAAGCAGTTAAAGCAATTTAGAATAACGGAATTTTGCCTATTAGGGTATCATATCTGATCAGGTGCCTAAATTTGAACTTGGCACATTGCTTCACCTCAAGCTCTATATTTGTCTTTCCCTCGGTATCCCTGTGGGTGGGACTAATGGGTGGCAGAGGAGAAAACGTACTCTGTGAATACTCAATAATAATACTACATCACATAGCCTTGGGTAGTGGAGATGTGTTTTATAAGCACTGTTACGTTTGATCTCTTTTACTCCTACTGCAATTATCTGTTGGAATTTTACAGGACTATAGACATACCAAGAGGAGGGATTTAATCATTAAGTACTTTCAACCTAATTGGTTCTCAATTGGAAGAGAAGCCTTGGGTTTGGAAACCTGCCACATGTTACCAGAGCATGTCAGTTCATTGCCCACCTGCAGAGTTGACAGATACAAGAGAATGTATCTGACTTGGCATCATTTTAGGCATTTAGTTGGCATATCTGTCTTCAGGGCTGCTCCTAGGGCTCTGTGTTTGTCAACTGTGCCTATGTTGGGCAGAAATGGAGGCTTTTGCCAAGTCTCTTAGACACCTAGGTAAGTTCACTTCCACTTGCCTGAACTATGTCAATAGACTTTCATGTGAGAGATTTCTATTACTTGACTCCTTTCAATCGATTCTGTTTACCAAATCCAGATTCATATTTCTAAAATATCACTTTTTTAAAAAAATTATATCCTTCCTTTAAAAAATTTCGATGATACCCATTTGCTGATAAGACCCACACCATTTAGCTTGGTATTATTCTGGTCTTCTTTCTAATTTCTTGGTCCAGGTTTCTATTCTAAACAAACAAATAAAAACCTGTGGCAAATATTATGAGGTGGGATGGAGTGCTATAGCTATATTATTATCCCCAAGGGAAATCCATGCCTGGGTAATTGAATGACGATCAATCTAGTTTTCAACATACATCTCATTATATCTTTTTGCATACCCAATCAAACTGGTGAGCCAGTTGCTTGTGTTGCTAAATACCAAAGCCCCACTTGTGGAAAGAAACCAAAATCCAGAGAAGGAGAAATAAAATAAATAAATAATTTATCCATAGGCAATTTTATACACAATCATTAAGTCATAATTTTGAATATTATTCTGAGGTGTTAAAAATTGTCCACAATGACTTATTAGATAATAATAGCCCTAGCATTTAATTTTTTTGCCAGAGAAGAAAGTCAATCAAATAAATCCCATGAATCTTAATATAAGTTAAGTGCAAAGATTCTTGGATGAGACTGGTCTAGTTTAAAGTAGGTAGATAATGGGTTGCCTGGGTGGCTCAGTTGGTTAAGCATCTGACCAGCTCAGGTCATGATCTCATGGTTTGTGGGTTCTAGCCCCTGTCAGGCTCTGTGCTGAGGGCTCAGAACTTGGAGACTGCCTCAAATTCTGTGGCTCCCTCTCTCTCTGCCTCTCCCCCACTCACGCTCTGTCTATCTCACTCAAAAATAAGCATTAAAAATAATAAAGAAGGTAGATAACTTTTTCAAAACTACTTAAGTATTGCATAATTTTGAAAAATGTTACCTAATCTTATGAAGACTGTTGTTTAATTCATAAAACAAGACTAATATTCATAGAATATTAGTAATATTATTATAATATTTAGAATATTAGAATATTCTAATTTTAGCTGTTTTAATATACTAATATATGCAAAGTGGTAAATTAATTGCCTGGTATGTAATAAAAGCTCAACAAATGTCATTACAAATGTACACATAAATATAAACACATACATATGCACACAAACAAACATACTTTTATACAACTTTTCTGTCTTGGTAATCATTTTTTTCTTCCCCTACAGGCTTCTGCTATTAATGCTAACCTATGAAAAGCAGGAAAATATCATCTAGAATTGTACTGTGCAATACTGTAGTCACTACCCATAGACAAGTAACTGCTTAACACTTAGGATATGGCTAGCATAGACTGAGATGTTCTATAAGTACAAAGTCCACACTGGATTCTAAAGATTATGGGAAAAAATTATTTTGAAGAATATGGGAAGAAGAGTATGAAACATCTCAGTAATTTTTAATATTGTTTACATGATGAAAAGATATTTCTGATATGTCAAATGGTTAACTACGTTATTAAATAAACTTGTTACACTCTTTTTGCAAAGTCAACTACATAGATCCTCTATGATGACATTGATGGAATGTTCTTCCCAAAATAATTATGTTTCAAGTCATTCTTCTGCTTCCTAGTCCTGCACTTTTAGTTGTATATGCCTGACATTTCTGTTTGGATCCCACTGTCACCTTAAACTCACCATGCCCTAAACCATATTTTCATTTTCTTCACGACTATATCCTATTTCTGACTTTCCTATTTCTGTTCTATTCTTATTGCTCTCACGACCTCACCTCCACTTGCCTGAACCACGTCAATAGACTTTCATCTGGGAGATTTCTATTACTTGACTCCTTTCAATCCATTCTGCTCACCAAATCCAGATTCATCTTTCTAAAAACATCACTTATAAAAAATTATATCCTTCCTTTAAAAAGCTTTCAAAAATACCCATTTGCCTATAAGGTAAGACCCACACCATTTAGCTTGGTATTATTCTGGTCTTCTTTCTAATTTCTTACTCCAGACTTCTATTCTAGAAAATATTAATTATTCTCTATCCTTCAAACACAACTTCCAAGGATTATAGAAGTGTGTTAAGCTACTTTGTACACAAGAAAAAGAGTAGGTTGTGCAAGTTGGTGGGGTTGGGAGAAGCAGAGATTTCAATTGGGGTCATATAGAAGTTGATATGCCATTTAGATAAATTAAAATTTCCTTCCAAATTAACTGATAATAAGGGGCTCTCATTCTAATGAAAATTGAAGTTGGAGAGATGTGTAGAAAAAGGGAATTGGTGGGGTCATTTGACAATTTCTCAGACTATGAGCTTCTCATTGTACTACAAAAATGTGCTGACTGTAAGAAGGCGATGCTTCAGATCCACAGGTATTTGGACAATTACTCTGGATTATATTTCCAGGAAAGAAGGAGATTTTGAGTTCTACCTTCAAAGTACACACCTCTGTGAGTTTACTGAGATTAATAGAATTTTCCATGGTCTCAGCTGATATTAATATTTCCCAGGCCTCGAACTTGTGGAATTTTTAAGACTTCCAAATAACTTTCATGGTCATTAGCTCATGGAATTGTCTCAAGACCATGAGATGGACACATTGCAGACATCATTACTGCCATTTTGGAGAAAACCTGTATACAAAGTTTAGCTGACTTACTCAAGGACATAAAACTACATTTTGACATTGACTTCCATTGTTCTTGATGTGTAAAATGCAAAAATCACTTATCACCTGAACTGTCCAGTCTTGACCTGTAAAGAAGTAGATTTTGCCCAGTTTATCTATAAGAATTAGTTTTTTACTTGCAGCAGTGAGTTTCCCCTGGGGAATCCATGGCAAAGTTTTCATTATGTACACTATTCAATTATTATTTACATTGGTTTTTGGTTGAGGGAAAAAATAATATCCTGCTAATTCTTACCTTTACAATTCAAAGAAGTTTGACATATGCAGTAATCCAACCTTCGTTTCCAAATGTTTATTTTTTATTATAAAAGTAATGAATGTTCATTATAGTAATATTAGAAAATCCAGAAATGTGAAAAATAGAATTTATTTTTATTTTTTATTGAAGTATAATTTGCACATAGTAAAATGCACAGATCTAAAGTGTATTGTTTGATTAGTTCTGAAGTGTTCACACCTGTGTGACCCACACCCAAGTCAAGACATAAAACATTTTCATCACCCAGCAAACTTCCTGATGTCCCTTTCCTATCTATCTTCATGACTTCCTTCCTTACCCCAAGCAACCCCTGTTCTGATATCCCCTTCTGAAAGGGGAAATTCAAAACAAAAACAAAATAAAACTTAAATCCTACCATTCACTGACAATCACTGCTTAACCCATCAGCAACTTTTGGCACCACTGATAGTTTCCTCTGTAAAACCCCACATCTTGCCTTGACTCTTGTGGTGTGGCACTCTCTCATTATTCCTCTCACCTGACTGGCTGCTACTTTTGTGTCTCTTCCCTATTCTCCTCATATTGCTAATCTCTATTTGAACAGAGTCAATGCTGCTCTCTTGTATTCTTTATTTGCACACTTTTCATAGTGATTTCTCCACGTCACATGGCTTTCAGTGCTATCCTTTAAGAGGACAGTTCCCAAATTTCCATCCATAATTCTGACCCATCCCTTGAACGTGAGTTCTATATCCAACTGCCTCAACATTCTCACGTGAATGTCTAACTGTCATCTCAAGGGTAACATGCCCCAAATCTGAGCCTTGATTTGCACTTTTCAGCCTGCTCCTCCTCAGTGTCTTCATCTCAGAAAATGGCAACTCTGGTGGCTTGAGCCAAAAGGCTGGAGGGCATTATTAACTCCTCTCTTTCTTTCATACCATACAATAAATCTGTTAGGAAATTCTGCCAGCTCTACTTCAGAGTATATAAGAGAATCTGACAGATTCTTACCACCTCCCACACTAACATCTGAGTCCAGTCCACCTCCAACTCTATTCCCCTGGACTAATACAGTAATTTTATAAGTGGTTGACCTATCAATCTGTAATCTATTCTCCAACCAACAAGTAGGTACAATCTTTTAAAACATAAAAGGTTTCTCCCAAGCTGCAATCATTCTTTATATTTAATTTTAGATTTTTGCTTTTTTTCACTCAATACCGTAATACAGAATTTTTTCATGTCATTACTCTTTATAAACATAATTTTCAATGACTGCATTATTACTATATGGGGGTAAATACCATGATTTACTTATTCATCCCCTTATTG
Source organism: Crocuta crocuta (assembly GCF_008692635.1). Classification (NCBI taxonomy): domain Eukaryota; kingdom Metazoa; phylum Chordata; class Mammalia; order Carnivora; family Hyaenidae; genus Crocuta; species Crocuta crocuta. The sequence goes on from NW_027529549.1 coordinate 2,864,054, forward strand.
TTGGACATTTTCACTATTATTTTAATGATTATTAATATCACTGCAAGAAGTATCTTGTTACAGAAAGTCATCCATTCCCCATAGTTATAATACTGGATAGATGTCCAGGAATTTCTAGGTTAAAAGGCTATAAACATTTTAAGGCTGTAGCTACATATTGTCAAGTTGCTTTTCAAAAAGAATAGACCAATACTCCCACTCATAGTGGTAACAATAAAGCGATTTCCCTCCTAAATTAGTTGAATTTTATTAACAAATTTATAGAAGATATAAATGAAAGGTCAACATAAAGTGACTTATATTTATTGAACTTTGACAAAATAGCTTATGTAAAATAGTTCATACTTATATTGCTAATTATAAGTCAGTGCAGATAGTACTGCTCTACTGTTTGCCCACAGAATTGGGATACCTTATAACGAAATTGCTTAGATCCTGAGCCTTGGAAATATAAAGACACGGGTTTGATTAATGACTTAATCATTGAGTAGCCATGAATTTGAAGTTGCTTAACACCTTTAAGCCTCAATGTCTTCATCTATAAAATAGGGATAATAAAATCTGCCTTGCAGCAGTGTTGTGAGGATTAAGTAAGATAATGTACATAAATCACTTAGCATGAGGGCGACACTTATAAATGTTACCTCCTATCTTCCCTTCCAAATTTACCTCCTTTTCTAGTTTAAGATCACCACCCTAGCACTAGCGTGCAGAGACATGAATTGCAAGCAAGCCATTTCTCCTGTGGCTTACTGAATTTGCTGAACTCCTAAGAAAATAAGGGAAATTATATTTGCTTTTTTTTTTTTTTTAACAAAAATGGACAAGCCAGGGAGAGTTGGAACTTTGCTCAGAGCAAGGTAGACAGCTGTCATGCCAGGATGTGAGCAGCATCAGGTCAGTCCAGAAATGAGTAACTGACCTGAGTCCTGTTCTTGAAGGGATGGGGTTAGAGATGTGGTAGGGTGGCCAAGAGAAACAAGCTGAGGGGAAAAACTGGTGGTTCCAGAGATCAGAACCAAATGGGAAGTAGGTGTTTGAGGTTGGCCAAACTGGATGCAGCTCCTAGTGGTTAGGAACAGATGAGGAGGCAGGAATCCTGGAAGTGAAACTCATAAGTCATGGTATGAACATTAGAACTCACTTTTTTGTTTGCTGGTTTATTTTGGGTTTTTTGGGTTTTTTTAATAGTTTATTGTTAAGTTGGTTTCCATATAACACCCAGTGCTCATCCCAACAAGTGCCCTCATCCATGCCCATCACCCCCCTTCCCCTCTTCCCCACCCCCATCAGCCCTCAGTTTGTTCTCAGCATTCAGGAGTCTCTCATGGTTTGACTCCCTCCCTCTCCCCAGCTATTTTTCCCCTTCTCCTTCCCCATGGTTCTCCATTAAGTAGAACTCACTTTTTAGAACTTTTCATTTGAGGGGTGACTGGGTGGCTCAGTTAGTTAAGGATCTAACTTTGGATCAAGTCATGATCTCGTTCATGAATTTGAGCCTTGAGCTGGGCTCTGTGCTGACTGCTGAGAGCCTGGAGCCTGCATCAGATTCTGTGTCTCCCTCTCCCTCTGCCATTCCCCCACTCATGTTCTGTCTCCCTCTTTCAAAAATAAACATTGAAAAAACATTAAAATTTTTCCTTTGAAATTATTTTTAATTTGTAGAAAAGTGGTAAGATTAGTAAAAATAGTTCTGTAGACCCTTTATCATACTCACCAACTTTGAAGAATTTTGTCATCTTTGTATCTTATCATCTTTCTTTCTACCTATCATCTATCTATCTATCATCTATTTATCTATCTATCAGATATTATCTATCTATATCCTTACTCCCTAATTATTTAGTGTTTATTAATTATTTGTCTAGTAGAACAAAGATTTTCTCTTACATAATCAAAGTATAGTTATCAAATTCAGGAAATTGAATATTAATACAATACATTCTAACTTCATTTATTGGCTCAGTAATGTCTTTTATAGCATCTTCCCCATTATACGATCCAGTCTAGGATCATGTACTTCATGTAGTTTCCATTTCCCTTTAGTATTCTTTAATCTGGAATGTGTCTCAGTCTTTCTTTGTTTTCTTTCTTTTTTTAAAAAATATTTTTATTTATTTGTAGGAGAGAGAGAGAGAGAGACAGCGTGAGCAGGGGAGGGTCAGAGAGAGAGGGAGATACAGACTCTGAAATAGGCTCCAGGCTCTGAGCTGGCAGTCAGCACAGAGCCCGACGCGGGGCTCGAACCCAGGAACCGTGAGATCATGACCTAAGTGAAAGTCAGACGCTTAACCGACTAAGCCACCCAGGCGCCCCAGCCTTTCTTTGTTTTCACATGGCATTGATATTTTTGAAGACTACAGGGCAGTTAATTTTGTAACTCCTTCAATTTGCATTTTGAAGACCTCATGTTTTAAATTTGCTTTGAACAACCATTTTCTTGCTAGATATATTAGTATCCCAATCCAGATAGAGTTAGGATCAAGGATTCTAGGTATAGCAGGACATGGGTCAGGGGGACTCTGTGCCCATAGAAAAGCAACAGCCATTGAATACAGGTTAGGCTATTTGGGTGGGTTGGAACTCTTGTGCCTGAGCCAGAGTTGTAAGCCTGAGTCACAGGAAGAGAAGAGATCTTGAAGGGTCACTGAGTCCATGTCCAGCTGCTTAGCTTTCAGCAGAAACACATTTCCACTCACCCAGACATACCAGCCTATTTTTAAAGTCCTCCAGGGAAAGTAATTCTGTGTGTGCTTCTTGTTAACCCACATGGTGTCACTTGCCCTTGCTGTGTGAAGTCTTCCCTGTAACTCAACTAACTTTATTAAGGAGTAGGTCTTACATTTTTTTCTCATCCTGTTTTCAGGAGTGACTCACAGTGTCATAAGCCCTTCATTATGTTTAGAGAACTGTATTTTATCACTTACCTCTATGTTTGTTTCTTTAGTCCAACCTAAAAAAAGAACTTAACTTACACAATTGTAAAATATTGTGATAGCAATTATGGTATATTAACTAAACTATCACATCAATAACTACACATTATCACAGCAATAACACATTTCATTTTATCCTTGGATTTATTTTTCATGGACTTGACTACCAAAGGGACACTTTAGAGTATCTTTTCTATTCACTTATTTTTTTATTTTTTATTATAAAATATCTATTATAAAATATAAATTCAAACATTACAGAAGAATGAAAGAAAAGAGGTAAAGTTCTCTCCTTTTTTCCTCCTCACTCTCAATCATATTCCTAAAACTAATATTTATGGTTTTGATATCTGGAGTTTCAGAGTTTTTCTGTATATAAACAAGCATCTATGTACACACATAAACACACTCTTTAAAAAATAAATATGAGAGGTGCCTGAGTGGCTCAGTCATTTAAGCATCCAACTCTTGATTTCCACTCAGGTCATGGTCTCCTAGTTCATGGGATCAAGCCCCATATCAGATTACACACTGACAGCACGAATCCTGTTTGGGACTCTTTCTCTCTCCCTCTCTCTCTTCCCCTCCCCCACTCATGCTTTTTCTTGTTCTCAAAATAAGTAAATACGTATTTTTTAAAAATAGGATTATATATTTTCATAATATATTCTCAGTATAAAAATACTTTTTGTTCTTTGTAGAAAATATAAAAAGAACGTTAAGGAAAATATTTTTAAATTGCCTATAATTGCTCTGCTCATCTCTGTTACTGCTCGGATATTTTTCTCAGAATTTTTTCCTATGCATCTGTGTTACTGTTTATCCTGCTTTCTAGTGTTCTTTTTCTTGATCGACTTTGAGCATCTCAGGCTGCTTAATGTTATTCTTCTTAATTTGGGGCCCTACTGTATGCCGCTCTCTCATGAGGTTTGATTACAAAAGGTAGTGGACGAAGGCTCAGAGGACAGCAGGCTGGCAAGAAGTTAGGTGGTCAGTCATGCAGAAAAGAATTTCAGGAGGCAACAGAGCTCCTAAAAGGGAACATAGCATCTGTTATTCATGAACCACTTGGCGAACAGGACTTCTGACAGTGTTAAGACAGTGTCTTGAATATGCAAGGCCAGATTCCTTCATTCATTATGAATTCATCACTATTAGCCACACTAGTAATAAAGCATTGAATAAGACCAGGGTGGGCCTTGACTCCCCCTCCCCCCTTTTTTGCACATTTTATCTATCTATCTATCCTATCTATCTATCTATCTATCTATCTATCTATCTATCTATCTATCTATCTATCTATCTATCCTCTTCGGTACCCCAGAAAGCAATTTCTAGATCTCTTAGCTTGTAGTCTACTTAGATTTTGAGAATTTTTCTTCTCTAGTTTTTTACTGTGGATCTTACAAAACTTACCATGGATAACTGTTCAAATCAGTTCTTCTTGATGCTTTTAAAAAGTTTAGAGGCTGGGACTGCCTGGATGGCTCAGTTGGTTAAGCATCTGACTTCAGCTCAGGTCATGATTTCATGGTTCATAGGTTCGAGCCCCTTGTTGGATTCTGTGCTGACAGTTCAGAGCCTGAAGCCTGCTTCAGCTTCTGTGTCTTCCTCTCTCTCTGCCCTTCCCTGTTCATACTCTGTCTCTGTCTCTGTCTCTCAAAATAAATAAACATTAAAATTTATTTTAAAGTTTAAAAACTGGGTATTATATACTTTCTTGCTGAAAAGCTCGTCAGATTCAGAATATCTCAGGAGAGAGATTATGGAATGTCTTGCTTTAGGGGTTAAGATAGATTATGCCAGCCTTTGTTGTTTTCTCATACCTAGACATGTCCATCCCTTCAAGTTGACTTAGGCACAACCCACAGGTCCTAAGTCAACCAAGAGAAGAAGATGGTGACAGTAATGTTCTTTGCATTACTCCTATCTTTTGACAAGAATAAATCTTGGGATTATGTCATGTATCACACCACAGATCATGTGGTGTCCCCATCATTCTGTCCCAATCCGCCTTTCTGCTAACAAGGCTTCGGATCTGAATGTCCAAGTGATGACAGGGTTGCAACAGCCTTGTAATTATCCCTTTTCCTCAGTTTTCTCACTTTTGTCACAGAATAGGAATTCTCCATGGGGCCTCTCTTCTGAGCTCTGGTGGGTTGCTCTTTTTAACACTGAAGAACCTCTCATTAGACACTGTCCTTTGGGCAAGGACCTGAGAGCTGCCTCAGGGTTGGCAGGTATCTCGTCTCCATTCTCATTAGCCACGGGCATAGTTAGTGCTGCATGAGCAGTACTGCACCCACAATCAATTAGCCTTCTGGATTCCTTTAAAGTAATCCTCAAGAGCTTCATTTGTTAAAAATGAACAAATATTTATTGACTGCTCATTATGTACTAGGTGTTCTTCTAGGTGCCTAGGATACATTAGTGAGCACAAACACCAGAATCTTGCTCCCCATGGATCTTGCATTCCAGTAGATACTTCAAGAGTGGAGATTGTTATGCTGCAGCTGGACAATTGTGCCCCATCAGAAACCAGGCAGTTCTCCCAGCTACCCTCCCTAGGGATCCATTTGTAATTTCTGCCAATCCCATCCTTTGCTTCTATATGCTAAGGTTTCCAAATTTGTATCTAAATCTACCTTAGTTATAGCAGGTCTTACATTATTAAATGTTTTCTTCCCCAGAATACTCAGCCCTTATACCGAAAGTTCCTATATACTAAATAATCCAAGTGTTCATTTGCATTTAACCAAACCAACCAGCTCCTCTTTTTAATCAGTTAATGGAAAAGCCTTGGGTGATTGAAAATATATGTGTAATATAACTGCTTGTGACAGGTAGAAATTAAAATCATGACACTATGAAAAAATAATCCTTGTGCCTATGGAATTAATTTGAATTTGTGGGAGTGGGGGTGGCTAAAACCATCAGGAGTAAAATTCTTTTAAAAAGGAGCCTCTAGAAACTGGTGTGGAGAATAAACTTTAGTTCTCTTTGGAATCATCCGAGATGCCCTATGCTTGTTTGTGCTATTTGTATTTCCTTTCTTCTATGTGGTTTCTGGGATCATTGTGCTATTTTAGTTCTTACTTAGCCATACTCCCTGTTGAGATGCTAAAATATCCTGAAAGTGGCGGTGCTGAATTTTTTCATGCCCAGGAGGTGGATAGCACAGGGTTGATTTGTAATGACACTTTACTGTAGAGTAAATTTTTAGCTGTAATGATATTTTGGGCTGCTTGATCCCACCAGATTTGGAGAAGTTTGAATTACCTTAAATAACTAAAATATAGACACTCCTATGTTACCCCTGAGACATGCTCACTGAAGCATGGAAATTAATTCAGATATGCATCCAAGTTTCACTGAATTTTAATCTAAGGGTTTATAGAATTATTTGCTGATATTTGGGAAATGAAAGTTATGCAATGAGGAAAGTCTGATTGAAGGTAGTAGTAAGAACAACTGTGTAGTTCAGTGTTGCTGAGCTTCCTGTCCTGGTGAAGGACACTGTAGCAACCAGAATAACAGTGACTTTACATTTTTTGTTAATCTTCTCATGAAGACATGGGATCAGTTTCCCCACTCTGAGCCACAGGCCAACATGTGACTCAGATCAACAGAATACAGTGGAGATGATGGTGCTCTAGCTCTAACCATTACACTTAAGTGGCCTGTAGTTTTTGCTTCTTCATTTTGGAGGCTTGTGCTGCTGCGTAAGAAGTTTGAACACCTGCTAGAGACACAACGTGGAGAGGCTCTAACATTGCAGGGAGAGGAAAAGGAGCCCATCTCAGACTGCCTTCAACAGTTCCCACAAAGGCTGAGGCAAGTGAGTGAAGAAGGCAGCTTGGAACTGGATCCCCCAGCCCTGTTCACCCCATCCGATGCCACATGGCTTAGAGATAAACCAGCCAGCTGAGCCCTTCCCAAATTCCTGACCCCCCAAAATGAAATGGTTGTTTTAAGCCACTAAGTTTTGAGCAGTAATAGATAAAGGAAACAAACTTTTTGTTTAAATTTAGGGTTTCGCTTTTTAGAAACATTTCATTCATTCCTCTATTTAGTCACCTATCCATCCACCAACATTTATCAAGAGCTCATTATATCTCTGATGGCACTGGTCCACCAAGAAGTTCTAAATGAGTTTTAGCTTTGTACTGTTTTAGCCTCAAAGAATTCAGTTTTACTATTCAGGAACTGAGAGTTTTCTTTTTACATTTTCCCTTCATTTATTCTAACAACTGAGAACCTCTCATGTTCCAGGTACTGTATAAAGTGTTGATGAAGCAGTGGTGACTAAAACAAGATAGTCTATGTGCTCATGAGTCTTATTTGCAATTGAGAAATACAAAAACAAAAACAAAACAAACAAGCAAAAACTTTTCTTCCAGTCTATAAAATAGAACAATAATAGATACCCCATAGGGTTTTTCTGAAAAGCAAATGATATGATAAATGTGAAAGTTTTTTGTAAGAAGTTATTCTTTATAAAGGTAAAAGCTTTCATTGAGTTTTTTTAATGTTTATTTATTTTTGAGAGAGAGACAGAGCGCACACACACACAAGCAGGGGAGGGGGAGAGAGTGAACGAGTAGGGGAGGACAGAGAGAGAGGGAGAGAGGATCCCAAGCAGGCTCCAGACCGTCAGCATAGAGCCTGATGTAGGGCTTGAGCCTATGAACTGTGAGATCATAACCTGAGCTGAAACCAAGAGTTAGATGCCTAACTGAATGAGACACCCAGAAGCCCCTCTTTTACCGAGTCTTGATGGCAGTAACAGTAGCTGAAGACCTCAGAAGCAAAGCAGGTATTTAACACTCAAAATGAAAATAAGTATATGTCATAAGTGACCATGTTTTGCAGGAATTATTCATCCAATTTTGCTGGGCCACTTATTGGACTTCAGTGGATCCAAAGAACTTCTGAAATTATATGCAAGTTGTGTGGATATGTATATGCACATTTTGAATGAGAGATCCAATGCTTTTGTTAGGTTTTCAAAGGTGTTAGTGATCCTGACAGGTAAAGAACCACTGATTTGGAGAATTAAGGCAATTGCAGTATATTAAACCCTTCTAGGCACCAACCAGCCTATGCAGAGTTTTTTCACATGGTAATTTAATTTACACAATCCCCCTAGAAGCTGAGGCTTAAAGAGGTTAAGTGACTTGTCCATGTTTAGTATATGATGGGTCTGGCATTTGATTCCAGCTCTGCCTGATTCCAAAGATTTTTCCCTTGTACCATGTTGAATATCAGAGTTCTTAGTTACAAGCCACAGTAAAGAATTATGTTGGCTTAAGCAAAAAGGAAATGCATTGAGAAGATACTGCCACTCACAAATTTTCCAAGATAGAAAGAATTTAGAGCCAAAATCATTCCTATCATTCCAATAGGGACTTTGTACAGAAAAAATATTACCCCTTCAAAAACAAATGTCTGAGATGTAAGCCCAATGTGCCAATGGGTTTGTTGGGTATTTAAAGAAGACCCAAATAAACAGATCCCATCCTCACTTTTGTCTGATCCTGCTCTTTCACTGCAAAATTGTGTTTTTTAAAAATTTGTAAGACACGTTTTTACACACCTATAAGAGTGTTTATATTATTATAATCCTTATCATTTTATGGTTTGTACTGAACTTGTACAAATTTATCTGTATTTTGGTTCACACAACCAGTCTGAAAGGTTGATATAGGAGAAACATTTTCATCCCTAATTGATAAATAAGGAAATGGGCTCCTAGATGCCACTTGACTTCAAAGCTCACATAGCTGTTAAGGCCTCTCTAATTGCCCACCTTTGGGGCTTCTTTCTACTAGATGTCCTGTGGAACCTAAGTGCCACAGCTGCCCACAGAGCCAAAGTAGTTAGGCCTTCACCAGGCAGGCTTGCTACTCTTTCCTTCTTAGGTGCTGTAAGGAGGAGATAGTTGATTGTGTACACCCACAAATTGAGCATTCTTGAACAATTGCCAACAGATTGGCAAGTGTGTTGTTTGGTCATTAATACATCACCTGACAACAATGAAGTGAAATGGGCTGGCATCATGATATGAATTTGTATCTAGACCTGGATGTTAGTTTCAGGTGACAATTTTTATAAATATATACATCAGTTATGCTGGAGCTGGAGAGGGATGTTTTTGGGAATATCAGAGCTTTGAAAATCCATACTGAGGGCTTCCACCTGTCAAGCCCTCACCCTGAATGGGCAGAATAATGTCAACACACATGAGTGCATTTCCTCAGTGAGGAAATGGGGGGGGGTTAAAGCTGCATCAAGCAAATGTCTTCCAGTCCAATATTTTATGGTAGCCTTTGTGGGAAATGCATCCTTTGGTGTCACTGGGGTTTACTGAAACTGGTGTGGGGTTAGGGATCAGATTATCCATTTTTGTGAAGCTTCATCTTCAGTCTTCTGTGGGATTCCTTTAGTATCAAATGCAGAAATGGACAAACGGCCATGTTTTCTTCTTTTTTTCTTCTACATAATGGCCATAGTTATCATTTACTGAGTGTTTACTATGTAGTAGGTGCTGTGATTCATAATATCCATAATTGTGCCTTCTAGAATGTTTATATTCTTTCTGGATTTTTTAGTCCACCTATCATGTTTATAAACATCCTTTCCATGATCCAGTACTATTGAGATGTTCCTACTTGGATTCTCAACCTGTTCTTGTTCTTTATCTTGGTTCTGCTTCCTTCACTTTTCCTTCTATTGTGTTTTTACCAAACACCAAGAGCAAAGGAAATTTCTCCTATGTACTTTGGTATTCCTTATCCAAAATAGTAATTAAATAAATAAATTTATTTAAATTAAGTAGTTAGTATACTTTTATATAGTGAGTATATATTAATATGTAACTATGTGTTAAGTATTACAATATCATCTTCAAAATTCACAAAACCTTCATGAAGTGGACTTTTTAAAATCTCAGTTTCATAGATGAGGAAGCTGATGTATGCTCAAGTTAAAAATCTTACCCAAGTTCCCACAGGCAGAAAGTGAAAGCCAAGAAGAAATAAAGTCAGGATTAGAACCTGTGTCTTTCTAAAGCTTATCCATTTTCCACAGTGTCATAGTGCTTTTATAATTTCAGGGCCAGCAAAGTACTTTGTAGTAATTCCTTATTTCTTACCATTATTATTGAAGTGCTATCCTCTTTTGGAATCAAGTTGTTCCTATGATCAATTTTAGGAATTGGGAAATTGTATAGGTTGAAAGATCCCATAAATGAATGTTACCCTCTAAAGAAAAAAGCTCTTTAAAGCTGTTGGAATCTGGGCTGAAATAACCAATTTCTATCTATGCTCATGTTAGAAAGGTTTAACCTAGAATAGCTTTTTGAGTGAAGTCATTGACCTCATTTTTCTTCTTCCCCTAAACAGAACCACTTGGAGATAAGTATATGTTTATCCCTTGTCATTTATTCTTGGTGTCCATAATGGTTTTATAGATTAGCTGTTTCATGCCCTTATGTGTACATAGAGAAGTTTCTTTTGGTTTCTGTTGGTGTTAATTTCCAGATGCCATGATTTCTAGCTGGCATATTAGAGACCAATGAAATTCCCTCTGGCACTATGAAAGCCATTTATTTATATGTTATTGAGTGTTTTTCAGTGGACCTTGGGGATGGCAAATTCATTTTTCCATAATAAGAAAAGTTCAAATACACACGTTAGCCCCATGATTAGTATGTGTACAGTTAACTCAGCATTTACTTTTCCCTTGACAACAACCTTACATGGTGTTATTTTGGAAGTGAGTAGTCATTAATTCTAACAAATAGTGGCGTATCTATTATATGAGAGGCTGTGATTGATATATGTTCTTAGCTCTCAAGGAACTCAGGGTCTAGGAGGAAAAAATAGATCAAATGATAAATTACACAGAACATGGAGATGTATTTACAGACTGTGGGTGCTCAGAGAAGTAGAAGGCTAAGTCTTTAAAATGAGTAAATGATATAGAGGGAATTTTCCCCCTAAATAAAGGGGACTAAGTTTCACAGTTAAAGGATGCAGCAGGCTTGAAAGTACCAGGATCAAAAAGTATATATTTGGATAAAATGGAAAAGTTCAGAGTAACTGATTTTTGGAGTAGAATGGTAGAGTTAGTGGGAGAGGAGACAGGTTGGAGCCAGAGGAAATCATCAAGGGCCTTGTATGCTAATGTTGGGAATTTGAAGTTCATTTTGTAGACAAAGGAGTTAAGATGAAGAGGATCAATAGGTCAAATTTGAGGGACCATTTTTCTTTTTCCTCCAAGAATGGGAACATATAATACCAAAGACATATTTTCTAACTCTGGTCAATCAGGAAGGGCAGCAGGTGAGATAGGACAGGCACCATTAAACAATACAAAGAGAAAAACCAATTCCATTTATTTCCTCCTAGTTTTGATTAGCATTTTGCTTCTCTGATTGAAGTGAATTCATTTGAACAATTGCAAAATGAGGCTTTGGATCAATCTTTTCAGGAAAGAAGATAGGAACCCCTGGCATTTTCTTCTTTATGTTTTGTTTTTATTGAATAATTCACTAGCTATTTACCAGGAAGAGCCCACTATATCCATCTCCGGAATTTCCTAAGGGATTGCATCCTTGGCCTTCATTCACATTAGCAGCCTTATTAAGGATTTCATGAGGTTTTTTTTTTTCTTTTTTCACATAGTCTCAAGAGAGGAGGGAAATCCTGCTTGTTATACAATGTAACTCATTGCATAATGGGACATTGCATATTTCTGCTAAGACAGAGGCCAAAGGAACTTGGAAAAAAAAACAAAAAATGGCATCAAAATATGTTGTGTCAGTGGAAAAGAGAGAAGAACTGAAGCACAGAAGAGAAGAGGGACAACTATTTTTGCTTTCAATATCTCATCAGTTATTAATTCTGAACTATATAAAGTGTTAATGGGATACAGTTTTCAAAAGAGCACCAAATTAGAAACTTTAAAACATATAAACAACCAAACAAACAATAAATAAATAAACAAAGCGAGAACCATCTTTTAGAAAATAAATCTCTTTAGATGTGATTCAGTTCATTCAATTCAACAGATATTTGTTGAAATTCGCCTGTGTGTCCCTGAGGACTTCAGCATCTCCTGGAAGGGTTGGACATGTGAATCACTAGCTATGATGCCATATCGTAAGTTAGAAAGATGTATTAGTTGCTATGGGTACACAAAGGCAAGGACACTTCATTTTGCCTGTTAAGACTGGGTATAGGTTTGAGGTACAAATATTTCCTTCCATATTTAAAGTAACACTTGAAGGATGAATTGAAATTTTCCAGTAATGAAGAAAGGGTATTATGGGAAGATATAACAGTATGAGTAAGAGCTTGAAGAATGGAAGTATATAGCATTCTGTGGAAACTGCCCAACTTCTTACCATCTTGAAATCTAGTATATATAACAAGAAGAGGCCTGAGGGAAGGTTGGGAGGAAGAGGATCAGTTAGAATTCTCTGGTTACGAGCAACAGAAGCTTATAGAATAACTCATGCCAAGCATACAGATAGACACTCAAATACCTTTCCCCCCAACACACACATACACACCCACACTGTCACTGTCAACAGTGGTCTCTTCAGGCCTAAAGGTGAATCATTTTCAGTGATTTCTCTTGAACATCAGAGTTCAGTGAGACAGCATATGATTGCTACAACTTACACATCTCTTGGCTTTAGAGTGGATTCTATCAAATTATAGTAATGACAGAAAGCTAGATTCCCCATTCAATTTGGTTGCTATCACCCAAATAAATGGGAACAGTATTGGCCCAGAAAAATGACAAGTGTCCATTAAAAGTAAGATGGAGCCAACTTATAAAGGATTTTGTATGTAAGCTGAGAATATCAAAGCATACTTTAGAGGAATAATGAACAAGGCTTCATGGTCCATTGTCTGCTGGGAAAATGGTAAGGGAGGAATCATAGAAGACAGAAGAGTTTTGCCACAGATGAATTCATGGATAACTAAAACTGTTATTGGGACAGGTATTACAGGATGGTGACAAGTCTATTTTTAGAAGCCTGACAGATATGTAATATGAAGATGTACCATGGATGTGGAAAAATATTTTAATGTGTTTTATTTTATTTTATCTTATTTTATTTTATAGTTTATTGTCAAGTTGTTTTCCATATAACACACGTGCTCATCCAACAAGTGCCCTCATCCATGCCCATCACCCCCTTCGTCTCCCCCACCCCTATCAGCCCTCAGTTTGTTCTCAGTATTCAAGAGTCTCTCATGGTTTGCCTTTCTCCCTCTCCCCAACTATGTTTTCCCATTCCCCTCCCTGTAGTCCTATGTTAAGTTTCTCCTTTTCCACTTATAAGTGAAAACATATGGTATCTGTCCTTCTCTGCCTGACTTATTTCACTTAGCATAACACCTTCAAGTTCCATCCACGTTGCTACAAATGGCCATATTTCATTCTTTCTCATTGCCATGTAGAATTCCATTGTATATATAAACCACATCTTGATCCATTCACCAGTTGATTATTTTAATGTGTATTTTAGACCTACCTATGATAAGTATAAAAATTTCTGGAAGAAATCCATGAAGTTTAATTAAACATGTGGTAATCCATTCATCTCTTATCTTATTACTGGTTGAAAATTTCTCTGATTTAGAACACCACCCTAGACAAAGAAGAAAGTTAAAAAAGATAGACCTCTGAAAAGTCAAAATGGATGTTATAAGACCTATGCTACTAAAACATTTTAATCACAAGAAATTCCCTCAAGGACTTCTCTCAAAGACAATTAATTTTACTTTAGAAATGATTAAAATGGTTTTAAGTGTCTACTTCCTCAGCCTATATAATATTAAGATCAGCAAATTATAAGTGAATGTGAATGTGGGACATGCTGGTGACTGCTTAAAATGATAGCCTGATACTGAAGAAAAAGAAAATACAAAGTTTCAAGTATTGACATGCTCTTATGTATGTGTCTGGGAGCAAATAGCATAGAGGAAAACATTCTTTTTTTTTTTTTTTAATAGTTTATTGTCAAATTAGTTTCCACATAACACTCAGTGCTCATCCCCACAAGTGTCCTCCTCCATGCCCATCCCCCCCTCCCCCCACATCCATCAGTCCTCAGTTTTTGTCAGCATTCAAGAGTCTCTCACGGTTTGCTTCTCTCCCTTTCCCCCACCATTTCTGCCCTTCTTCTCCCCCTTGTTCCTCCGTCAAGTTTAGAGGAAAACATTCTTATGCTGATAAATAATTCATAGGGCATTCTATTAGTCCATATAGGATAGGTTTATATTACAGTAACAAACATCAAAATCTTAGGGACTGAACACTACAAAAGCTGATTCCTTAAGCAAAGACTACTTCTGGTCTGGGTGGCTCTTTTAGACTACTAATACCCATGTGAAGGCTCATCAGTTTAGCCTACTGCATACTGGACACTTGACTGTCAACACATTTAACACTGAATGCCATGGCAGGGGAAAATTATCCTAAGAGGGTCTCCTTCCTGACAATTAAGTGCTTTACCTGAATGTGACACATGAATACATCTACCACTGGGCAGAACTAGGCATATAATTCCAAAGTGCATGGAGAGGCAGGCAAGTAATCCTCCCTTGGACCAGAAGGAGAGTAAAACTAGATACAGGTGAACACCGGAGAGCTTTCCTGTAGCCATTCCCATACTACAGCCTAGGATGATAGTTTAAGTTTACAACAATGCTGGAGTCATCTTACCAAAGTTCAATCATGTTTGATTATATTTGACTTTAGAAGGAAAGAAAGAATATAAGGGGTTAATTTCATTTTATCTATGGAAAGGTGCAGAAAGCCTCAGTTCATATAACACTGTCATCATTTGTCTGTGCAATACCATCTAAAGTATTTTGCACAGATTTATACCAATGATGATGAAAATAAATTTAAAAAGTTCAATCATATGAACAGAAAGACTTCTATTACCGAGAACAGAAGTTGGCAAATTTTTCTGACAAGGGCCAGATACTATTTTTGGCCTTATGGGTTTCTGTATCAGCTACTCAACTCTACCATTGTAGTTTGAAAGCAGTCATAAATGGTATGTAAACAAATGGGTGTGTTGTAATAATACATGATTTACAAAAATAGCTGGCAGGATGGATTTTACCCAAGGGCCATATTTTATCATCATCTGATTTGCTTGTGGACATCCCTGTGGAAACTCTAGGGCTCCCCAGGGTACCCTTTGGAAATTATGAAATGTGGATCCTTTCTAAATCTACTATTCTGCTCCAGCCAGATTGGACTACTTTCTGTTCCTCAAATGCTCTTTCATACATGTGCTTTTATTTACATTCTTCCCCTCCTACAAATGCCCTGTCTTTCTAAGTTTAACTCCTCTGTCTCTGGACCAGATCAAGTTCTACTTTCTTTTTGAAGCTTCCCCTTAAGGGTTCAATCACCAGTGAGAGCTATTTCCTCTGAAGTCCAAACTATCCGGCTCAGTATCTCTTTACCTTAATGTTTTTCTCTGTGGATGTACCCTCATTTCCTACTGGATTTTGAGTTCCTTGAAGGTAAGAAAAATGTCCTTGATTTAATTTCACGACCTGACATAAAAGATACCTTACAACCTTCTTCCTAATCACTACTAAGCTTCCTGGAAGATCTGGACGCATTGGGTCTATTTTCTTCTCTCCTGCTTACTCATCTTTTTAATGTCATCTGCCTCCCACCTTCACCATTACACTAACACTTTTTGACAACATGGACAAGGAGCTCTTTCTTGCCAATTTCTAATTGTCATTTTTTAAAATCAGAAATTGTCCATTTTCTATTTCAAATCATTCAGCAGTATGGACACTAGTGACTATTCCCTTCTGAAATATTCTCTTCCTCTTACTTCCTTGGTAGTAAACCTATTGATAAACTGTTGGTTTTTTCCTTCCCATATTCCAGGAATCTTTCTCCAGACCTTCTTCCCCTTCTTGCCCTTTTAATATTGGTATTCTTTAGAGGTCCTATGCCTCCTTCTCCTTTTATTCTGCACATTCTTACTGAAGAATTAACTCCTGTATCTTCAATTAAATTCCATATAAATTCTCAAATCTATATTTCTTACTCAAACTGTCTTCTGAGCTCCACACCTAAAAATTTTCTTATGAGACATCTCCATTTGGATAGCTTAGAAGCCTCTCATACTTAATCTCTCTAAAGCTAAACCCTTCATCTTTCCTCATACTATATTTTCTTTTCAGTGAATAGTTCCACCATCTACTGGTTGCCAAATTAGAGACATGGCAAGCATCCTTGTTGCCCCTGATCCCACTGAGATGGTTTTTTGATTTGTGTGCTTCTCTCTCCTCACCTGCATCTCTCCTGGCTCATCTGTATCACAGCAAGATTCTCCTAACTGGTATCCCTACATTTTGTCTAGTCATTTTAATACATTCTACACATCACAACCAGAACTATCTTCTAAATGCAAATCTAATTCTCAAACATATTCATGACATATATGTGCTAGGACCTATACAATCTGACTTGACAACCTCTTAGCCTTCTCTTTTGCCACCTCACTTTTGAACCTTGACTAGCCAGTTATCTCAACACAATGCCTGCAATCACTCCATCTCTTCTTGTACCTGATTATTTCTTGTTTTACTAAGAGCTTTCTGCTAGAATTTCACTACCTAAAGGAAGTTCTTTCAACCCTGTAATACTAGGTAAGGTGGCTGTGACCATTAAGGTCATTTGTGAATGCTCTCATTCTCCTCCTTTTGGGCACATGGCTGGATGGCATATTCCCACCACCTTAAATTATGCTGTGATCATGTGACTTGCTCTGGCCAATGAAATGTAAACAGAAGCTGTGTGTGTCATATCCAGGCAGGAATCTTTAAAAGCAAATGTGTGATTAGCCATAACCCTTTTATCTCTCAAGGCAACTGCCAAACTCTAGGTGGGGAAAGGCTCCAACCATTTGGATTCATGATTGAGAAAACTTGCCATCCAGTAGAAATATGAAGTACCAACTTGGTGTTATCAACTACTATGGTTTGGGGGTTGTTTGATGCCTTGACTTAATCTAGGCTTTGTTTAATAATATAGTGCTCCTTTCTATGTAACTTGTTAGCATTCAATACTTCTTCTTTTGTTGCACCTACATATCTCCCAGTAGACCGTATGCTTTATGAGGACAAGGATCATGCCTATGTTACTGACCTTTCTATCTTCAGCACCTAGGAAGTGTGTAGCACTGAGTAACAAAGACAATAATAACAAACACTTTTATAGTGCACTTGATACATATTCATTCCCTTATTGCACACAATAATCCTAGAAGGAAGATATGTATGATTGGCAAGATGGCGGAGAAGTAGGGAGCTCTGTATATTTTGCTCATCCCCATCTCTCAAACAGAGAAGGCCTGAAGCCATAGGACACTGAACCGCAGGAATTTAGGAGGAAGAGAGACAAGAGTCCACTAAGAAGACAACCTCATAGGTGCATGAATGTGAACTGGGGAAGATAAAAACAGGCAGGGACCAGAGACCTGGAGGAAGGGGAGGGAACTCCCTTTGCAGGAAGCTGTGGAGAGTGGAGGGGAAGAGAAAGAGTGGCTGAAACTGCTCACAGAACTGTCCCTGGAGAAGAGAAAAACCTCAACTCTGGACGGAGAGTGATCCTATTTCTAGCTGTGGTGGTGACTTCGGGCTGGGAGCCCTGTCCCAGGAAGTGCCAGAAGAAACTGCTCCGCTACTCTCCCGGCTCAATTCCCAGTTGGGAAACGGCCCAGCCTGTGATATTATATTTCAGACAGTATCAATAAAGGGCATGGACTAAGATCTGGAAACAAGGCGGGGCTTGGGACATAGAACATGGCCAACCTTATGCTACGCCTGAGGCACAGGGTGATCAGACCCAAAAGAGTGAGTTGCAATGCTTGGTTTGAGAAAGGACTGGGGTACCACCATTTTTCTCCCCACAACCACCAGGGTGAGACCTCAGGGAGTGGCCTCGGCTCAGTAGAGGCTAAGTCCTGCCTACACCAAACCAGGCCCATCCCTGCTAGAGAGCTGCTAGAGAGCAACAACATGGATGCACTGCCATGATTAATTCTAGATCAATTCTTTCTATTCATATATATTTTCCCTTGTCTCATTCATATCCTTCCCTTCTGCTGGACTGAGCACTCTGGTCATTGGTTTGCTTAAACAGTCACATTTAATCCATTCTCTAGATGTATATTCTACACCTCCACTGCTACCTTTCTATCTCTCTCTCTCTGGAGTAATCAGACTATATAGTTTCTCTGAGAAAACTAAAATAATGAATGAGAAACACTATCCTTGTTTCTTTCTCCTTGCCTCCTATCATATTCTCCTCTTTCTCTCTCTGAATTAAGCCTTTTAGTCTCTCTGTCTGGTCATCGTCCAATTTCACTTCCTCTCTGCCCTGTCATTTCTCTCTTTGTATATGCTCTTCCATCAGCACTGCATACACCCAGCTCTTTATTTGTAGCTGGGAATTACGGTTTTATGCTTTTAGACTGTCCTTTGTCTTTTGGGTTTTTTTTCTTTTTTCTTTTCTTTTATTCTCTTTTCTATTTTTCTTTTTCCCCTTCAGTTTGCTTGTTTGTTGGATTTGTCTGTGCGTTTGAGTGCATTTGTTCCTTCTGTGTTTGTCTGTCTGTTTTCCTTTCCAGGGCTGCCTCAAGAAACAAGCCAAAGCACACATGGTGGAGAGTCTCAACCACTACGAGTAGGGAAATAAAATAATTAATAACCAAAGTCTCAACAAGAGAGACCAAGAGACACCATTCAAAGAACACTTCCTGAATGGACTGGCCCTGGACAGACAATGAGCCTTCTTTAATACAGCAGTACTCGCAAGTGCAGAGCACATAACAAGCTTTTAAAACTAACAAGAGACAGAGAGCTAGTCAAAATGATGAAATGGAAGAACTCTTCTCTAAAGAAATTCCAGGAAGAAATGACAGCTAAAGAACTGCTCAAAACAGATATAAGCAACATAACTGAACAAGAATTTAGAACAATAGTCATAAAATTAATCACTGAGCTTGAAAAGGCATAGAAGATATCAGAGAAACTATTGCTACAAGGACTATGGATCTTAAATATTGTTGTGATGAATTAAAAAATGCTATAAATGAGATGCATAATAAAATGGAGGCATCGAAAGCACGGATAGAAGAGGCAGGGAGGAAAATAGGTGAATTCGAAGACACAATTATAGAAAAAGAGGAAGCCAAGAAAAAGAGGTAAACTTATCCAGGAACACGAAAGGAGAGTTTGAGAGCTGAGCGATTAAATCAAACAGAACGATATCCGTATCATAGAAATTCCAGAAGAGGAAGAGAGAGGGAAAGGCGCTTAAGAAGTCCTTGAACAAATTATAGCTGAGAACTTCCCCAATCTGGGGAAGGAAACAGACACTCTAATCCAAGAGGCACAGAGAACTCCCCTCAGATGTATCTTGAATCGATCTTCTGCACGACATATCGTAGTGAAACTGGAAAAATATAAGGACAAGGAGAGAATTCTGAAAGCAGTTAGGGATAAAAGGGCCCTAACATACAAAGGGAGACCTATCAGTATGGTTACAGACCTATCTACTGAAACATGCCAGGCGGGAAAGTAATAGCAGGAAATCTTCAATGTGATGAACAGAAAAAAATATGCAGCCAAGAATTCTCCATCCAGCAAGCCTGTCATTCAGCATAGAAAGAGAGATAAGAGTCTTCCCAAATAAACAAAATTGAAAGAATTCATCACCACTAAACCAGCCCTACAAGAAATCTTAAGGGGGCACTATGAAGGAAATGTTGCAAGGAACATGAGGTACCAGAGACACCACCACAAGCATGAATCCTACAAACAACACAATGACTCTAAACCCATATTTTTCAATAATAGCACTGAATGTAAATGTACTACATGCTCCAATCAAAAGACATAGGGTAGCAGAATGGATTTAAAAAAAAAAAAACCCAAGATCCATCTATTTGCTGTCTACAAGAGACTCATTTTAGACCTGAGGACACCTTCAGATTGGAAGTAAGGGGATGGAGAAATATCTATCATGCTACTGAAAGTCAAAAGAAAGCTGGAGTAGCCTTACTTACATCAGACAAACTGGACTTTAAAGTAAAGGTAGTAACAGGGGATGAAGAAGGGCATTGTATAGTAATTACAGGATCTATCCATCACGAAGAGCTAATAATTATAAAAGTTAATGCACCAAACACAGAAACACCCAAATACATAAAACAATTAATCATAAACAGAAACAATCTTATGGATAAGAATGTGCTAATAGCAGGGGGCTTTAATACTCCAGTTAGAATAAAGGATAGATAAACTAGACAGAAAATCACTAAAGAAACAATGGACTTGACTGACACATTGGAACAGATGGATTTAACAGATATATTTACAACATCCTGAGGCCATGGAATTCACTTTCTTCTCAAGTGCGCATGTCACATTCTCCAAGATAGATCACATACTGGCTTATAAAGCAGCTCTCAATAAGTAGAAAAGAATTGAGATCATACCGTGCACACTTTCAGATCACAATGCTTTGAAACTTGAAATCAATCACAGGAAAAAGTATGGAACCTCCAAAAACATGGGGGTTAAAGAACACCCAGCTAAAGAACGAATGGGCCAATCAGGAAATTAGAGAAGAAATTTAAAAATATATGGAAACAAATGAAAATGAAAATACAACAATTCAAAATCTTTGGGAAGCAGCAAAGGCAGTCCTAAGAGGAAAGTACATTGTACTCCAGGCCTTAGAAAGAGTCCAAGTACTAAATCTAACAGTGCACCTAAAGAAACTAGAAGGAGAGCAACAAGAGCACCCTAAACCCAGTAGGAGAGGAGAAATAATAAAAATCAGGGCAGAAATAAACAATATAGAATCCAAAAAAACATTTGAATGGATCAATGAAACCAAGAGTTGGGTTTTTGAAAAAAATAAACAAATTTGACAAACCTCTAGCCATGCTTCTCAAAAAGAAAAGAGAGAGCACCCAAATACACAAAATCATGAATGAAAATGGACTTATTACAACCAACCCCTCAGAAATACAAGCAATTATCAGGGAATAGTATGAAAAATTCTATGCCAACAAGCTGGACAACCTAGAAGAAAAGGGACAAATTCCTAAACACACACTCACTACCAAAATTTGCATGGGAAGAGACAGAAAATCTGAACAGACTCATAACTAGTGAGGAAATCGAATCAGTGATCAAAAATCCCCCAACAAATAAGAGCCCTGGGCCAGATGGCTTCGCTGGGGAATTCTACCAGACGTTTAAAGTAGAGTTAATACCCATTCTTCTCAAGCTATTCCAAAAAATAGAAATGGAAAGAAAACTCCTGGACTCATTCTACGAAGCCAGCATCACTTTGATTCTCAAGCCAGACAGAGACCCAGCAAAAAAAGAGAACTATAGGCCAATATCCTTGATGAATATGGATGCAAAAATCCTCAACAAGATACTTACAAATAGAATGCAACAGCACATAAAAATAATTATCCACCATGATCAAGTGGGATTCATTCCTGGGTTACAGGAATAGTTCAATATTTGCAAATATATCAATGTGATACATCACATTAACAAAAGAAAAGATAAAAACCATATGATCCTGTCGATAGATGCAGAAAAAGCATTTGACAAGATACAGCATCTTCTTAATAAAGACCCTTGAGAAAGTCTAGATAGAAGGAACTTACTTAAACATCATAGAAGCCATTTATGATAAGCCCTCAGCTAACATCATCCTCAATGAAGAAAAACTGAGAGCCTTTCCCTGGAGATCAGGAACATGACACGGATGTCCACTCTCACCACTGTTGTTTAATATAGTGCTAGAAATCCTAGTATCAGCAATCTGAAAACAAAATGAAATAAAAGGCATCAGAACTTGCACAGAAGAAGTTAAACTTTCACTTTTCACAGACGATATGATATTCTACATAGAAAACCGGACAGACTCCACCAGAAGCCTGCTAGAACTGATCCATGAATTCAGCAAAGTTGTAGGATACAAAATCAATATACAGAAATTGGTTACATTTTTGTACACCAATAATGAAGCAACAGAAAGAGAAATCAAGAAACTTATCCCAATCACAATTGCACAAAAAACCATAAAATACCTAGGAATAAACCTAACAAAAGATATAGGAGATCTGTATGATGAAAACTATAGAAAACTTATGAAGGAAATTGAAGAAGACACAAAGAAATGGAGAAACATTCCATGCTCATGGGTCGGAAGAATAAATACTGTTAAAATGTCATTAATACCCAAAGCAATCTACAGATTCAATGCAACCCCAATCAAAATTGCACCAGCATACTTCTCAAAACTAGAACAAACTATCTTAAAATTTGTATGGAACCACAAAAGACTCCAAATAACCAAAGTAAGATTGAAGAAGAAAACCCAAACAAGAGGCATCACACTTCCAGACTTTAGCCTCTACTATAAGGCTGTAATCATCAAGACAGTGTGGACCAATGGAATAGAATAGAGAATTCAGAATTGGATCCACAAATATATGGCCAACTATTCTTTGACAAAGCGGGAAAGAGTATCCGATGGAAAAAAGACAGCCTCTTTAACAGATAGTGCTGGGAGAACTGGACAGCAGCATGCAGAAGAATGAAACTAGATCACTTTCTCACACCATAAACAAAAATAAACTTAAAATGGATAAAGGACCTGATTGTGAGACAGGAAACCATCAAAACCCTAGAGGAGAAAGCAGGAAACAACCTCCTTGACCTCAACCGCAGCAATTTCTTACCTGACACATCCCCAAAGGCAAGGGAATCAAGAGCAAAAATGAACTATTGGGACCTCNCTTCTCAAGCTATTCCAAAAAATAGAAATGGAAAGAAAACTCCTGGACTCATTCTACGAAGCCAGCATCACTTTGATTCTCAAGCCAGACAGAGACCCAGCAAAAAAAGAGAACTATAGGCCAATATCCTTGATGAATATGGATGCAAAAATCCTCAACAAGATACTTACAAATAGAATGCAACAGCACATAAAAATAATTATCCACCATGATCAAGTGGGATTCATTCCTGGGTTACAGGAATAGTTCAATATTTGCAAATATATCAATGTGATACATCACATTAACAAAAGAAAAGATAAAAACCATATGATCCTGTCGATAGATGCAGAAAAAGCATTTGACAAGATACAGCATCTTCTTAATAAAGACCCTTGAGAAAGTCTAGATAGAAGGAACTTACTTAAACATCATAGAAGCCATTTATGATAAGCCCTCAGCTAACATCATCCTCAATGAAGAAAAACTGAGAGCCTTTCCCTGGAGATCAGGAACATGACACGGATGTCCACTCTCACCACTGTTGTTTAATATAGTGCTAGAAATCCTAGTATCAGCAATCTGAAAACAAAATGAAATAAAAGGCATCAGAACTTGCACAGAAGAAGTTAAACTTTCACTTTTCACAGACGATATGATATTCTACATAGAAAACCGGACAGACTCCACCAGAAGCCTGCTAGAACTGATCCATGAATTCAGCAAAGTTGTAGGATACAAAATCAATATACAGAAATTGGTTACATTTTTGTACACCAATAATGAAGCAACAGAAAGAGAAATCAAGAAACTTATCCCAATCACAATTGCACAAAAAACCATAAAATACCTAGGAATAAACCTAACAAAAGATATAGGAGATCTGTATGATGAAAACTATAGAAAACTTATGAAGGAAATTGAAGAAGACACAAAGAAATGGAGAAACATTCCATGCTCATGGGTCGGAAGAATAAATACTGTTAAAATGTCATTACTACCCAAAGCAATCTACACATTCAATGCAANNATTCAATGCAACCCCAATCAAAATTGCACCAGCATACTTCTCAAAACTAGAACAAACTATCTTAAAATTTGTATGGAACCACAAAAGACTCCAAATAACCAAAGTAAGATTGAAGAAGAAAACCCAAACAAGAGGCATCACACTTCCAGACTTTAGCCTCTACTATAAGGCTGTAATCATCAAGACAGTGTGGACCAATGGAATAGAATAGAGAATTCAGAATTGGATCCACAAATATATGGCCAACTATTCTTTGACAAAGCGGGAAAGAGTATCCGATGGAAAAAAGACAGCCTCTTTAACAGATAGTGCTGGGAGAACTGGACAGCAGCATGCAGAAGAATGAAACTAGATCACTTTCTCACACCATAAACAAAAATAAACTTAAAATGGANTATAACCACATGAAAGGTATATGTTAATTCCATATTTCCTTTCTTTCCTGTGTTAATTAGAGCTCTATGTTTTAAGGGACAGACAATAAACTTGAGTTAGATTAGACTAAAAGGTAATGTCTTAAGGAACATCTGTTTTTGGTCTGGCCAGTCATACAGGGTATTAGATCAAAATGGACATGGTACAGTGATGTTAACCTACATTCACATCTTATAAATGTTATTAATGGAGGGATACTTTTACATACTACTAAGTCATGCTATGTATGTACTAGCTGTATGTTGTACAGCTCTATGTTGTAAGGGACAGACAATAAACTTGAGTTAGATTAGACTAAAAGGTAATGTCTTACGGAACACAAGAATATGAATTTGTCTGGTCCTTGGGGACAGCTAGGTCCACAGTGCTGTCTCTGTTTGGGTCAATTATCTACATCTGGATTAATCAACCATGGCCAGTGTCAGAAAGCAGGTTGATGTATGTTAGTTTCTACAGAAACCAGATAGGATGGGAAGATTATCAGAAGACTGTTTCCAAAAGAAGGCATCTGACAGATATACAGTAGGTTTCCACTAAAGCCCCTTTCTCTGATAAAGCCACAGAGAAAAAAGAAATTCACATTAATAAAGAGTCTGGAAACAGGGTGGGTCTCTTCAATGGAGAAAACTCCTCTTTACTTAAATATTGGCCTAACCCATTAGGCACCGTTTATGAGACAACCACAGAGAACAGAGCCACACTATAGTTCAGCCCAGTTCCTCAAGATATGTGGGATGTATTAGTGCACTTCCCAGAATAGGTTAGAAAGCCTTGGAAGGTGATTGTCTCCAGTAACTAGGTAATGTTGTGTTCCAAAGCTGGTTTCAACCCCAAACTCACTGTTTTCATCTGGTAAGGAGCTGTGGCTCTCCCCATATGGTGCTCAATTGTCTACAGATTTGCAGCAACTCCAGAGCTTCATTCACCCTCACCTATTTGCAAATTGTTACCTCTCTATTCTGCTACAGGTTTATTTTATCCTTTTAGGAGCTAGTTTGGGAAATAAATGCAGTTAGAGATAGGTAAAACAGAAGTATCTGGCTCAGTGGTTCAGATGCTGAACCATAAGCTGAGGCTTATGTCCAGGCAAGATGCAGAGTTCAGTCTGCTGGGGAGGAGGAGGTACAGAAACTACCATAGCTAATATACTTTTTTCTCTGGGGATGCTTTTAAAACCTTCAGTTCTTTTTGGGGAAAGTATATATGAATTTTTCCCCTAATGGCTTGGCCAGAAATTTCCCTTTCTCAGGTCTGGCATGCTGCCTCTAATATCCCTAGATAACTTTTCTAAACGACCACCAGCAACAGTTAGTTATTCTAGTTACTGGAGAGGGCAGCTAATGGAGGAGGCACTATAAAGAAATATAAATGTGGCTAGACTCATGTTGACTCTCCAGACTTCTTCCTCTGGTCATGGTGGGCTCAAGCAGTAATGGCAGGGAGTATTAGGGTGAGGCTGAGGACCCTGGATAGTGGCAACATAAAGATTTGAGAAAAGGCTTTTGGTGATTCAGGAACATTTTTATTCTCATGCTTTACAAAGATCAAGCTGCGTAATACCGCTGTAGACTACTGCAACCCAACTGACTTGGAAGACCCCAGCTCTTCAACAAGAGGCTCCTAACTGCCCCCTGACCTTCCACTTCACTCTGCATGTGTCTGATCTTCTCTGAGCACCTTCTGTCCTCTAACTTCTTCTAAACTGCTCACATTCCATTAGGTCTCTGCCCCTTTGTCTCAATGCTCTTCTTGCACCATTCAGTTTTAGAAATCACACAGGGCCTGTAGCTATCTTGTTCCCTCTCCTCTCATTGCCTATCTGGGTTTGGCGTCACCAACTCAGGTACTGAGTGTTGTCTCTGAACCAGATGCTGTATTAGGCACCAGATACACAATGGTGAAAAGAGACCAGAATTGCATGTTTCCATACAAGGGGTGGTAGCTAGGGGAAACAATAATAAGCAAGGAAATAAATCAATTTTCAGGGTGCAAAATGGCCAATAAATTGTTCTTTGAAGAGGTGACATCTTAGCTGTGACTGGAAATAAGAGGAGCCAGCGAAATGAATTTTTCTTCCAAAATACATATACTTATTTGTTGCACTTCACCTTTCTGAATAAAATGGAAATAGCTATTTTACTATAGGACTGCCTGGCTTGCAGACTGTACATGAAATTACCCCTTAAATGCTTGAACTTAAAATGTCAGCATAAAAATTAAACAACATCCCAGCTGTTTCATTCTAATGCTGATAATATTCCTGTGCATCTTAACACTAATACACTCTCAAATTACTCACTTTCCAGTTCTTCCTCTACTCTTAGTGGCCCTGGAAATGTTGTACAAGCCCTTGCCTTTTCTTCTTCTTAATTTCTTAATATATAAACTAAGGAGATTAAACAATATATTTTATTAGGATTTTTCCCCATTATAAATTCTGTAATTGAGATATTCTCTCCTGCATTGAGGGTAACTCCTGAGAAAGAACACCAGAGTATCAGGATAAAAACAGAATGAGAGGAGAAATGAAGGAGCAGGGTCAAAACTACTGCCATGCATCCATGAAAAAAAATCTTGTTTCCCAGAGCACCTACAATCAATGCCAAATTTGGACAGTGAAGCATGTCAGGCCACCTAGTTTAGCTGGTTTATCAAATAAATGTTGATATAACATTGTCTTAGCCTAGTGTGCATCATCTTAAGAAGCATAGGGGTTGTTCATAAATCTGTGAAGAAATTCTGTTTCTATGCAAAATTGTTATTATTTAATAATATATGCAGGCATAATTGTCAAAGCACTCAACTTTCTCTGAGTGCCCCTAGTATAAGTTTTCTGAAGAGTGAGAGAGGATTATTATGGACCTTTGCAAATAATTCCTTGAGCTTCACAGTTAGCAAAGGGAGCTTCATGATAAGGTGTTCATACTGGCCATGGTTTTACTAATTTCCATAACATTCTAAAGTTCCACCTCATACAGCCTTCTTGGTGTTTTAATGTCTTTTGATCAATCAGTATTTCCTGGTTGAATGAAAGATTGAATCCCAACTGGCACTGACAGTTGAAGCTCTCTTTTACATTTCAGAGGCAAGGCCAATTTGGGGACTAGATAGAAAACTCAATCAAGAATTGATTTAAATTTCTGCCACTTTATAAACATAACACAACCTTTTTGAAACCTCCAGGACCTATTTAAAGTTTTTAAAAGAATGATATAGCAAACATTATTTTCCAAATTTATCCAGTTTATGCGTTTTGTAATTTGTCTAGGAATGGATGGGTGTGTGTGTGTGTGTGTGCGCGCGTGTGTGTGTGACCTTGCACTTCTAGTGCTATGTGGCATACCTTCTGGACAATAATATTTTAGACATTATTTAGTTGGGCCGGTTTCTAATACCTGGCTTCCACCTTGGAGTCTCTAGCTTTTAATGTAATATTTACATCTGAATTGACAATTCAACTCACAATTGAACAAACTGAGTTTGGGTTACCAAATTCCTGAATTCAAAATTGTTACATCTCCTCCTTGGGTGGGAGCAAAGGGGTTTTGTTGATTTTTGAGTCTGTAAGGTATTTTCCATATTTAAAATTGTTATATCTGTGCAATGAGAAAATGTTTAAAACTTTGTTTATTTCAGAATTCCCCAAAGTTATTCGACCAAGAAACACCCTTTATGTTTCTTTACCTTCATGAAAGATACTTTGGGAAACTTTGACCTATACAGTTACTACCTTGAAAAATGTTGCTTTGAATAAGCACATTCCCAAGGGACACCTTTATTCCATGCATTAATTTTTTCATTTTTCTTGACATTCCACCACTAACTTTGGGGGGTAGAGTTTATTATTTATTGCTAAGAGAATGTCTAACATATTATGTGTGATTAAGAAATATTTGCAGAATTTTACTGGTATAATAAGAATAACAGCATAGTTATCAGTTAGTTATGTTTTCTTTACTTGTGCTTTTGATTTGGTTGAGAATAATTCACTGCCTTGGATTGGTCACAAATTCCACGACAGATAGTCAAAGTGTCTGTTGTCTAAACATGATATATTCCAGTCAGTGTGGTTGTTTTTGTTTTGTTTTGTTTTGACAATTGAGGGGCATGTTTTTCCTTTATTTGTTTATTATGAAATAAGTTTTTCGGCAACACATGTGCCTTGAAAATATATAACATAAACTGAATCTTCCTTAAAAAATAAAAATGTTAATTTAAACTTTTAGTACCTCAGCAACTTTTTGGAAGTGTTTAGAAAACAGAGAAATATGAAATTGTGTTATACGTATACAAAGGAATATTGCACAGCAGTTAAAATGAATGTACTAGGATGATATATGTTGATAAGAAGAAATATCAAAAATGTTTCATGAAAATGTCATGTTGCAAAGGGCTACAGATGGTAACATTTATTGAAATTTTAAAAAGGGCTTGCACAAAACAATACAGCTTAGTCTTCTTGAGGCACAGTGGCCATTTTTTATTAGTGATGCTCAAAGCATGTACTCCATTCAGAGTCAGCATGCATGGATTTGAATACTGGCTCCACCACTACTGGTTGTATTAGCCTGGGGGAAGTTACTTCATCTCTTTCTTACTTAAATTCTCCATCTGTAAAATGAAGATAATAACTGTACTCACCTTTTGGTTATTATGATGATTAAATGAGTTATTATTTACAGAGCTCTTTTAAGAATGTCTACGCAGAGGAAGCATTGTTTGCTATCATTACTATTATTATTAAAATATAATAATGTACATTTATGCACAAAANTCCAGGGAAGAAGGGAGATGCATAGGACAGGGGAATATAACACAGGAGATTTCAACTTTGTCTGTAATATTTTATTTTCCAATAAAATAGAAAAGGTCTACAGTCTCTATTGAAACACAACACTTGCTAATTTTCAGTGTCAGGCTCATGAACATATTCTAATTTACCTGGCATGCTTTATTTTTATATATTTCCTTAGAAGGGAGTAGGTAGTCTTTAATATTTATCTAAAACATTGTTTAGNAGAAATTTTCATCAAAAAACAATCAACAATAGATGCTCTTATTTTATTCTAAAGAGTAGATTCGCCTGCCAAGCAAAGTGATGTACTTTTTTTTAAATTAAAACATTTCATGCACAATCTTCAAAAAATAACAAAAGCAACAAAAGAAAACAAATTTTAAAATACCCCAAATCACACGCAGACTCTTAAATATTTTTAAACATTTTAATTTATTTTTGAAAGACAGAGCATGAGCAGGGGAGGGGCAGAGAGAGAAGAAGACAGGATCTGAAAGCAGACTCCAGGCTCAGCTGTCAGTACAGAGCCCAACGCGGGGCTGGGTCCCACCAACTGTGAGATCATGGCCAGAGCCAAAGTCAATCCTCAACTGACTTAGCCACCCAGGTGCTCCTAGACTCTCTTATTAGAGAAATAGAGAGCTATTAATACTAGTAATGGCACTGCTAATAATTTTCAAGGAAAAAGAATCCCATGTTGCTAAAAAAAAAAATCTTAGAATCATAAAAATTCCATCCAGATGCATGCAGTGAATGATTTTGTTTTCCTACTCAGCACCCATTCTCTTTTCTGCTGGCAACTCTTGTCTCCTAGAAATCTTACATAGTAACCAGAATTTTAGTTTGGCACAAGGCCATTAATAAAGACTATGTTTCCTGACTCTCTTGTAGCTAGGCATGGCCAAGTGACTCAGCTGTAGTGAACTGGATGTGGACAGAAGTTTAATGTGTAATTGTTCTGTCCTTCCCTTCCATTTCTTCTCTGTTCTGTTTGGGGGAATGTGACCATGGCAGACAGAGCTGCAGCAGCCATTTTAGGTTACAAGATAGATTAAATCTATGGATTAATAATGGCAAAACATTAGGATAAAAGAATCCTGGGTCCCTGACATCTTCAAGGAAAAGAGGTGGTTCGTTGCTTGAAATTCTATGTGAGAAAGAAATGAACTGATTTTCAAAGCTGTTTTAAGGTTTGGATTTCTGCTTCTGAACCTGAAGTTATAGCCTAGCTAACATAAGCACCTTCATTTGTTCAGGGACTCACTCCTTTACTCTTAGTCTTAGATTATGAAAAAGTCTTGATTTCATCTCTGGCTTGAGGGGTGGGCTTGTGGCCCAAACCAGGCCAGTTTACAGAAATTTTGTATGTATATTGGAATGATTGAGAAAGAAAGGCACTTTCCACTGGAGCTTCTTAGGTTAACTTAATTAACAAAGGTTAACTTCAAGCATAGTGCCATTGGTGGCTACTGACAGAACCTGCTTGGGAGTAGAGCTAACTGAAGAGTAGAGCAGAAGGAGTGAGCTCAGTTTCCTACTACATCACTTGAGGACTCAGCTTTAGTTATGGCTGGAATTATCTACAACTAAGATTTTCAGTTACCTGAATTGTAAATTACCTTCTTGTTGCTTAAGTCAGTATGTGTTCTAACACTTTCAACTAAAAAGTTCTGTATAATGCAGGGCTGAAGTCATATAACCTTTGGAGTTAATACCCCTAACTTCTAAGAATGTTTTTCCTATTATTTACTACAGCATAACTACGTCTATCCCTACTGCTGCCCCAATCCTGGTGGCTTAGAACAGCAATTTATTATTATTGCTCATGTTTTTGTCCATCGAATGAGCTCAGTCAGGTAGTTCTAGCTTGGTTCCTCTCATGTGCTGCCATCAGATGTCATCCTGGGTGAGAGGCATCACAAGACCCAACTGGGCTGGACATCTCAGATGACTTCTTTGCTCACAAGTTGGACATTTTACATGAGACTTGCTTCTCCAAATACGCATAGCAGAGACCAACGCAGATACTATAAGGTTTCTTCTGACCCAGCCTCAGAAGACATGTACCATTCCTTATTTATTTGTTTCAGGAAAACCAAATTCCCAACCCAGATTCAAGGGGAAGAAATCTCACAGGGTATAACTACTGGAAGATGTGGGTCATCTTTAAAGACTAGCCGCTACAAAACAAAAAACAAAAAACAAATTCATTTTTATGCTCAGGAAAAGTTCTCTTTTGTGGTCTGATTCAGTAGAATAAGTAAGCATTCCTCTGAGTTGTGATACAAGGTCTGAGCATAAGTGGTTGAAAGGACTTCTGGGCTTAGCACAGTTCCAAGTGGTAGTCCTCTCTTCACCTGGGGTTATGGCTTCCCAGTTCTGCCATCACCCAGGGTTGTATTTCAGCTAAAGCTTTTGTTATCTCTGGAACAGAACACAACACATTCTAAATCAAGGTCTGGATACAATATAAGCTTCTCTGAGGAAGTGCTAGATGTTTTTTTTTATAACCCCCCACCTCTATAGACTTTAACATTGTTGTTTGTAGAGAAAATGTTTCCTGCTGGTAGATTATAAACCTCCCGTTACAAGTGGGAAAAGTCGTTCTTTATCATAGGAAAAGAACTGGCTGGATTCTATGCTAATCAGAGCAGAGCTCATTCTCTGTGGGGGGCAAAAAAAAAAACCCTCTCAATGAAACACTTTGAGGCAAAAGCTATTTGAATGATTTTTTTGAATGACGTAAGGTTGAGCTCAGGAGAGGCAGATCAAATCTGGCAAAAGAGACTAATGTTGAAAAAGACGGAATGTCCAGCTGGGATTCCTGCTAGTCATAGGCTTGCAATAGAAACTTTGAGAAAATATGGCCCTTTTGAAGTACAA
This sequence comes from Crocuta crocuta, assembly GCF_008692635.1. Classification (NCBI taxonomy): domain Eukaryota; kingdom Metazoa; phylum Chordata; class Mammalia; order Carnivora; family Hyaenidae; genus Crocuta; species Crocuta crocuta. The sequence continues at coordinate 2,896,009 of NW_027529549.1, forward strand.
CTTCTCCAGGAAAAGTTAAGCAATGTAACTTGAGACAATGAATAACAGAAAGGGTCCCCATAATTAACACATAGGGGTGTTGGTTAGAACTTGGTAATAGATTTGTTAAAAGCCTTTGCTCTCTTATTTTACATCAGGTACTTAAAGCTCGGCATGGCCGGCACGGCCGGGAGCTCACCATTGATAGATACCTGTTTGAGGGCTTAACTGCTTCTGAGCACTTAATAAAGTAGTCATGAATCTGCTAATAAAGCTGTAATTTACCCAGTTTCTGCATCTCAATTTTATAGGGGCTCATGCAGGCCACATTGGTGTTGGATTTCCAGAGGTATATTGGTTGAAGTATTCTACCTGAGATATCATGAGGCTAAGGAAATTAGTTGGGTTACATCTAAAGCAGATTCCATAAGGGAATTCAAAAGTCAGAATACCGGAGGTATCAGAGGCAAACATCTACTCCAACAGGGCTAAGAAAAAGATGAAAGCTATGTGGATTGAACTGAGAGAGAAGCAGGACAGGAAGTAGCAGGGAGCCTTAGGACAAGTACCTTAAATGCAAGAAGTACTTGTATCTCACCTTACATGCTAGCAGGTGCATGAGGAATAATAACAGCAGCAGCAGCAGCAGCAGCAGCAGCACAGCATTTAATGAGCAATTAATGTGTACTAGATACTGTTTTAAATGCTTTACATAAATCAACTCATTTAATTTTCAAAGCAACTCTGTGAAGAAAGTCCAAGTGCTATTGTTATTTTTTAGATGAGGATATAGAAGCCAAGAAAGCTTAAGCAGATTGCCCAAAGTTGTATACCTTGTATGTAGAGAGCAGAACTGAAATTGAATTTACAACTGCCTTATCTCAGAGCCCAGCTCTTATTTGTATGATTTGTACACTGAGTCTCAGATGATTAGATCCATTTACAGTATGCACACAGGCTTTGTGTGATAAAATAGATCTTAACTGTCCTGTGACCATCCCCCCTTGAATAATCTGTACAATTGCCTTCGTAAGCATTCTCATACTTGCTGGAAAATGAATCCTTCCTTTGATTTGTGTGATAGTGTCACCTTTTTCTAGGGACTGTATTCTATGAATGACAGCCACCAAACTTTTAAAGAAGATACCTATGACAAATATGTTGCTGTTCATTTACTCGGGCGGAGGGACAGGAAACACACAGCCTTTCACTTATCCATCGTGTACACTTTTCTGGTGAATCTTTTATTTCTGGAGCCTGAATTGACTAGTCATTGTGTTGGGTCATTAGTATTTAGATCTGGCTTATTGTCATTATGATTATATATATGTGTGATTATATATGTGTGTGATTATATGTATATGTGATTACACATTCTTTGTCCTTCCACTCCAGACCTCTTGAATCTTAATCTACAGGATAGAGTACTGCAAGCTACATTTTTAACAGTTTTCCTCCTCAGATAATTGTAGTCTGTTTGACTTTTTTTTTTCCCCTCAAGGAGCAGAGTCTCACTCAGAATCTGCAAGTATAGGAATAAGGGTTACATGTAAGAATAAGTTATTACTATGCCAAGGCCTCAAGGCAATATGGGAATTGTCACACAGCCAGGCTGCATGGGAAAGTAGTTTGAGAGGCAAGATGTGTTGGGTATTGGTACAGCTTGATACCAATACAGAAGTAACTCTCTGAACAGCAGAGTTACTTCTGCCTCTTCCCCAGTCTGATGTCCACCATTTCGTGACCTATCTTTTCTTGCATGATCTGCTTCTTTGACTTTTCCTCCAGTTTTAAACTACTTCTCTCTCCCTCCCTCCCTCTTTCTCTCCCTCCCTCCTTTTCCTTCTCTTGCTCCCTATGCATCTTTCCGGCTCCCTCTCACATTCAAAGTTCTGAATGAGATATGATTGTTATATTTTATTACTCATCCTCATGAGCAGAATTCCTGACTGAGCCCACCTCATAACCTTTCGGTTGGCCTACATATTGGCTGAATTTGGAAAAGCTGTCCTCTCCTGGTTGAGTCACCTGTGACCAAGGTGGAAGGATGATATAATAATGCATGTTGCACCTATGTTATAAATAATAATTTAATTAATTAATAAATTAAAATAATCACATTATAGGAATAGTGGGTGGGAAAACTAAAAGGAAGCTGAGGCTTTTGCTGGTATGCTGGGGCTTGATTTATCTGGTGTACACTATTCTTACTCAGGAAATAAATTCCATTCTGATATAATCTCAAACAGGCGGCCTCTTTCCTGATGGTGGCAGCAGGAATTTGGCCTAGGGAAACAAAAAGTATGTCTGGGACACCTGCCATTATTAAAAATGTATGGGTCAGAGCCTAATCACTGGGTCATTGAATTCTGAGCCCATCACTCAATGCTGACAGTGGAAATTAAATCCTTGGACCACCTGGACAGCATTATGCCTTTTTTTTTTTTTTTTTTACCTTGTTAGGGTTAATATTTCCTTATTTTTTTCTTTTCTTTATTTTTCTCTCCTTTTTTTCATTCTCCTAAAAGATTTAAGGATTGAGAACAGACTATCGCACAGGAGTCTATCTTTGCTCCCAAGAACAAAAACATCATACGTGTGGGACATTCTGAATGCCTTCTTGACCAGAACTTAATTAACTCCAAGCTAATAATTAATTGACTCTCTAATGGAGCTGAATGAATCCCTAGTTTCCAGCACTGATCATTTGTTTTGTGTAGTTCATCTCTTCATGATAAGCAAATAAAGATGGGCTGTTTTGGAATCATTCCAGTTCTTGCTGGTGTGACACTTGTCTTATTTCTTTTGAGAAACAGACACAAATGCAGAATTAGATGAGCAAGAATTTGACTAAGAGAAACAACTGAGAAAAAATGGGAAGGGAGCTAGGGAAGGCTGGTTAAATTGGCAGAATGTGATGCAGGTCTGACCATGGATGAAGGAGAAAGGGAAGGTAGGGAAGTGAGGGAAGCATCTTAGATTGCAGTGTAGTCCAAATGAAAGGTAGGCAGTGCAGTCAGGGAGTCCTCAAGCCAAAGTTGCACACTGGAGTGGTCCCTTATCTCCTAGGAATGTGCCTGCCTTAATGTCACTATTTTGCTCAGTGTTCAGTTATTGGTTGGGGGTAGCCCATGGGAAGTATGGCCTCAATGCAAACAGAGTGATGGAATGGAGGGTACAACTTCTGGACTAGGAGTCTGTCATACCTCTACAGTCAGAGATCTGAGATTCACATGTTCTTATGGGGCAAACTAAGTACTTACATTCTTTTTGAAAAAGCAGAAGGGTTGTGGCAAACTCTTGAGTCATTCCCAGTTGAAAAGGTCTAAGGAAATCACCTCAGTTCAAGAATCTCTTTTATTTTTTTTTTAACGTAGACTTTATTATAATGCAGTTATGGCAAGGCTAAAAACAGGAGACCATTTCCACTGAACAGATAACTTGTTATACTCACAGATCCAACAGGAGGGGGCATGCCAAGCCATGAGGTTCCTATGGGGAAGCACCAGGGCTGGTCAGGAGTCTGAGGGAATGAGGGGAAGCTGTATGTGAGCAAGGGTCTTTAGTGTGTGTGTGTGTGTGTGTGTGTGTATGTGTTTTGTTTGTGTTTGTGTGAAGGAATGGGGAAGGCAGTGTTTGCAAATTTGGATTGGCTAGTTTGAATAGTTTAGTGAGTTGTGGATTATAGGAGCTGGGCCTAGTTCAATGTTATCTGGCTCTGGGGAAAGTAGAGCAAAAGGATAGTGGCTCTGTGTGAGCTTGATGAAGGAGGAGGTGGGCTTGTGGAGGCTGGATTAGCTGGTTTACATATGAAAGGCATACTTGAAGGCAAGTCTTTTATAGTCTAGGAATTGGCTGACCCTGGGAGGGACAATCCCTCTAGTGTCAGCAAGGTCTTAAAATGTTAAAGTGTCAATTACAGAAACTAGAAAAAGTGGTTATTATAACATTGCCTCCTTTTCTTTAGAGATTTTGGTTTAACCTCTAACATCTTCAGTAAAGCCTGGAATTATAATGTTGCAAGCTGATCCAAGTATTAAAAACATTGTACCACCCCCCACCCTACCCACTCCTGTCCCTTAACCTCCCAGGTCTTTCTTAGTTTAAGATCTTGATATCTGTCTATATCAGACCTGTAATGTAATGATAATTTAAAAAGTCACATTGCCATTTGCAACAGTGTGGATGGAACTGGAGGATATTGTGCTAAGTGAAACAAGTGAGTCAGAGAAAGACAGATATCATATGATTTCACTCATATGTGGAATTTGAGAAACTTAACAGATGACCATAGGGGAAGGGAAGGAAAAATAAGATACAAACAGAGAGGGAGGCAAAACATAAAAGACTCTTAAATACAGAGAACAAACTGAGGGTTGATGCGGCTGGGAATGGAGGGAGAATGGGTGACGGGCATTGAGGAGGACACTTGTTGGGATGATCACTTGGTATTGTATGTAAGTGATGAATCATGGGAATCTACTCCTGAAGCCAAGACTACACTGTATGTGAGCTAACTTGAGAATAAATTTTTTTAAAAGTCATATAGAAAAAGTCCATGAGAGGACTAGCTGGAGAGGAAATCTTAAGGAGAGATTGGATGTAACTCCAAGGGTTAAAAAGCAAGAAAGTATTGCAGAGATATTAAACAGGAGAGAAAACATGACAAACACCAGCAAAATGAAATAGGTTCTTTTTGTGGTTTAAAGTGAAAGAATGAACAAGACATGGGCCTTAGAAAAGTCTGGAGACTGAGCATTCAGCAGAAAATGTAATTTCTTACTTAAATATCCATTCTTCCCTTTAGACTTTGAGCTCCAAGAGGGCCAGCTCTAGATCTGTTTACCTGGTCATCACAGAGCCTGGCACATCATAAGTTTTCAGTAAATGTGGGGGGGAAAATGAATGAAGGAAGGAAGCAGACAAGCCAACAGAGATGCTCTGAGATCTAAATTAGGAAGGAGCACATAGACTAAAATTCCTCCAGGGAAAGCATGTAGTGGCAGTGGATGAGGGTGATGTGACTGGCATTCAATGAGATGAGATAAGATGGCTCTGAGATAGTTCTGCAATACCCTGTCCTCATGTCACTATAGACTATTTTGCAATGTATGGGTCACAAAGGAATTTCTTTCCATTTAGCATTTTAATAGACTTTTCTGGAGAGAATATTGGTCTTGAATTTCAATTATTCTCAGGAGTACCTGGAAAATGGTGATATGCCACCAAGAAGAGTCATGAACTAATCCCTTGGGAAAATGCAGCTGAAATTGCAAAGTCATAAGTGCTACATGTTAAACCAGTCCTGGCTACATGTTAAACTAATTAGGGCTTCCTGTGTCTAGGGTAAGCAAATCTTATGATGATGTCTTCCTGTCCATCAGTCAAGGAATATTTATTAACATTTATTTATTTTTGAGAGACAGAGAGACAGAGCATGACCGTGAGCAGGGGAGGGCAGAGAGAGAGGCAGACAGAATCTGAAGCAGGCTTCAGGCTCTGAGCTGTCAGCCCAGAGACCAACGTGGGGCTTGAACTCACAAACTGCAAGATCATGACCTGAGCCGAGGTCAGCGGCTTAACAGATTAAGCCATCCAGGTGCCCCAAGGAATATTTATTATATGTTTAATGTGTCTCAGTTGCAATGACCAATTGTTGGCAGATGTACTACCCTGGTCTGCTCCTGCATTCATGGTAGATTTGGGTGTGTTCATAGTATGAGTAATCACAATTCTTTTCTTCTTGGAGCTCAGAGAAAGTCCCAGAATTCCTCTCACCATGGCATTCAGAGCAGCAGCTTATGGACCAACCAGAGTTGGGACTCAGGATGTTATTCAAGAATGGAATATGAGGTTCTTCACAAAAGACAAAGAATGACACTAAAGATTCTCTTCAATTTCACCTTTGTGTTATCAAGCTTATCTTGTTCCTTGACTTGACCTTCCCACCCATCTATTGCTGATGAACCACCTATAGACTATAACCTGGCAGAGTATTTACCTTCCATCTTCATCTGCTTAATGAAAACTAATGTTTCATTCAAGATTCCTTTACAACTTCTCTGGAGTTTTAATACCATGTCCTTTTCTTTTTCCCATTCCTATCCCCCAAGGTAGAATTGACATCCTCTCTTCAGTGCCTCCACTCTATTTCTATGGAAGGCTTTAGGAGCCTTTTAGTATGTTGCTGGTTTCCCTATCTGTCCTCTCCAATGGCAGTGAGATCCAGGGTAGGTACTATCACATACAAATAGAGATGCACACATATACATATGTAGAAACACACACACACATATATGTAGGTATATATGTATGTATTTAGTTTTTATTGAATGAATAAACTATAGTAATTTTTTATGATTTTCTAATTATTAGTGATCAATTTGTAAATATTTATTTCCATTTTCCTCATCCTATCTTACTCACCTTGTGATAAATACTAATTTGTTTCCTCAATCATTGGAAATTCCATAGTCATTCTATAATTCTTTCTTTAATCCAAGAAAATAACCAAAGAATACATTTTATTATATTTCACAGCTTATAAGGCATATTTATGGTCCTTTGTGGTAGCAGGCCAAGTATGACTTAACTATTTTGGGGTTAATTTTAATGAATGAATTTATGTTACTTAAAAAAAGTTTATGCATTTCCCCCCCTAAAATTACATGTTAGAAACACTTTTAGGGACAATAATTAGAGAAGTAGATGTTGCAAAAGTCTCTATAAAACAAACCACTAAGACCACAATTGAAAAATATGAGCAAGGCCCCTCAAAATATTGTAGAAATAGATAGTCATAAATCTGGGTATATTAATGCATGTGAGAAAGAAAGCTCCTAAAAATAGCTGAAGGTGACTCAAGTGACAAAGTTTAGGTTTTCTAGGAGAAAGTTCACAAACAGTCTTAAGGTAGACAGCAGGTTACTTCAAGATGAAACTATGGCAAGACTCCTGGTCTAGTCTGTAGGCATTCAAAGATGGGGTAGTCTCATAAGCCCTGTACCAAAAGTTCAGGCAAGTACCACATTTTTATAAGAAAAATTCATATTTGGCTTGAAAATACTATTGGCCTAGAAATTTCTTACATGTGGGATTTGGTTAGGCAATGAACGGTGAGCTCTACATGAACATGTCAGATGAGGGAGAATGGTTTGCTGTGTCAATACAATGTTAAACTCCTAAACATACTGATGTATATATGATCATTGATCCCCCTGGGTCTCAGACTGAGTGCTTCATATTTAACATATGGAGGCCATAAAGGCAACGTAATTAGCAGATAATACAGATGACTAAGAGACAGATGTCTTCCATCCCCTCTTTCTGTCTTATTTAACCAGATAGTTGTTAATAGCCAAAGGGAATTGTTTGAACTAGAGCTGGTTTAACAAGAAGTCTAGAGGTGAGTTAGCAGTTGTACTTCCTGGACAAGACTTTATTTGAATAGGCACCTTGGAAAGTATAGAGGGAGACCAAACATGCTAGAAGGAAACTGGAAGGCTAGAGTCCCTCTCAGGGACTATAGCAATGTCCTGAGGCTCTGAAAGTAGGTGGAAGACTTGAAGCTGCCTTGACTGAACTGAATTGTCAAATGAAACTTGCATGATCCTCTTCACCAACTTAGTGGTGTGAGTTCACTTTGTTTTCTTTTTTAATATTTAGGCTAATCACTGGATTGATTTTCAGATTTCCCTCCACAAACTGTCCAATAATTTTACTTATTTAGTCCAAGGATTCCAGTCCTACTTCTAAACTGCAGCAGAAAAAAAAACCTGGAAAAATTATTAGTCTGGTAGTAGAAACCATGTTTCATACAGGTTTCTTCTGTCATAGCTACATGGTGTTGCTGTTCAAAATGATCTTCATGGTTTAACACCTTCTTGCACCCTGCTGCAGTGATGCCATTGCTGGTCCAAATCCTTCTGCAGACAGTAGTCATTCTTCAAGAGTTTATTTATTCCCCCCATCTAGTGTTATGCTATGCAAAGAGTGCTCTTTTTGGGAGGCTCCCAGGGTTGCAGTTCTCTAGTTGAGATTTTCTCTTACTTAAAGGAGCCAAGGAGGCTGGCTGGATAGGGAAGAATTCCAGTCTTGCTAATGTGCTTTTCCAGAACCAACTCTCCAAATATAATCTTAGATTTCTCTCTCTTTATAGCTAATAAAACTGAACTTCACAGAATTGAAGTGATTTGCCCATTCATTATGTGCTGAGCCATGACAAATTTGTGGGTCTGCCTCAGTTAGACCAGTGACAGTCCAGTCCTTTCCTCTTGCTATCATCCAGGCTGCTTGCAGCCTGAGGTGCATGCACAATCATTAGAAAGCAGTGATCTTTAGCTGAGCATAGTGCAAGAGACTTCTTGTCCTGATACCTTCTTCTGTGCTCTGTTTGCTTCTGCAAAACCAGGCTTGCTGGGGGTAATAGACAAAGAACAGAAAATGAATAATTTATATTTCACTCTTTCACAGAGGCTCCCCACTGGGTTGCTTTCTAGGAAAAATATTCCTGGCTTGCAGTCTCAGCATGAGAGCATGTGCCAGGCCCAGCCCATTGTCCCCCTCTTCACACTGTCTGAGATATTACCCAGACAGAAATGTCAAGCTTCTGGGTTTGATTATTGCCTTTTTATTTTGGTCCCTGGGAAGAAGGAATGCTTTCTATCATTCATGGGCAAAGTCTCACTTTCTTAGTGTTTAGTTGCTGTCAGAATGACCCAGATGGCAGGTAACGCAATAGTGGTACTTCTAACAAGACCACCAGAATTCTTAGTTGATATCTTCCATGCATAGCTACTCCCAGCTGTCAGTATTATAGACTGAGAGTTGACATAGACCTTAGGGACTAATTTTTATTCCATTTTCTTCTTGCCCATTGTTCTAAATGAGTTAACCAGGATGTCTACCATTCTTTCCTATGAGAAAAATATGTTGCCTATGGAGTATGTTGAGTGTCCAGCTCTGGGATGCTGTGTTCTTTATCACATGACCTCATTTTACTCTGGACAAAGCTGCTGGGATCAGATATAAGGATCTGACCCAAATGTAGGCAAACCTTAAACCGACTGGTGGTCTATGATACAACTTAGTGCTAAAAGCTCAATAAACAATAATTTTTATGGGCTAATCAATTTCCCTTCTGTACTGCACTTTTCTGTACTATGGAACAAATCACATAATAAGCAGTGGGAGTAGAGAGAAGGACCATGATAGGCATGAGTTAGCAGCTATGCGTAAGTTAAAGCCATGAAGAAGCAGAAACTAGGGAAAAGCAGAGAAAGGGGTAGAAAAGGAAGTCAGGTAGAAATAAGAGGAGATGCAAGAGATAGAAAGAGAAATGAGCAGAGACAGTAGCTCAGAACTTAGTCACATTACTGACAGCCTGCTGAGTCTAAGATCCCCAGACTTGTGCAGCTAAGTTCCCTAAAGCTTCACCAAATACAGAATTATCTTTTGTTCCAGTTTCTTTAGGGATGACCATATTATAATTTCTATTCATCAATATCTGACAAATTTTTATTTACCTTATTGCCACAATTATCCTATAAGAGTTAGCCTGAATGGAACTCTGTGTTTTGCCACTAAAGTAATATAAATCCTACATTTCCAGCCTCATCTATTGTAAGAATATCCTCTATAACATCCTTGGCAAATATCCATATATTTTCTGCTTAAAGACCTATAAGACTGAGGTGTTCTATATCACAAGAAGGCCCATGTCATTTTTAATCACTTTAGAGAATCAGTTGGGTTTTTTTTTTTAATGTTTTATTTATTTCTGAGAGAGAGAAAGAGATAGCGTGAGCAGGGAGAGTCAGAGAGAGAGGGAGACACAGAATCTGAAGCAGGCTCCAGGCTCTAAGCTAGCTGCCAGCAGAGAGCCCTATGCAGGTCTCTGAACCCATGAACCATGAGATCATGACTTGAGCTGAAGTCCGGAGGCTTAACCAACTGAGCCACCCAGGTGCCCAAGAATCAGTCTTGAGACCATTTTCCAGAAATCTAGTCACTTCATAGTTTTTCATGTTCATCCTGACCCACCCATTACCCTTGAACTCTGTTACAAAGTGGTTATTTTGTTTTGTTTTTGTTTTTAATTTTCAACTTTCTCTTATGGAATTTGTTGAAGCTCAACCATAAGATATTGCCATCCTTCAATTTTATTTTCTATTTTAAAATGCATTCCTGGTAATTGACTTCATTAAGACCTCATTCTTATATATTGGTGGTCTGTAATGTATGCATACCACCTCCTGATCCTAAACTCTCTTTTCAAAGTTGTCTTATCTTTTACCCATTTGTTTCCATGATTGAACTATCTACATCCAAGCTTTAAATTTATAATTTCAGTACTTTAAGCCTAGATCTCTTATTTTAAAACTTTATTTAGGTGAAGAATAAAACTTTTGGAAGGAACTGGAAACTTCTAGTCATTAAGTTGTAGAATCTAAGGAGGTATCCTATGAAGAAATTACCTTTTTCTTCCTTCGGTAAAAAAGTTGACCATTATATTTTAATTCAAGCCCTGTTTATACCATAAAGTTATAAATCTAAAGATTACTCACAGAGATGTTGGTGGGGTAGTCTGTGTCTACCATGACTTCATGCCTTCAAATTAAACAATGTATCACCACATCATTCAAACAGAGCTAATGAAACATGAATATTAAGTGGGCCTCTGGGCTCAAACATGGCAATTATCTTGCTTCTTTTGCTTTGTTTCTGTGTCTATTGTTTGTGTTAATGACCTTTCAGTTTGTACCTATCTCTAGAAACTCTTATATTTGTCTTCAATGTTTCCATGTCTCAAGTTTACCAGCATATTTGGTTTCCCTGCTTTTGATGCTTGGGATGCCTGGGAACATCTTTTGCATTCTGTGGCTTGTTCTACTCCTGGATACTCACAGGAACTACCGGGCATTCATTCACTTCCCCTTTCTCCAGGAACATAAACACTATTAAGAGTTAAATGAAAGTGGTAACTTGAAAAAGTTCATTATAGTTGCCACCTTACAAATGAACTGCGAATTCCTGGGAGGCCCTGCGAGGCTATGGATGGCTTAGAATTAAAAAAAAAAAAAAAAAAAAGAACATGGGTTTTGATTTGCCTTTGGCCTGTAAAGGTTTAAATCAGATTAGCTCCTAGGAGGCAGAAAACAATATGGCTCTGCTAAGGAATGCCACATGGATAAGGTTCAGACAAGGTATGAAAACAGAACAGAGGCCTAATGCTTGGCAGGCATTCTTATTAACTACTATAGGAATGTAAACTTGTACTCAATAAGCTCTGCCTTTTTGAATTCTGCTTATTTCTCTCTGTGTGTGCATGTATTTGTGTGTGTTCGCTTTTATAATGTTGTTACAAAAGTCCAGCCATGATCAGTCGAAATAAGAATAAAAGAAAGGGTCATGATTCCATTTTGTTTTTAAATAGTTGTTATTTAAATAAATATTTGTAATGCTTGCCATGTCATGACTGTGCCAGGCGCTAAGGTTGGCAGGATGAATAAGACAGATACAACCCCTGCCCTCACAGGATATAAAGTCTATAAATGTTCTGTAGGACAAGGAGAGGAGGGAAAGTCAGGTAACCCAAAAGGACAAAGCATGCAAAAGTGACAGAATCCAAAGAGGGAAGAGACATCTTAGAGGTTAAATGCTGAAGAATCTTTGTACAGTACCCATTAGCTTCCCCCCCTTTTTTTTTCTTAAACAATGGGCTTTCTTAAGAGCCCTCTTAGTTGGGCCCTGAGAACATTTTATTCAAGGTGGTTCTCTTATAGTCTTGAACCCTACCTGCTTTGTATACAGAAGGTTTTTAGTAATTCTAATACAGGTTCTATCCAGTTTGGCTCCAGTCTCCTTGCCCATCTCTAGGTCAGTCTTCATAAACCTCTGTTAAAAATGAATGATATGGCCTTAAAGTATTCTCTTTCTTCTTTGTAACTTGTCTTAGTGGGCAAATGCTTCTTTCTAAAAAATATAACCAGTGATGTGGCAGTAAATGTTTAATCACCAGCTCTATGAAGGAAAGTATGTGGTATATAGATATATAGATAGAGATACATACATGTTTATAAGTTTATTAAGAATTTTACTGACATCAGGGGCACCTGGGTGGCTCAGTTGATTAAATATCTGACTTCAGCTTAGGTCATGATCTCACAGTTTGTGGGTATCAGAGTCTGTGCTAACAGCCCAGAACCTGGAGCCTGCTTCAGATTCTGTGTTTCCCTCTCCCTTTCTGTCCTTCCATGCTTGTACTCTCTCAAAAATAAATAAATAAATAAATAAATAAATAAATAAATAAATAAATAATAAATTTTAACTGACATCAATATGTGAATTACAAATACTAGAATATACAATACTCTTATCATAAATTCTATTTGGTGAATTGATTCTCACAGTGTTTTGTTGATTTTTGCCGAACTCTTTCATCCTTATCTGAACTGTTACTGCAATTGATGAATGACTGTACTTCCAACATGAATGCTGTTTGGTATTTTCATTTCTATTAACTAATAACACAGAAGTGGAAAAAATGAAGTGGTATGTCGGAATTTTATTCATTTGTCAGTGATGTGTACAGCTTATTTGCTGAATTTGATAAAAGTTTTAGAGTACAGGAAGATTATTTTTCAAACAGTTATAGACATAACATGCTTTAAAATGTAATCTGCATTATTAACTTTTCTTCAGCACATTCTTAAGTCTAAATAGTCAGCAGAACAATAAATCAAGCCTTGACTTTTATTTCCATGCTGTGAATATTTCCACCATGGCTAATTTTAGGCTACCAAACTGATGTCACCGAGTTCAGACTTGGGAAGGGATGTGTAGCAGTATACCATTCCATATTATTTCCACTTTACAGTTATAATAGACGTAAATAACCTCAACAGCATTTATAATATAATGGGGCACTAGGTGGCTAGTTGGTTGAATGTCCAACTTCAGCTCAGATCATGATCTCACAGTTTGTGAGTTCGAGCCCTGCATCAGGTTCTGTGCTGACAGCATGGAGCCGGGAGTCCACTTTGAATTCTGTGTCTCCCTCTCTCTGCCTCTCCCTTTCTCATGCTCTCTCTCTCTCTCTTAAAAACAAAAAAAATTTAAAAAATTTTAAAGCATATGTAATATTAAATATATTAAAATCATTAGGAATGGTGGGTTTTGAGGATTTATTGATTTTTTTAGTATTATTTAATTATAAATTTGCATGATAAAAATTTTAATAATGGCTGTGTTTAATAATCAGCTTGACAAATTTCTGGAAATTGAACAATAAGCTGGCTCTAGCACACCACTCAGTGTAGCCCTTTGGTTTTATGATCCTTAGTCTTAATTCCTAGAGCAGAATGAGTAAGAGTACTACAATTAGTGGTATGGCTTTGCAATTATATATTATTGTTTCACATTTTCTTCCCTGTTTTAAGATTTTAAGATTTTATTTTTTAGTTTTTAGTTTTTGAGAGAGAGAGAGTGATAGAGCATGCTCTTGAGAGCAGGGGAGGAGAAGAGGGAGAGGGAGAGAGAGAACCTTAAGCAAGCTCCATGGCCAGTGCAGAGCTCTATTTCAACACTGTGAGATCATGACCTGAGCTGAAATTAAGAATCAGATGATTAATTGATTGAGCCAGCCAGGTACCCTGAGATTTTAAGATTTTAGAATTCCAATTTGCAAGCCGTGTGCAATTCTAATTTGAAGCTCATGCAGAGACTTTGGATGTGCTTTCTTGGTGGTAAGTTTTTCACTTTGCAACAATTTCAGAAAGAAGGAAGAGACATTGGGTCTCATTTGCACACTGGCTCCCTGTTGCATAGATCTTGGTCCCTAAGTAGATACTTGAAGCTTTGTCCCTTTATGGGAGCAAGACCCCAGTCAGTGGTTGTGGTAAATGGGGTCAGGGCTTAGCAGGTTGAAGAGGCAAAATTTAGGTAGGAAGAAGAGCAGGGAGGGATAAGGTCTTTTTTTGCTAGTGTTAGAATATTTTTATAATCTCAGTCTTCTTGAGAATGAGTAATCAAGAAATGCCCTAATGAATAGGTAGTTCTGGGACAGGGGAAGAATGTCATATTATTGATAAAAATTGGAATCAAGATGTCAGCTAAGGTTATGTACCTCTTGCAACTTTAGAACAATTGATTTAGGCTCTAGAACTCGTATCCTTGTGGAAAATGGCTCTAGACAAAATGCAGCCCTCCTGACACCTTGATTTTGGAAATCTATTTTGGACTTCTGACATCCAGAACTATAAGACAATAAATGTACATTGTTTTAAGCCACTGAATTTGTGGTGATTTGTTGTAGCACAAGAGGAAACTACTACATCTTCTTTTCCATCTGCAGGGATTTCACGAAGAGGTTTTCCCGTGAACATGAAAGGCAGCACAGAATCACTGATGAGTCTACTTTCAATTGATTCAATTTTGGGGAACACACCCAATATCCCCACAAAGCAACCCAATCTCTATCTCTGGCTTTGGCAACGTAGTTGGATTTTACTCTCTGATCTCCCCTGCATCAAATGAGAGGGGTCACTTTCCCTGGCACCTCAGCATAATATCCTCTAAAGTCACTACAGTGGCCAGGAGGATCACCTCCATCATAAACAGCACAAGCATAAGCCTGGCCATGGAAGAGCTTCTTCGAAGCCACAGCTCAGGCTGCTCTGTGGTGTCTGTGTGACAGCTCCATTAGAGGGGTGTGTCACACAGCCATTATCCAGTCACATCTTAAGTGCAGCCCGCTGGGCTCAAATACCACTTTAGGAAGCAACAAATAATTTTCTGTTATTGATGAGGGTCGCCACAAGTCTCCTCCTGCTCTGTGGCACTTGTTTCCACAGCCCATTGCTGTTACGAAATGAAAACCCAGTATTAAACGTTTAATTCTGAAATATATTTTCTCAAGAGGTGTTCATTTGAGCTCCCGGGATTTTGAAAGTTTTTTTTTTCACCCTTGGCTGCAAGCTCTCTCAGCCCTAGGCACCCCTGCTGCTGGTCATTGAAGGATGAAGGATGAAATGATTGCTTTCAAGAGTGGGTAATCACTGGTCTCAACACTCCATCAAATAGCATCATCAGCAGAGGGCAAGTGGGGAAGCTGTCTTTACTTGTCTGATGGCTAGAGGCTGTGGCTGCTGCCTATAGTCAGCAGCCCCAACTTCCTCCTGCATACTGGATAGGAGTTACCATATAAGCAATTTCAGGTAGAGGTAGGAGACTAATTATACTGATTTGGGGGACTTCAAAGCATACTTTGGCAACATTCAAGTCTGGGTTGGAATTGCAGGGTTGTTTTATTTTGTTTTTGTTTTGTTTTTTTTTACTTTCTTAGCTGTGGATCTTAGACAAGGTACCTCTCTGGAACTTTAGGATCCTTGACTATTAAATGATGATCATATTTCCCTTTTGGCAGGTTCTTATGAAAATCAGAGATAATATGTGGTGTCAATATCTACTATCGTGCTTGTTATAGAACTGAGGAATTACTCAGGAAATCCTAATTCTCATTATCAGTAAATATTAAAACAACTTCTGCATTAGTCTCATCTTCTTTTGGTTGTTAGCTTATTGGCTCCATTTTTTTTTTTTTTTTTTTTCAGATGAGGAAGGTAAAGCCGAGGAAGTTTTGGTGACTTGCTCAAGTGGTACATACCATGCCACTGGCCTTTTGTTCAATGTTATGCAAAGCATCACTTGGGAGCTTGACAGAAATGCAAATTCTTAGGCCCTATCTATAGAGTCAGCATCTCTGAGGACAGAAACCAGGAGCTGATGTTTTAACATGCTCTCCTGATAATTCTTAGGTTCAAAAAGAACTGTTTAAGCTCATGACCTAGATCTTGTTTTGATCTAGCATGCTGACTTTCTAGTTCCAGCTCCAAACTGTTGCTGTCATCCGGGACAATTTAATTGACTGACCAGATGACTGATCAGCCTCTCTCTTTTTCCCTTTCTCCTTCTTGCCCACACATAGGCATACTCATGTGAAAGTAACAATGCTGCTGACCAGCCCCAAACCAGAAACTGTATTAGCTGTAGAGAAAGGAGCACTAATAGGAATCTCTTTAATGTTACACCAGAAAGAAAGAGTTGTGTTGCAGGAGCAACACATAATGGACATAATGGAGAATATGTGCTTTAAGCTTACTCCATGTTGCCTGGCGCTTGGCAAGATGATTGAAGACAGCCAGCCTATCTAGTGGGTGGCAATGGTGGGAAATGCTATTGACTCATGGGTCTGATGTCGGATATTTAGATGCCTGATTGATGTTCAAAGCTCCATCTGCTTATTTCATCAAACCTCGGAGACTTTCTCTTGGCCTTTCCATTAAAATCAATAACTTGGGAGACTGCGTAATAGTGACTGAGGGCCTGAGCTTGAAGCCAGGCAGTCTTGGGTTTCAATATTTTCTCTTAACCCTGCTACATGAAGCTGGACCCTTGGTTTATTTCTGACTCTCAATGTTTTCATCTCTTTGGAAGTGGGATCAGCAAACTTTTTCTGAAAACTTCTGTCTCAACTAATCAACTCTGCCATTGTACCATAAACATAACCATCGATATTATGTAAATGACTGGTATGGCTATGTTGTAATAAAATCTTATTTATAAAATTGGCAGTGGGCTGAATTTAGACTGCAATTCATAGTCTCCAGACTCTAGTCTAGAGGGAATAATGGTGTTTCTTTTTAGAATATATACACACACACATATCTATTACCTGATATAAATTAGGTGTACCACAATTGGTATTTATTATATTTGTAGGCTGTATCAAAATGGCACATTAGTACATATTTGATAATGAGAGCTAGATGACAGGACCAACATTCTGAATAAGGACAAGATTTTAAATCTTGTTTTTAATTAGCTATTCCTCCATGTTAGGACCTAGAGGGGCACATAGGCTGCTGCCATGGCTGCTGATACTAATGATGATACTAAGAAGGAGAAGGAGGAGAAGGAGGATGACAGGAAGAAGAATACATATTAAGTACTTGCTCTAAATCTGGAATTATTTTTAGTACTTTACCTGTACATTATTTAACTCTCGCAAGCAACCCTATTATGCCTGTACTATCTTTAGCCCCTTTTTATACACAAAGAAATCAAGTCGAGTAATTTGCTCAAGATAACATAACTAGTAATCAGCAGGTCTGAGGTATAAACTTAGTCTGGTCTCACACCTAGCTCTCCCTAACCATTAGGCAATACTGCCTCTCTACTGCACTTTGAAGGCATAATGCCCTGAGGTACGCACTGAGAACTATGGAGAAGAAACGCCTCAGTGGATGCTTAGCCTGCATGGATTTCAACCCTGAACTATTTGAGGTGTGTTCTTGTGTGGGGTTTGCAGATCCTTTCTTTGTTTAGTTTCTGCTTAGGGCCCCCAGTCTGATGTTCCTTTTGGGGATTCACTCTTGGGTCTGCATTTCCACTTCTTCAAAACATCACAGACATTCTCATAATGACACTGACAGCGTCTCTGCTGGCTTCCATCAACAAACTCACTTCTTTTTCACCAGAACCCCTGCTCTTTTACTGGGAATTCAATAGTTCTGAGTGGAGATACAGAGACACAGATGAGATTTGACCTCAAGACATCAACTAGGGTTTCCCCAAGATACTTGACAAGGAGTTTCTAAAGAGTCTGGTGTCCTGCCTCTGGGTTTACTGACCACTTCCACAGCTCTTTGTCCTGTTCCCCATGTCAGTGCTCCATGTGCTCATGAGGCTTAGGTATCTCTGATGGCTTATCTATTTCTTCCAGGCAAATAAATGAAGGACAAAGCTGAGGACTGGAGACGGACTGTTCTTGGATTCTTTTCAAATTCTCCCTTGCTCTGGTGCTGGGTCCTGGTATCAAGTTTTTCCTGGTCTGTGACATCTTATAATCCAAAAGTGTCACCCTCCCCCCACACACAAACCAAAGAGCCATAGCTAGCATGGGCATTCTTGTTTCAGCTGTTCATCTGAAAGAAAGTATGACTAACTATGCCTACTCTTATTGAAAGCTAGTAAAGAAAAGAAAAATAGTTTAATTATAATGCCATGATGTTGGATAATAATAATGACAATAACTACATTTACAGGGTTCTCTATGTGCCAGGCACTGTTCTAAGGTACTAGATGTCTTTTCTTACCAATGACAAATTCATTAGTCAAGATCAAGTGCGATTCAGCACTAAGAACATAAAAACCAAATGGCCAAGAAGAGGGAACATTCAGAAATTCAGACTGTTATTAAGATGAGAATGGAAACATTAAGGTCAGAGGGGGAGTGAGAGGAAGTAGGGACAGAATAAATTATAATGTTGGAAACTCTGATACATGCTGCACAAATACCTCGGCGAGATGGTTACAGGGAGGAGAGAGGGTAGAAAATAAGAAATGTAAACTTTATTGAATACTTAATATGTGACCTGTATTTCCTACACATAGTATCATTTAGCTCTCCCTTAACAATACTCTCTTAGTCAGCTTGGGCTGACACAACAACATAGCATGGACTGGGTGGCTTGAACAACAGACCTTTATATCTCACAGCTCTGAAGGCTGGAAGTCCAAGACCAGGGCATCATCAGGGTCATGTTCTGCAAGACACTCTTCCTGGCTTGTAGATGGCTGTCTTCTCACTGTGTCCTCACATGACCTTTCCTTGGTGCATGTGCATGAAGAGAAAGAGAGAGAGAACTTTCTTCCTCTTCTGAGGCTACCAATCCTCTCGATTGGGATCTCACCCTTATGACTCATTTAACCTTAATTACATTCAAAAAGTCTCATCTCCCAAAATAATCACACTGGGGTTACAGCTTTATCATATGAATTTGGGAGGGGCACAACCCAGTCCACGGCAAACACTATGAGAAAAGTATTATTAATTTTAATTTATAGATGAGAAAGTTAACGCTTAGAACAAGTAATAATTTGTGCATGGCCTTACATACAGGACATGGTAAAGGAAGTTTCAAACCCAGAAGCTCTGACTGCTAAGCTTTTCTCCATCCCAGGCCACTTGGGGGATGGTGTGGGCAAGTCTGTGGGAGCTCTCTATGGTTCCAGGGGCTGAGCTAGGCCTCCTGGACCTGCTCCTATGTTAATTTTTCCCAGCTGGGGTGGCTTTTCAGGTGAGAATATTGAGACTGTATTTTTCCTCTGTTTTCTTTTCCCTGCCTCTCTTGGATTATTGGTTCAAGCAGATGTTCTGCCACTTTGTAAAGAAATTAGCAGGCTCTGGAGGTACTGAGTGGACTTCTGTGATTTTCTCCTCTCTGTGCCAACGAGAACAAGCCTTTTGCTGTTTTTCTTTCACCCAGAGCTTCCAGGATTGTTAATAAAGCCTACACCTCTCTGGTGGCAGTGGTGGCCATCTGCCCTCTAGGCCATCTATCTGGTTGTCCGGAAGTAACCTCTCATTGTCTGTGGCAATAAATCCGAGCTGGGAGCCTCTCTGATGGAAAGAACGTTTACAGTCTCAGCTGTCTTCTCCATAATGTATCTTCAGACTGTCTTTTTGCCATGCCAGGAATTTGTAGGTGATAGCTTATCTTTCTTTATCCATTCAGCTTAGAAGTATGCATATGGGCCTTGTTCACCTTGTCAGGAAGAATCAGCTTTTCCATGAAAAAAAAGGAGGGTGAGAAAGCTCCAAGCTAGGTCAGCCGTGGCCACATTCTTCAGTGATAGCTCTGGACAGGAAGGCATGAGAAACTAAGAATAGATTTGCAAATAGACCTTTTAAAAGGTACACAGAAAATGCAAATTAAGAAAAGAAATACAGTACCATTTCTTTTAATCAAACTGGCAAAAAAGTTTTTTTAAGGCAGCAAAGGGCTCAGCTTTGGTGAGAATGCAGTCAAATGCTCAATATGTCAATTTTCACAGCTCCTTTTGTGGGCAGTATGGCATCATGTTTCAAAAGTCTTCAAAAAGCACCTACCTTTTGGGATGCCTGGATGGCTCAGTCAGTTAAACGTCTGACTTTGGCTCAAGTCATGATCTCACGGGAGTTTGAGCCCTTCATTGGGCTCTGTGCTGACAGCTCACCTGGAGCCCGCTTCAGGTTTTGTGTCTCCCTCTCTCTCTGCCCCTCCCCTGCTCATGCTCTGTCTCTCTCACAAGTAAGCATTAAAAAAATTTTTTTAAAAAGCACCTACCTTTTAAACAGGTGAATCCACTTCAATATATTCTAATAAAATAATCATGCACCTGCAGAAAGATTTTGCTGTGAGACATTTATTGCAGCATTTATAATAGTGAAAATTGGTATAACCAAATGCTAGTAATTGTGTAGTTAAGTAATTTATGGCACATTAATGCAATGGAATAATATCCAGACACCAAGAATCTGATATATTAAATATTTGTTGACATAGAAAGATACTTATGATACATTTTAAGTTTAAAACAGGTTAAAAGTCAGTATACACAGTATGATTTATTGTATATACTGTATGTATTATATATATATTAAAGACTGGAAAGTTATATGCCTAAGATATTCAATAGCCATATATGGGCACATGACTGCAGTTTTCTTCTTCTTTTTTTTTATTAATGCTTTAAGTTTATTTATTTTGAGAGAGAGAGAGAGCAAGCAGGAGAGAGGCAGAGAGAGAAAGAGAGAGAGAGAAAGAGAGAGAGAGAGAGAGAGAGAGAGAGAGAGAGAGACTAAGACACAGACACTGAAGCAGGATCCGGGCTCTGAACTGTCAACATAGAGCCCAATGTGTGGCTCGAACCCATGAACTCGATCATGACCTGAGCTGAAGGTGGACACTCAACTGATTGAGCCACCTGGGCACCTCTACAGTAACCACTTTTGNAATTAATGCTTTAAGTTTATTTATTTTGAGAGAGAGAGAGCAAGCAGGAGAGAGGCAGAGAGAGAAAGAGAGAGAGAGAAAGAGAGAGAGAGAGAGAGAGAGAGAGAGAATCTCAAGCAGATTCCACTCTGCCAGCACAGAGCCCAGTGAGGGGCTTGAACTCCTGAACCATGAGATCATGACCTGAGCTGATATCAAGAGTCAGATGCTTAACAGACTGAGCCACCCAGGCACCCCTGCATTTTCTCTACTTTCCTATATTTTTATTAAAATGTTAATACAATAATAACCAGGTCTTACTTTTCTAATACTTTTTAAAATATTTATTTAGTTTTGAGACAGAAAGAGACAGTGTGAGCTGGGAAGGCACAGAGAGAGAGGGTGACACATTCTGAAGCAGGCTCTAAGGGCCCCAGTCTTATTTTTCTAATAGAAAAAAACTTATTTAAAGTTACAGAAATAGGGGCTCCTGGGTGGCTCAGTCAGTTAAGCATCCAACTTGGGCTCACATCATGATCTCATGTCTGTGAGTTTGAGCCCCTCATCGGGCTCTGTGCAGACAGCTCAGAGCCTGGAGCCTGCTTCAGTTTCTGTGTCTCCCTCTCTCTCTTCCCCTCCTCCACTCACACTCTTATTTATCTCTCTCTGTCTCAAAAATAAATAAACATTAAAAAATAAAGTTACAGAAAGAAACAATTGCTTAGAAGGTACACAGGACCTGAGGCACAGGTATAGACTGTAACCCTACCTATTGCCTCATTACCACCTATCTACTCTTTCATCCCTCTGTAAATCCTCTCCCTTCTCTCAAAATCCAGCTTTTTTCCTTTGCTGTCTGTGACTCCCCACAGTTGTATTGCATGAGAATGTGGACACTTTTTGATAAATTGTCTACAGTTCAGAAGTGAAAAGGAGGACACCTTTACTAGGATGATTGGAACCACAAGAAAAGAACAACTTATCTTTATTTGTATCACACACAAAAACAGAATTTTTAACTCCTTTGGTTACAATAGAGAATCATAACATCTAAACTCTGGTTAGTGTCCACACCAAGGATAGGGCAGCAAGCTGTTTCATAAATCATATTTCTACTTTGACTGGTGGCCCTACACTATATACACCAACTTAGCAATGAAAGTATGTTCTTTTCACCAATATCCTGGCAATGACTTGTATTTCCTTTTCAGGAACAAGTCTTAAAATGTTTTGAGGTAACAACTCCAATTAAAGCAAAATTACTCTCCTTAAAATGTTACTTTTGAGAACATAAGTTTCAAGTGAAGCACATTTCAGGAGCTAACATATACTTATTCAAAATATTAATTATTGTGATCTCAAACCAAGTGACAGCAAATTATTTGAATTCTAGCACTGACTTTCTATTCTTACATTTATTAAAAAACATTTGTGTGTCTCTAAAGGATAACACAAGACTCAGTTTCGCAATAAGAGCATTGTGTTGTTTTCTGTCACTTCTATTTTCTCATCCGGAATTAATTTAAATGAGTATCAGCCTAGTTGTCCACAGGATCTAATCTATTTACGCCCACTAAAGTTAACTGGACTAATTTCATTATGTCGTCATTGACACTATCATGCTTCTCCATGTGAGGAGTTGAATTCTCAGTTCTGAGATGGTCTCTGGGATATGCAAATGGGATGCAGAGGCTGTGGTTGTGTTCTGCCACTCTCAGCTGGATTTTGTATTATAGGGGAGCGATAGTCCTTATTACCACATGACTTCTGTCCACTCTGATTATGGAAACATTAAGTCAGTCATATATACTTAAATACCTCAATTGATTCTAAATAGCTCTGACCCCACAAGACTATATTTGTGGATATTTCTAAGCCTGCTCTCTCTACTCCCTCTTTATGCCACCTCTTGCTTCTCTATCCCAACTCTAATCTGCTGGATTTTAGGATTCAGCTTTTGCGTGGTAGTGAATTAAATGCCAAGAAGTCCTTCATTAAGAAATGTTAATGTGAATAAGCTTGGAGGTAAAACTTGTGTAGTGTGGCTGCAACCTTCCCTCCCCTTCTCTTACCCAGGGTGGACATTGCTAATCAAACATGGCATTATTTTCTTGTGGAGCCTGGATGCAGTCTCAGATCATTCCCAGTAGAGTTCTTCCAGAAATCATTACCAATGCAGTGGTGAAATTCATGAGACAAAATCAACTTGCCATTTCTGGACTCATCCTGCTAGCCCTTCTTGATCTGAACATATGGTAGTATCATTTTTCCCAAGTTTACAACTTATAAAACCAAGTTTCATCACAGGTTGCTTGGTTATTGCCCCAGCCCCTTCCTCTGCAGTGGATAGCTTTGATTAATTGAACTTGGGTCTCCAGATTTAAGATCCTTTACTCAAAAGCTTCCTTGGCACATCAAAACATAAATTGTTAAATGAAATTGTCAGCTATTTAAGCATACACTCCTTCCCTTCCAAATCCCTTTGCCTTTCACCTGTTATTGATTGGACATGTCCTATACCAACAATTGTGCTGGCACAATAGAGACATAAATAAATAAGATATAGTCAGTACCTTCACAGAATAAAGATGTGTAGGAGGTTCAACGATTGCCACATGAAACAGAACAAGACATGTGCTTAAAAGGGAAACTGAGTGCTGCAGAGGCCCAGAGAGAGGTATCACTTCCCACCAAAGGTTGGGGATGTGAATCATGGAGGAAGAAGCAATCAAGGTGCATATAAATTCTGCTGATTATGAGGTGTGTGACTTTGAACATGATGTTTTACCTCTCTAAGCTTCAGGTTCTTCCAATGCCAAGTGAGGATAATATTGGTCACTCTGCAGAAGATCTGAGCAAGGATTAGATGAATATGAGAAAATGAAGAGCAACTCAAATTGGCATTCTGTAAGTGCCCAATAACTGTTAACTCTCCAAATGCCTCCAGGATTGGACCAGGAGAAGAAAGAAAACTAAACATTCATTTACTGGTCACTCTGAGCTCCTGCCTTTTCATCTTTCAGAAACACTAGTAGTGGTGCTAACAGGAGTAGTGGGAGGGGAAGAGAATGAGAAGGGAAGAGGAGGAGGAAGTCAAAGGAAGCTTGCGATGGATAAAGGTGGAGGAAGATCAGTTTTTTTGAAGAACGGGACTTGCCTTTTCAGCAGCTGAGGTGTAGTGGCTGAGGGAGAGATTTTTGAAAGGGCTTCTGGAATCTAGTCCATGGAAGGATATGTCAACTTCTTCTCTTACATGCTCATGTGCCATTGTACGTGTGGTGGCGTTAGAATTGTACTCTTCCTAAACCCCAGAGGCCTCACAATGTACGTTCATCTTCACCCAGTGATCATGATGGCTAAATGTCCTCGATGGCCTTAGACCCTTAGAGTCACATCTATGTTAATTCCAACCCCTCCCTCAACGCGTCTCTCCACAATGCTCCCAGATCGGATGACCTACTGTTCACCTCACATATCTTACAATGATAATATAAAGTTCTAATGCCATGGAAACAATTTTGGTGTCTTAATTCAGTAGCTCTCAACCCTGTGTGCACATTAGAATCACTGGCAAGTCAGGGTTTCTTCCCCTCAGGATTTTGATTTAATTTATCTAAGGTGAGACCCTGGCCTCAGTCATTTTAAAAGCTCCCCAGGTATTTCCTAAAGTGCAATTAGGATCGAGTACCACTAATTTAATTGAATACATTTTGAGAAGAAAACCTCAGCCATAATTTGCCTGTTAATTCTAATACATAAAAAAAGAAGCACTGAAGAAAATTAACAGAGAAAAAATAGTGTTTATTTATTAGAGAAAAATGTTTGCCTTTTAAAATAGCTAGACTAAGGAGGCAGCATTTATACCAAGAATATTCATAGATAATTTTTGTCAAAGGCTTGGCTTATTTCTTGGGACATTATATAAAGAGAGAAATTCCAAGGATTTGAAACTGGTCCCAGGATTAGAAATTTGGAAGGATTTGTGTTGAATTATGAAATTAAAACATGGTCTAAGTTTAGCAAAAATTATTTCCCTATGAGTTATTGCTCATATTATCTTAACACATTAAATCTTGGCCTCCCTAAAAGGGAAATTGAACATCTTTATAAAATACATAGGGCTGGCCCTGGATATACACATATGCAAAACAGTTCAGATGACTTAAAAGGGACTAGGGAGACAGATCATCTATATATTTTGACCCAGTAATTTTACAGATGAGTAAACCAAAGGCTATAGAGTGGGAAAAGTTGTGTAAGAATGCAAAGCTGGGGCCCAGCTTTTACCTTCTGGTCCATTTCTTTATGATGTTGAATTTAACATTTAATGTTTATCAAGTATCTATCATGTGGCTGATTCTAGCAAGAGTCCTCTTTCTGAAACTGGGGGACAGGGCAGGAGGTTGGACATAAAAATTAAAGAAAAAAATCCAGGTAGTAGCTAGAATGCTCACTCATTCATACAACTCACAAATCTTATATTGGTCATGCCAAGTACTGAACAAGATCAGTAGCAAAGTCAGTGATGTTAAGTCCCCTGTCCTATTGACTCTTCCACTTAAGAGGAATAGGATCAGAGCTGGGTGGGTTTGGCCCTGAAGGCCAACATTAAATGGCACCAGCTGACGCAAGGATGAAGGGACACAGTCTGGCAGTTCACTGCCATGTATAGTCAGGAGGCATGTTACCTCATCCTTGATAAATTAAGCCTATTTGTAAAACATCCCAACCTCTTCCCAAAGTAAGACTAAGGCAGGCAACTTCCTCTGGGAAGAAGATTGCCAAATATAATACAGGATAGCAGTTAATTTGGACTTCAGATATACAGCAATTATTTTTCAAAGTATAAGTGTGTCTCGTATTGACCCCCAATACTTATATTTTTAAAAGTATTTGTTATATATATGAAATTCAAATTTAGCTGAAGCCTTCTATTTTTATTTTCTAAATTGGACAACCTGATCTGGGAAACTCCTCTGGACCTCTTTTTTCCCATAATCTGACCTAGTTTCCTTTCTTCTCTGTTTATATAGGGTTTGGCACCTGGTACCAGCACAATTAGCTATTAATACTTCCCCCATTCCCTTATTTTACTGTATAGGATACAGGCCTCCAGTCAGCTGATACAACTTGGCTCTCAGAAATTGATTGGATGGATGATGAATGGAACAAACGTGTCTGAGCCTAAGAGTGTGGCTCGTTCAGAACAAACTCTTTCCTGCTTTGGGAGAAGCAATTCCATGTGCAGCTGACACTGGTGTCACATGAAAATATTTCTGGGGCTAGTCTGAGTTTTGTTATTCAGAACCACCCTCTCTATTTTGGCTTTCTACAAGCACAATGAAGCAGCTTGTGATGCCTTCCCACCCCATGGTGGGTCTGGGGTTGGGTTGTTAGGCCAGCTGAGTTGAGAGGCACATCTTGTGGCAGGTGCTTCTCTAACTGCTCTCGAAATGTCCAAAGGCTCTGTCTGCCTGCTGTACCTCAAAGCTGCAAACCATTGAATCTGATCCCGTGGGGGGTGGTGAGTGCATAGGTTTCCTTTGACTTTATATTCTTGCTGTGTGAAAATGTCAGAAATTGATAAATTTTACAAAATGGAACTGGAGACAAAAAATATATATACTTTTAGTGCTGACTTATTCCCATTGTCATGAGCAATTCATGATTCACCTGCATGTTGATACCTCCTGGAAAGCCTATGTCATGTCTCCATTTGTGATTTTCGGAAATCAATTCTGGCTTTTCACTTTATAAGGACAAGTACAGGGTTCATGGAGTTGACTGGCATTATCTGGGGACAAAGATAAAAAAACATTAGTCCCTTATGTGAGTATAGAATGGAATAATTTAATGCATGTAAAACATCTAGCACAATGTCTGGCATCAATAAATGGTAGTTGAAGGTCAGTAAGTATTTTTTTGATACAGTAGTTATATAGTGAGGGAAGCATACTTTGAGATTGAGATTGAGATATACATATAGTTGATGTAAGGCAAAACCAGAACTAGAACTCAGTTTGGCTGATCCTCAACCCCAATGGCAGTTCCATCTCAACAGTGATGGATCCTGAATCTCTTGGGTGATTTTTGAGTCTTGCTGTAAATGAGAAGTATCTGTTTGGAAACTACTCTTACAAATTCACAAGCACAGATCTTCACATTTGGTTGTCTTAAGGGCATAAGCCTCTCAGTTTTTCTCTACTTCCCAGATCTAGCAGCTCATAACCTCCCTCCCCATAGCATCCAATGTGAAAGATGCTATGACATCAGTCGATATTTGGACTCCACAGTTTTTACTGTAAGCTGTTAAGTTTAGGAGCCTTATGGAGAGAATCAAGAGGGAGCTGACCCATGCTTAGTTCATCATGTGGACTCTCTTCCATCACGTTGCCTCTTAGCTGCTAGGCCTGAAGACTAAGAACGGAGCATCAATAATTAAAGGTACAATCACAGCTGAAGCTTCCGTTAGTTATTTTTCTTCAACCCTGACATTTTATGAGTCAACAAAGCCAAAGCCATCAATATGAAGCAGATTATTTTTAGCAGTTTCTTAACCAGTGTGCTCTAGCTTTAAATTAAACATTGACGTTGGTTATTATTAAAATTCTGAAAATTCTGAGCAGAGAGGAGCCCACGTTAGTACAGTAAACACTGAGCTTTCATCACCTTGTTTTGAAAAACATCGACCCACTTGCTGCTCCCACCAAATACAACTGCGTAAAACTACTGGATTGTGGATTTGCTAAGGATTAGTTGTTCAAGGTCAATGTCTGAATGTGTGGGTGTAGTTTGCATGGTTGAATATTACTGTGGACTTCAACCTTTTTAGATGTGCAATATCTTAGCATTGACACTATGTTATACTCATTTGATTTTATGAAATTTGTCCCAGTCTCTGGTCAACACCAAAAATATGGCATTACATATTTGTGAAGTCTATTATCACTTTTGCTTTGAGAATTTTGCTACATCCTTTGCAATATGAGATAACTAGGACAGCGTCTGGTAGCATGAAACTAGGATTGGGAGTCAATTCTACTGGCATGATGTAGTGGAAAGAACATGGTTCTTGGAGCCAGAAGACCTGGTTTCTGTTGCTTACTAGCTGTGTGTCTTTGGGCAAATGATATAGTGTCTCAGGATCTTATATTTCTCATATTTTAATTGAAAGGATCTAGGCTAGAGCAATATATAAACTGCGTTCTACATCAACAACTGCATCTACATTTACGCTGAATTGCTTCAGGGTCATCCATGGAGGAGGGAAGATGGTCTCAATCTCTCCATCTCCATCCCACTTCAGCTGCTCACTGCCATTTGTTTTACCTCTCGAGTTTCTGCTAAAGATTTTGCCTAAAAGTCCCATTGCTAAGAAAGTTTGAAAGCCACTGGACAATATGATTTCTAACCTTTCTTTTGGTTCTAAAATTCTATTATTCCAAATGTCAAATTAGTATTGAAAATATGTCACCAAAATATTTACTGGCAAATTTTAACTACATCGTTTTGAGTTTATTTCATTAAAAGGCACTTGGATCACAGAGGGGGCCTGAGTACTCTCATTCTTTCATGTTGTGTGGTGAGTAGGAGCTTATACTCTGGTCAAAAGACCAAGTTCAAATTCTGCCCCAGGCCCTTACAATGACCTTGAACAATTCATTTTGTGCCTCTCTGTGCCTTAGTTATCTGTATAGGTCCTATTGTCATATTCCTTTACAAAGAGGAGAGTGAGACAAAAAGAGGGTATTGAGATGAGGAAGATAGCAGTTGCTACCTCATAGGGTTTTGTGATGATTAAATGAATGAATGTATATAAAATACTTATCCCAGTAACTGACATATAACATGTGTGGAACAAATATCAATTATTATCCTAAGTTCGCTTACTTTAAATATCCATTGTACATCTATTATGCGTTAGTCATTGTGCTAAATTCTAGACACTCAGAGTGAATACCACATGATCACACCCTCCTGAGCATCCTAAGTTAATGGGAGAGAGAAACCATAGGGACAGCCACATAAGGACTCTTGTAAAGCAGTATAATGACATGTGATAAGACTCTTAGGGAGATATATGTACAGACAAAAGGAAGAACTGATGGAAAGGATGTAACAGTTCATGAAAGTTCTTTGAGACACTATCAGTAGTTTAGAAGAGGTGGAGCATGGGCTATAGGAAGGCAGCAAAGGATAAAGGAGGAAAAGGACAGACTGGATTTTGGATCTTTAGTAACTAAAGTCTAGCTGCTCCCTCCAATTTGTGAGCAGTTCCCTGATATAGATGCTGAGATGCTGAGTATGTTCATAATGAGTGTATTCAGTGCCATCTCTGCCCCTTCTCCACGTTGTTTCTGGCTTGTCCCATCCAATTGTGAGGAATTATAATGTAGACCCTCTTGCCAAGTCAGAGTCTAAAAGTTTATGCTTGCTTATATATTTTAATGATTCATTGAAAAGTCAAGGATTTCAGGAAAACTTCTAAACAAATCCCTTGGAAAAGAGGGTGGGAGAAAAGCTAAAAAACACATAGTCCTGGCTTATAACATTTAAACCCAACAAGCTGTCTTCCTGAAAGCTAAGTGAGGCCCTCAAACCAGAAACTCTGCTGTCTTTAGTTGGAGAAAAACTCAGGCACAATCCAGGCCAAAAGAAGAGATTATGTTGGAAAGTTCAGTGAAAAGGAAAAGTACATTTAAAGATGAAAAGATCCTTGCTGAGAAATGGGCTCAAATATAGCAAAACTTTCTCTACTTTGGACTCTGCCCTTCTTTCCTTATGGCTCACCAAATTCCTCAGATGTTGGCTACCGAATGCGTGAGGGACTCCACACTTTTGTTAATGTTGGTCCTTTGGCATCATTATTGGTCCTGGCACATTGCAGACTCTTGATAATATACTTGAAAACAAATGATGAATGAATGAGCAGAAGACAGAAGGAAACACAGGTGAATATCCTGGGGGCTATTTGAGCTGCTACTAAATCTACTACTAAGGACAGGGATCCTGGCTTTTGCTGCCCTTTGTGGCCACCAGAGAGCTTTATATGCCCATAATTAGTGCCCTACTGGACACACCTCAGGGCTCAGTGACTATTTAGTGAACACTTCAATTTCTTGGTTTGTGTTCCCCCTGGGTTAATAGTTTCTACAGTGAAACAGCACTAAGGGAAAACCAATATATTCGCTATAAATATTGATATAAGTAAATAATCATATAAGCTTGGAATTGGGACTCATCCAATCCCTTAATTCTCTAGGCTGCCTTTAACTTTGTCTCTGATTTGTGCAGTCTGCATACCCTTTCCTGAAAATTCAGATATTTCCTAAATATGAGGCTGTAAACCAAGACCTTTCCTAATCTTTCCTTACCAAAAACCTCTGAACTTCCATCTTTCAACTGAAATCTTTCCCATTCAGTTCAAGGGAGTCAGTACCAGGCATGGCCTCTGTGTTTGACATTGAGCTGGACATTGACAGTAGTACAGGGGAGGCTGAAGACTCAGTCTCTGCTCTTCAGAATTTTGTAACCTAGTTTAGAGATAAAGGACACAAAGTGAACAACTGGGGAACAGTTAGCAGACACTATGATAAAGAACTAAATTGTGTTTTAGAGTTCAGATAAAGGACTAATTATCAAAAAGTGGAGTAAAATGTTACTCAATTTTCTTTTCTTTCTACCCCTACAAATCCTCTCCTGATGGCTCCAATGGATGCAAGTATTAGTGTTTCCTTACTGCATAAATTCTCAGTCCCAATGGAAAGTGTAATATAAGGGTGTGTGTTGAGATGAGAGGAACTTAATTTCAGTTAGTGCCAAAAAAAAAAAAAAGAGGGAGAATGATAGTTTATATGCTTTAAATGTCCTTCCACATGTCCCCTTTTCTAAGAAAAAATGAATGTAGTCACTTTCTCTATGGGTGTACGCATCTCAGTGGATGATAAGCCCTCTGAGGCAGAGACAACCATTTCTTATTAATTCTTCTTCCCAATTCTTATACTTAAATATTTAACAGAGGCACTTGATAGTATTTGTTGAGTTAAATGTATATCCTAAAACATTTAGCAACTATGTTAGTGGTTATCAAAGAAATGACAATTTCTCAAATCCCTAAAATACCATTCCTGACTCTGTTTGTCCTCAGCTTTTACATTGCCCTCACTAAAATTTTCCCCATTGGCCCAGGTATCCCCATTAATTAGAGATTTATTTGTTTATATAAGCACTGTCTACTTCCCAGTGCCCTTTCATTAAGCCACTAGTTTTTGGACTAATGATCAACAAAATATCCAACATTCAATTATTGATGCATATCAGATTCTTTATGATACGGAACAGTCCCCACAAAGAACATTCATAGATACCCAGATATTGTGCATGACCTGTGTTCTGCATTGTCTTGCCTTAACAATTTTTTTAATTCTATTTCTCGATTTTTCTGATCTTAGCTAATTCTTAATTCTTCTTTTATGATTTACGTATTTCATATTCTAGGGGGTGGAGAGAGTATTCAGAGTGGTGGAAAAGGCAGGGTCTAGGGTCTGTCCGTGTGGTTTTGCATCTTCACTCTGTTGTATGACCATGGGCAACTTTCTCTTGTTTACTCCTACCTCACAGGCTTCATATGAGTAGTAAATGAGATCTGGTATATGTTATGACACCTGGCATTCTCTCTTGCTTCAGATTCACACTTGTCGCATGGGTGTCACTGAGACCAGTTTGAGTCTTCCCTGCCCTTGGACCCTTCTCTAGTATAAGGTCTTCTCCTCACAGTCCCCTCACCCTATGTCTTTTCTTGTCTTCCTGTCCCCTTCTGCTGGATAAAGTGGGAAGGCCTGTGTTCAAGGTCACAAAAGGTAAAAGTTCTTGAGGAGGGTTTCAGACATCTTGTGAACACACACACGTGCGCACCCGCACGCACACACACACACGATAATTGTTATTATAATTTCTGTGTATGGCAGTTTCATACTTCCTTATCCCTAGTAATAAAAAGGTCTTTGTAACTAACTATAGAAATGGTGTGATTTCTAAACTAAAGAGACATTAAGAATGCTTCAGCAAAAGCTAAAAACTGGAACTATGTTTCCTTTAGTGCCCTTTATTCTTTGGATGATACTGGTCTTTCAATTTCCATGCCAAGACTTAATGTTTATCAAAATTGTGGCCAATCCCAGATTTTCCCCATAGCCTGAAGTCTATAAAAGTTAATATCACTGTATCTTCCTAACTTTCCAGCACTTGACAAAATAATTTTTAGAGTGACCACTGAATAAGTGACCAGATATCATTTTGAGTTTTGGCTTCACAGTCTGGAGAAACTGTAACATGATCACAAAGAAAGACATTTTGGAGAACTTCAGGCATCAGGAACTGTAAATATGGAGGACCCTCGAAAGCTTCAGCCTCAAAGTTCCTTACATGGCTCAAGTCTGGGAACTGAGGCTTCAACAATCATATGGGAAAGGTAAGAAAAGAGGGGTGTTTGATGAGATTCTGACAGCTTGCCAAATTGGAATTTAACCTTGCTGATGCATGATGTATTCCAGGTAGAGCAATCGTCCTTTTAGTTAAAAGTAAAAAAATATATTTTTGTTTAAAGGGCAGTTGGTTGGGATTGCTATATTTTGCTTGTGGCAAGCCCATAATGTAAACCAATGTGGTCTGGATGGGAGGAAATAATCAAATACCATGATGAGATCCTAATCCCTTAGGAACAGAGGCCCATGATATAGAAATTCAGGCAGTGTCTGTGAATGGTTACACACTGCTACTAAGTGGAAGAGACAGGATTCACATAAAGGACTGTAAGACCCCAGACATTGTCCTCTTACTACTACTGTACATTGCCTCATACTGAAATTGATTCTAGAGCCAAATATAACTTCAATCAGCTTCCAATCCAACTATTTCATTTTAAAGAGAGGAAGACAAGAGCTAAGAAATGCTCATATACTTGAATGAAAATCTCACCTTGTAAAATACATACTTCACATCCGAGGATGAGGGAGTGGATCCAATAACTTTGATTAAGAGGAAGTTAGAAGGTGATCTCTCTGTATTGGTGGTAGGGTTTCCATATTTAATTTTTTAAGTTTATTTATTTTTAGATAGAAAGAGCGAGAGAGCGAGGCGGGGGGTGCAAGTGGGGAAGATGCAGAGAGAGGGAGAGAGAGAATCTCAAGCAGGCTCCACACTCAGCAAAGAGCCCAAGGCAGGGCTCAGTCTCACAAATTGTGAGACGTTGACCTGAGCTGAAATCAAGAGTTGGACGCTTAATCAACTGAGCCACCCAGGTGCCATTCTGTATTTAATTTTTATGTAAGTTTCACAGATGCCTAGTCTCTTCAGATGGACTGGATCTTATACCTATGCAATATGAGCAATATTTTTTAATGTTTTTAATGTGCTCTTCTCTTCTGCTTTTCAGTATATATGACTTTCTCCCCTTAGCCCAAGAGCTGCATGTATTACATGTTTTAGCAAGAGTGAAAAGATAAAATTCAGCTTCTGACATTCCAGTTAGGGTTTTTCAGAGCTTTAACAATTCAGTAGTCTTGGGACACCTGGGTGGCTCCATTGGTTAAGTATCTTACTCTTGATTTTGGCTCAGGTCATGATCTCATGGTTGGTGAGTTTGACCCCATCAGGCTGTGTGCTGATGGTGTGGAACCTGCTTGGGATCCACTCTCTGCCCCTCCCCTGCTCACTCTCTCTGTCTCTACCATAAACAAATAAATAATAAAATAAATAAACGTTAAAAAATACAATAATTGGGGCGCCTGAGTAGCTTGGTCAGCTGAGCATTCGACTTTGGCTCAGGTCACGATCTCGCAGTTTGCGGATTTGATCTCCGCATTGGACTCTATGCTGACAGTTCAGAGCCTGGAGCCTGCTTCAGATTCTGTGTGTCTCTCTCTCTGTCCCTCCCCTGCTCCCACTCTGTCTCTCTCTTTCAAAAAGAAAATTTAAAAAATTAAATGAAATAAATTAAAAAACATAATAGTCTTTGTGCCCAAATTTGTTAAGAGAAACTAATACACTGAATGTCTTTTATCATCACATTCCCTCCTCCCATCTTGCCTATTAATATATTAAGAGTCTGGCCTGGTAGGCTTGATTGTAGAGTTTTATAGACTTCCTTAATATATAGGAAGACCAATGTAGAAATACTCATATCAGCTAGAGAGATTTGAAGAGAATGGGGGGAGATAGAAGTAGAAGCAGCAGATGGTCAATCATGTATCCCACTCTTCCTCCTTTAGAATGAGCTATCAGAGGAGGGAAGAAAATGAGATGGGTAGGAGGGAATGCTGAAGACTAAGAGATTTCTGCTCCCTTTTTACTCGGGATGCTGGAAGGTGATTTGTTGCAAATGAAATGACACAAAGACAGGACACACACAAAGGACAGACACAGACACAACTCTGGCTGGAGGAACAATTCTACGCAAGCCCCTCTTGCAGTTTATTTTATACCCCGGTAACTGGATACAAACTGAAATCTACAAGATGTATTCCTTTACCAATTAAGGGCAAGTAGCCAAACACATTTCAAGGAC
>NW_027529549.1:2933347-2946916 GCF_008692635.1 Crocuta crocuta
ATTTCATTTTAAAGAGAGGAAGACAAGAGCTAAGAAATGCTCATATACTTGAATGAAAATCTCACCTTGTAAAATACATACTTCACATCCGAGGATGAGGGAGTGGATCCAATAACTTTGATTAAGAGGAAGTTAGAAGGTGATCTCTCTGTATTGGTGGTAGGGTTTCCATATTTAATTTTTTAAGTTTATTTATTTTTAGATAGAAAGAGCGAGAGAGCGAGGCGGGGGGTGCAAGTGGGGAAGATGCAGAGAGAGGGAGAGAGAGAATCTCAAGCAGGCTCCACACTCAGCAAAGAGCCCAAGGCAGGGCTCAGTCTCACAAATTGTGAGACGTTGACCTGAGCTGAAATCAAGAGTTGGACGCTTAATCAACTGAGCCACCCAGGTGCCATTCTGTATTTAATTTTTATGTAAGTTTCACAGATGCCTAGTCTCTTCAGATGGACTGGATCTTATACCTATGCAATATGAGCAATATTTTTTAATGTTTTTAATGTGCTCTTCTCTTCTGCTTTTCAGTATATATGACTTTCTCCCCTTAGCCCAAGAGCTGCATGTATTACATGTTTTAGCAAGAGTGAAAAGATAAAATTCAGCTTCTGACATTCCAGTTAGGGTTTTTCAGAGCTTTAACAATTCAGTAGTCTTGGGACACCTGGGTGGCTCCATTGGTTAAGTATCTTACTCTTGATTTTGGCTCAGGTCATGATCTCATGGTTGGTGAGTTTGACCCCATCAGGCTGTGTGCTGATGGTGTGGAACCTGCTTGGGATCCACTCTCTGCCCCTCCCCTGCTCACTCTCTCTGTCTCTACCATAAACAAATAAATAATAAAATAAATAAACGTTAAAAAATACAATAATTGGGGCGCCTGAGTAGCTTGGTCAGCTGAGCATTCGACTTTGGCTCAGGTCACGATCTCGCAGTTTGCGGATTTGATCTCCGCATTGGACTCTATGCTGACAGTTCAGAGCCTGGAGCCTGCTTCAGATTCTGTGTGTCTCTCTCTCTGTCCCTCCCCTGCTCCCACTCTGTCTCTCTCTTTCAAAAAGAAAATTTAAAAAATTAAATGAAATAAATTAAAAAACATAATAGTCTTTGTGCCCAAATTTGTTAAGAGAAACTAATACACTGAATGTCTTTTATCATCACATTCCCTCCTCCCATCTTGCCTATTAATATATTAAGAGTCTGGCCTGGTAGGCTTGATTGTAGAGTTTTATAGACTTCCTTAATATATAGGAAGACCAATGTAGAAATACTCATATCAGCTAGAGAGATTTGAAGAGAATGGGGGGAGATAGAAGTAGAAGCAGCAGATGGTCAATCATGTATCCCACTCTTCCTCCTTTAGAATGAGCTATCAGAGGAGGGAAGAAAATGAGATGGGTAGGAGGGAATGCTGAAGACTAAGAGATTTCTGCTCCCTTTTTACTCGGGATGCTGGAAGGTGATTTGTTGCAAATGAAATGACACAAAGACAGGACACACACAAAGGACAGACACAGACACAACTCTGGCTGGAGGAACAATTCTACGCAAGCCCCTCTTGCAGTTTATTTTATACCCCGGTAACTGGATACAAACTGAAATCTACAAGATGTATTCCTTTACCAATTAAGGGCAAGTAGCCAAACACATTTCAAGGACGGGGGGAGGAAAGGGAGGAAGCGACCACAACATGTTTACTAAGAGGCCTGCTCACAATTCCAGCCTCCTCCTTATTTCTAAGGAGGGCGTGTTCCCTTGTTTGCGAGCAGACCATTAAACTTGGATATTGTGTGCAGGCCTCCTGGCAGAGCATCCTGTTTGCAGGCATGCTTTGCCCAGGCAGGGAGCCCCGTGTGCAGGCACATCCCCGAGTACCTAACCACGCTTTCTTGTGGTCACTGTCGGGCTCCCACAGTGATTTCCTTATAGGTCATCATTCCTACTTGAAACTAACCGTCACAGTTTAGTTAAGTGAAGGGAAAGCCTGAGTGTAGCTCTCTCAAGCTATCCTTATTTCTCATAAAGCTTGGGTAGAAGCCAGAATTTCCCACATGTCCCAGAGATAGGATGTGGAGGTTACTTGAGATTTTGTCTGGGAATTTTGCCAGAAGGGATTCCTAGCATTTAAAAAAAAGTGATCATACAGCTAGGACTTCATGGGAGTTACAACTTGCTCTTGATGGAGTCTGTAACATAATCTATAGTCAAGTCAGCAGGGTAGATATCACACCATTGACTAGGGGAAAGAACAGACCATGAGTTTCACCGGTTGCAAACTTTGGCATTGAATGTCAACAAGACACTCAGGAATAAAACCAGTCTTATGTCAGTGGTCATAAATCCAGGGAGCAATAAATACAAATTACTCCACAGTATATATGAGCAAAAATCCAAGGGGTATACCACATACACTTCCCCCTTCCTTTTACTGTGAAGTCACAGGCACCACAAACATTCTAAAAACCCAGATACCATACTGGAGAGGAGTTGAATGAAGAAAGAGAAATCTGAAAGACTTATGAATTTTATCCCAAAGGGACTGATAATTCACTTAAAAGCAAGTTCTTATTAAGGGCCAGGAAACTTTTTCTATGAAGAGCTAAATAGTTCTTTAGATTTTGTGAGATCTACACTCTTAAAAATACTCAACTCTTTCCTTGTTTCACAAAAGCAGCCATAAACAATATGTAAATAAATGGTTATGTTTGTTCCAATAAAATTAATTTATACGAATAAATAGTGGGCTTACAGGCCCTAGCCCGTCAACTTCTGGTTTATACCATTGTATCAGACTAATCTTCTTGATTCCATTAAAGACAGTGGGACATTTCTCCTAGGGGTATTGAAGAAATATGAAATTAAATGTAGAAAC
Organism: Crocuta crocuta; assembly: GCF_008692635.1. NCBI lineage: Eukaryota > Metazoa > Chordata > Mammalia > Carnivora > Hyaenidae > Crocuta > Crocuta crocuta. The sequence goes on from NW_027529549.1 coordinate 2,936,214, forward strand.
AATTGATATTTTCTTTGTACATCTTTGTGCAACATGAATAAAAATTTGGTCCCTTTCACATTGAGAGGGGAGAGGCAATTTTAGTGAAAAGAGAAATAACTTATTTTTTCCCCTTCCCCAAAGTCTTCCAGTCACTGGGAGTGTTGGGGGCTCTGAGAAGCCAGTAAGGTAAGCCAGAGTGTGTGATGGAATTGGGAGGGGGAAGAATAGCTGAACACAGAGAACAGAGCACAGATCTTGCATCATCTTGTCTCTTTGTCAGTAGCCTTGGAAATACAGGAAAGGGAGACCTGGGCAGGACAATAACTTTGAATAATAGCCACAATTATGATAATTGTGATAAAAGATAGTTATTATTATTATTAATCACTATAATATCAAGATGGGCTAGGTTATGCTACAGTAACACTTTTGAAATAGCAATGGCTTATGGCAAAAATGATTTATTTTTCATTCGCTCTCCTTGTTTGTCAAGAGACAGCTAGAAGCTCTCCTTCACATTGTCCTTGAGCTCATTCCAGGGCTCAGGCATTAGATGGGCCACTAACTGGAGCATTATTAATTGCAGTGGTATAGTGAAAGTGATAAAGTACAAACTGGCCTCCCATGGAAGTGCCATACCTCACTTTTGTTCACATTTCATTGGCCAAAACCAGTCACATGACTAAGCCGGACTTCAGTGGGACAAAAAAGTATTATCCTTCTCTAGGGAGGAAAAATTATTATTAATGAAAAGCAATTCAATATACCTAAATTACTATTGCCAGGTGATGACATATTGAGCATTGTGCAAAGCACAATCTAATTTTATCCTTACTCTCAGACCCTATATAAGATAGACATCATTGACATTTTACTGAAGAGAAAATTGAGCATCTGGGGAATTAAATAACTCATTTCATTCAGCTAGTAGATGTTAAAAATTTATCTTTTTTTTTCTTTCCAGGATTTTATTTAAATTTAGGTATTGGTTTCAAAAGTAGAATTTAGCGATTCATCACTTACATTTAACACCCAGTGCTCATCACAAGTGCCCTCCTTCCTGCCCATCATTCATTTAGTACATTCCCCAACCCACCTCCCCTCCAACAACCCTCAGTTTGTTCTCTGTAGTTAAAAGTCTCTTATGGATTTCCTCTCTCTCTGTTTTTATCTTATTTTATTTTTTACTTCCCTTCCCCTATGACTTATTTCTTAAATTACACATATGGGTGAAATCATATGGTATTTATCTTTCTATGACTGACTTATTTCACTTTGCATAATACATTCTAGTTCCATCCATGTCCTTGCAAATGACAAGATTTCATTCTTTTTGATGGCTGAGTAATATAGCATTGTGTGTGTGTGTGTGTGTGTGTGTATACCACACCTTCTTTATCATCCATCAGTTGATGAACATTTGGGTTCTTTCCATAATTTGGCTATTGTTGATAGTGCTGCTATAAACACTGAGGTGCATGAACCCCTTTAATCAGTAGTTTTGTGTCTTTTGGATTAATACCTAGTAGTACAATTGCTGAGTCATAGTGGGTTGTTCTATTTCTAACTTTATGAGGAACCTCAAGAAACCTCCATTCTGTTTTCCAGAATGACTGGCACTAGTTTTCATTCCCATGAACGATATAAGAGTGTTCTCCTTTCTCCACTTCCTTACTAACACCTGTTGTTTCTTGTGTCGTTAAATTGAGCCAATCTTACAGGTGTCAGGTGGTATCTCATTATGGTTTTGATTTGTATTTCCCTGATCATAAGTGATGTTGGGAATATTTTCATTTTTCTGCTAGCCATTTATATGTCTTCTCTGGGGAAGTGTCTGTTCATGTCTTCTGTCCATGTCTTAACTGGATTGTTTATTTTTAGGTATTGAGTTTGATAAGTTCTTTATAGATTTGGGATATTATACCCTTTATCTGATATGTCATTTGCAAATATTTTCTCCCATTCTGTAAGCTGTGTTTTAGTTTTATTGATTATTTCCTTCACTGTGCAGAAGCTTTTTATCTTGATGAAGACCGAATAATTCATTTCTGCTTTTGTTTCCCGTGTCTCCGGAGATGTGTAGAGTAAGAATTCGCTACAGCTGAGGTCAAAGAGCTTGCTGCCTGTGTTCTCCTCTAGGATTTTTATGGTTTCAAGTCTGAAACTTAGGTCTTTCATCCATTTTGAATTTATTTTTGTGTATTGTGTAAGAGTGGTCAGTTACATTCTTCTGCATGTCGCTGTCCAGTTTTTCCCACACCATTTATTGAAAAGACTGTCTTTTTTCCACTGGGTATTCTTTACTGCTTTGTCAAAGATTAGTTGACCATATAGTTGTGGGTCCATTTCTGTTTTTCTGTTTTGTTCCATTGGCCTGTGTCTGCTTTTATGCCTGTACTATACCATTTTGATGATTACAATTTTGTAATACAGCCCGAAGCCTGGGATTGAAATGCCTCCCACTATGCTTTTCTTTTTCAAAATTGTTTTGATTATCCAGGGTCTTTTTCAGTTCCATATAAATTTTAGAATTGTTTGTGCTAGCTCTGTGAAAAATGCTGGTGTTATTTTGATAGGGATTGCATTGAATGTATAGATTGCTTTGGGTAATATAGACATTTTAACAATATTCATCTTTCCAATCTATGAGCATGGAATGTTTCCATTTATTTGTGTCTTCTTCAATTTCTTTCACACGTGTTCTAAGTTTTTTAGATTACAGATCTTTTTTTGGTTAGGTTTATTCCTAGGTAACTTATGGGTTTTGATGCAGTTGTAAATGGGATCAAATTCTTGATTTCTCTTTCTGTTGCTTCATTATTGATGTATAGAAATGCAACAGACTTCTGTACATTGATTTTATATCCTGCGACTTTGTCAAATTCATATAACAGTTTAGCAATTTTTTGGAGTCTTTCAAGTTTTCCATGAAGAGTATCATGTCATTTCCAAAGAGAAAGTTTGGCTTCTGCTTTGCTGATTTGTATGCCTTTTATTTCTTTTTGTTGTTCGATTGCTGAGGTTAGGTCTTGCAGTACTGAGTTGAAAAAAAGTGGTGAGAGTGGATATCCCTGTTGTGTTCCTGATCTTATGGGGAAAGGTCTCAGTTTTTCTCCATTGAGGATGATATTAGCTGTGGGTCTTTGGTATAAGACCTTTATGATGTTGAGGTATGATTCTTCTATCCTTACTTGCTTGAGAGTTTTATCAAGAAAGAATGCTATATTTTCTCAACTGTTTTTCCTGCATCTGTTGAGAGGATCGTATGGTTCATATCCTTTCTTTAATAATTGTGGCGTATCATGTTGATTGATTTGTGGATATTGAACCACCCCTGCAGCCCAGCAATAAATCCCACTTGATCATGGTAAATAATTCTTTTAGTGTACTGTTGGATTCGATTTGCTAGTTTCTTGTTGAGAATTTTTGTATCCATGATCATCAGGGATATTGGTCTGTAATTATTCTTTTTAGTGGAGTCTGTGTCTGGTAGTGCTGCCCTCATAGAATGAGTTTGGATGTTTTCCTTCCATTTCTATTTTTTGGAACATTTTCAAGAGAATAGGTATTAATTTTTCTTTAAATCTTTCTTTAAATTTTTCTTTAAATCCCAGGTAGAATTTCCCTGGGAAGCCATCCAGCCCTGGACTCTTGTTTGTTGGGAGACTATTGATTACTGAATCAATTCCTTCACTGGTTATGGGTCTGTTTACATTTCCTATTTCTTCCTCTTTCAGTTTTGGTAGTCTATATGTTTCTGAGAATTTATCCATTTTTTCCAGATTTCCCAATTTGTTGGCATATAGTTGTTTATAATATTCTCTTAAAATTGTATTTCTGTGGTATTGTGTGTGATCTCTCCTCTTTCTTCATGGCTTTGTTCATTTGGGTCCTTTCCTTTTTATTTTGCTAAGTCTGGCTAGAGGTTTATAAATTTTGTTAATTCTTTCAAACAATCAGCTCCTAGGTTTATTGATCTGTTCTACTGTTTATTTGTTTTTAATGTCCATATCATTTATTTCTGTTCCAATTTTTATTATTTTTATCCTTCTGCTGATTTTGGGCTTTATTTGATGTTCTTTTTCCAACTCCTATAGGTGTAAAGTTAGGTTGTATATTTGAGACTTTTCTTAGTTATTAAGGAAGGCCTGGATTCCTATATTCCTCTCACTTATGACCGATCACCACCTTTTGTTGTATCCCAAAGGTTTTAGTCTGCCATGTATTCATTTTCATTGACTTCTATGTATTTTTTTAAGTTTCTTCTTTAATTTTCTGATTAACCCATTCATTCTTGAGTAGGATGTTCTTTAATCTCCATGTATTGGTGGTCTTTCTGAATTTTTTTTTATGGTTGACTTCAAGTTTCATAGCATTATGGTCTGAAAGTATGCATGATATAATTTCAATCTTTTTGTACTGGTTGGGGCCTGATTTGTTATGCAGTATGTGATCTATTCTGGAGAATGTTCCATGCGCATTTGAAAATAATGTGTATTCTGCTGCTTTAGGATGAAATTCTCTAAATATAACTGTGAAGTCTATTTGGTTCAATGCATCATTCATAGCCATTGTTTTCTTGTTGATCTTCTGCTTAGATGATCTTTTCATTATGGTTAAGTAGGGTGTTAAAGTTCCCTACTTTAGATAGTAAAGATTTAAACTCAGCTTAGCCTAATTCCATAGATTGTACTCCTAAGTACTACATTAAAGTGTCCTGCTCATTTGTAACATCTAAATTAGGGATCAAAAACTCGGGGTGCCTGGGTGGCTCAGTCAGTTAAGCATATGACTTCAGATCAGGTCATGATCTCATGGTTTGTGAGTTTGAGCCCCGCATCCTGCTCTGTGCTGACAGCTCAGAGCTTGGAGCCTGCTTTAGATTCTGTGTCTCCCTCTCTCTCTCTCTACCCCTCCTCTGATCATTTTCTCTCTCTCTCTCTCAAAAATAAATAAACATTGAAAACTTTAATGTGTTCAGGGGCCAGGCAGTGAATACAAATTTTTAAGTACTTTGGATATTAAACAATTTGGGGCAAATTGGAAAGTGTGTGTGATGTCTAAAATGGGCAGTCGTTAATTCACCTTAAGCTGATTGTTGCTATGTAAAATTGTGCCTTTTACTGTCAGATCTCTAGAATCTTTAAAAAAAGTCCTCAGAAATATGAATTTTTATGTGTAATTCCTGATTTCAAAATGTTAAGAACAAAGATTTTAAAAAATATCCACTAAATAAAATAAATCTATGGGCCAAACATGCCCCATAGAACAATAGTTTACAATCTCTTAACTAGGTCTTCTGGTGGAGTCTAACCAGCTTGCTGGGAAAACACTACATTAAGAATAATCTGCTCATATTATTAGTTAGGTAAGGCTCAAGTCTATGTGTGATCTCTGTTAAGCAGCAGAAAAGTACAGTGTGGAAAAGTCTGAATACTGAATTCAAATGATTGTCATCAAGATGTATAAATGTTTGTATATGTTAGGGACATGTTTGAATACACAGTTGATTTTGAGCCAATTCAAATGTTTAAAGAGCCATGGACCAGTTTTCATTTGCAAGCTGCTGCCATATAACTTGTAGTAATGTAGTAATTCTTTCTTTCTCTGGCCAGTGCAGCATGGTCATCATTCACTGGGGAGCACTCCTAAGGAGGGGATGGTTCAATGTCCTCCATTTCACTTTGTGCTGCAGCCACCAAACTAAGCAGCCTGACATGCATTAATTACAATAGAACAAATAGAAGGGTCATTACCAGGCTGTTAAAGCTAGTCACATCAGCCTCTAGTATAAACAGTCAGGACTGGGGTTTGTTGGAGAGTTAGTTGGAAATGGCTTTTCTTGGAAAGGTGAGAGCTGGAGTTTTTGAAATTAGGAAATAATCTGACTTGGGACTTCTTATTTGAAGATTCAGGTATATTTCTCTTGGGAGCAGAGCTACTACTTTTTATCAAATTCTCTAATAGGTCTTGCCACCTCCAAAATACTTACTATTAATTCTTCGAAGCTGGAAAATCATTAAGAAGGGTATGGAAATGCCCCATCCCAGGCCACCTGTCCTAAAAGAGCATTTAAGGAAGGAAAGTTTACTACCTTTAAATATAAAGTATAGTTTCTTACTGCTTTTTCTTTTTAATCTGGAATGCTCTTTCTGTCCATCTTTGTCTAGCCAATTTCTCTCCTTAAAAACAAAGCAAAAATGAAAGCAAAAACTAATTTATAAGGCATTTTTCAATTCCTTCACAGAATGTTTTGAATTCCTTTGAGTTCTGAGAACATTTTCTTTGCAGTTTTCTGATGACATTACTATTCTGCCTCTTATACTTGTGTGTGTGTGTGTGTGTGTGTGCATATAATATCACTTATTTTTAGAATGGTAAGCTCCATGAGGGTATCAAGGGTTTCTTATTCATCTGGAAATCATGGGTGGTTGCTAGCACATGATTAATACTCAATTTAGTATTTGCTAAGTTGAATTGAATTTTGCTGTCTGGTTGGATCCATAAGTCAATCGGCGTGGTCAATAAAATACTACAGGTTCTTCTTAAACATCATAAAAACCATCTATGAGAAGCCCTCAGCTAACATCATCCTCAATGGGGAAAAACTGAGAGCTTTCCCTCTGAGATCATGAAAATGACAGGGATGTCCACTCTCACCACTGTTGTTTAATATAGTGCTGGAAGTCCTAGCATCAGCCATCAGACAACAAAAGGAAATCAAAGGCATCAGAATTGGCACAGAAAAAGTCAAACTCTCACTTTTTGCAGATGACATGATACGCTACATAGAAAACCCCAACAGACTCCACCAGAAGCCTACTGGAACTGATCCATGAATTCAGCAAAGTTGCAGGGTACAAAATCAATGTACAGAAATCGGTTGCATTTTTATACACCAACAATGAAGCAACAGAAAGAGAAATAAAGAAACTGATCCCATTTACAATTGCGCAAAAAAACATAAAATACCTAGGAATAAACTTACCCAAAGATATAAGAGATCCCTATGATGAAAACTATAGAAAACTTATGAAGGAAATTGAGGAAGACACAAAGAAATAGAAAAACATTCCATGCTCATGGATCAGAAGAATAAATATTGTTAAAATGTCATTACTACCCAAAGCAATCTACACATTCAATGCAATCCCAGTCAAAATTGCACTAGCATTCTTCTCAAAACTAGAACAAACTATCCTAAAATTTGTATGGAATGACAAATGACCCTGAATAGCCAAAGTAATATTGAAGAAGAAAACCAAAAGGAGAGGCATCACCATCCCAGACTTTAGCCTCTACTACAAAGCAGTAATCATCAAAACAGTATGGTATTGGCACAAAAACAGACACACAGACCAATGAAATAGAATAGAGAACTCAGATTTGGACCCAAAACTGTACAGCCAACTAATCTTTGACAAAGCAGGAAAGAGTAACCAATGGAAAAAAGACAGCCTCTTTAACAGACGGTGCTGGAGGAACTGGACAGCAACATGCAGAAGAATGAATTTAAATCATTTTCTCACACCGTACACAAAAATAAACTCAAAATGGATAAAGGACCTGAATCTGAGACAGGAATCCATGAAAACCATAGAGGAGAAAGCAGGAAACAACCTCCTTGACCTCAACCGCAGCAACTTCTTACTTGACACAACCCAAAAGGCAAGGGAATCAAGAGCAAAAATGAACTATTGGGACCTCATCAAGATTAAAAGCTTCTGCACGGCAAAGGGAACAATCCATAAAACTAATAGGCAACCAACAGAATGGGAAAAGATAGTTGCAAATGACNATAACCACATGAAAGGTGTATGTTAATTCCGTCTTTCCCTTCTTTTCTGTCTTAATTAGAGCTCTATGTTTTAAGGGACAGACAATAAACTTGAGTTAGATTAGACTAAAAGGTAATGTCTTAAGGAACACCTGTTTTTGGTCTGGCCAATCATACAGGGTATTAGATCAAGATGGACATGGTACAGTGATGTTAACCTACACTCATATCTTATAAATGTTAATGGAGGGATACTTTTATATACTACTAAGTCATGCTATGTATGTACTAGCTAAATTTCCTAGGTCCTCTTTTTTTAACCAGCTAGTATATACCCTTTTTTTGATGATAACATTAAAATGATTCTCTTGCATTTGTTTTGCAACTTCTGCTCTTTCTTGATATTGATATCATCATAGACTTAAATTAAGGGTATGTCTGTTGCTTGTTAGTATCATAATTTTTCCATATGTTCTGAGGTTTGTGAAAGGGAGAATAAATCCCTTGGGAATGGAAATTTTCAGACTGTTGACTCTTAGCATAAACATAAAGGTGTTCTACTTTTATAAGAACTATGAGTGGCCTGACTGATATAACTGTGTCATCTGTGATCTCCAAAGCCTTCACAGTTCTTAATACAGTGTCAATGTGTAATTGATGTATAATGAATTAAATCTTTCCAACTTTTCAATAATTGGCCAGATCTGGAACCAGTTTAAGACAAACCAGTCTTCCACCTCCTCACTGAGTCAATCCTTTTTAATTTTTAAAAACATATTAAAAGACTTGAGAGAAAGACAAATATCACATAATTTCACTCATATATGGTATTTGAGAAACATAACAGATGAACATAAGTGAAGGGAAGGCAAAATAAGATGAAAACAGGGAGGGAGACAAACCATAATAGAGAAAAACTGATGGTTGTTGCAGGGGAGGTGGTTTGGGGTATAGGCCAAATGGGTGATGGGCATTAAGGAAGGCACTTGTTGAGATGAGTACTGGGTGTTATATGTAAGTCATGAATCATTGAGTTCTATTCCTGAAACCAATACTACACAGTATGTTAACTAACTTGAATTTAAATAAATATATTTTTTAAAAAAAGATGAAAGACTCCTAAAGGTCCTTTGGATAGTTTCTTTATGCCCTTAAGTCCCAGGGATAGAATGATGAAAGAACCCTGGGCAGGAAAGCAGGAGATCCTTCCTGTTTCTGCTTCAACGTGGGCCAATAACTTAGTATATGCTAACTTGTGTGAATAGTTCTATCTCTCTGTGCTTCTGTTTCTTTATTTGTAAAATCAGGGGCTCAGATTGGATTTCCTAAGAACTCTTCCATATTTCACATTCTGTGAATCTATTGCTGAGACACCCCCAACCTTATGTCTAAGCATGCTGAGTGAGAGCATATTATGGGGAGCTCATTGCATTTCAGGTGTTTTCCTCCATATTGAATTAAATCCTCATTTATCTTTGCGTCTGCCTCATACCTCCCACAACTTTATTTTAGGTTGTAAGCTTTGCTGCCAGATTTTTTCTTTCTTTTTTTTTCTTTCTATTCTTCTTGACCTAAAGTAGTAAAAGAGTTACTATGACAACAGAGTAATTTTCTTAGATGGCCACATTCAATTTGCCTAAGTAGATATTAGGAGTGCAACATGTTTCATTAGCTCCAATGCCCTTGGGATGTAACACTGAAGAGCTGGGCAGACCAGAGCTTCTGGTTAAGCCCATTGAAACCTGGGTCTATTGACTGTGTAGAGATGACATTTTCTTTATAGGGCCTGTGTCTTAGTTGCTTAGACCTGGAAAGTACCAAAAGTAATTACTAAAGGAAATTGTAAGGAGATCTGCTACTTTAGCTAACAAAAAAAGAAATGGAAGAAAAACTTTAAACACAGTGCTGGATAGCATAAATCAGAAAGTAAATATCCAAGATATTAAAAAATATATTTTGTATCTGTTTGTTTATTTTCCTTTTCTATGAAAGAGGAAAACAGACCTTTATCTAAATTAAAGGTTAGATTCCCAAAGGCAATATATTAAGCAGATGGAAATTATATGCAACTAACATCCAACAGTAAGGAAATAGAATGAATTTTGTTATTTGAGTAAAATGTTAATTCTAATTAATAATCATAAGGGCAATACAAATAAAAATTAATTATTATAATAGTAAAATACATTTTATTCATCAATGAATATATTTTAAATGTTTTCAATATGCCAGATACTGTGTTTATGATAAAAATATGGAATATGTATTATGATTATTATCCCAGTTTTACAGATAAGAGAAATAGAGACTTAGAGAGGTCATTGGCAAGCTGAGTACCAAATTTAGGGTGATCTCACCTCTGTACTTAGCCATACACAGTACTTGCATACTCTGGACATATCTTGCAACTGCCCAGACCATTGAGGATGATGAAGTTAAAAAGTAAAGGTTTTAATGTACCTTCTCCAAAGACTGTGTTAAGTGTGTGTATGTTTGGGGGCACCTGTGTGGCTCAGTCGGTTAAGCGTCCGACTTGGGCTCAGGTCATGATCTCATGGTTTGTGGGTTCCAGCCCTGAGTTGGGCTCTGTGCTGACAGCTAGCTCAGAGTCTGGAGCCTGCTTGGGATTCTGTGTCTCCCTCTCTCTCTGACCCTCCTCTGCTCGTGCTGTCTCTCTCTTTCTCTCTCTCTCTCAGAAATAAATAAAAACATTAAAATTTTTTTTAAAAAGCGTGTGTATGGGGCGCCTGGGTGGCTTAGTCAGTTAAGCGTCCGACTTTCGCTTAGATCATGATCTCGCGGTTCGTGGGTTCGAGCCCCGCGTCGGGCTCTGTGCTGACTGCCGGCTCAGAGTCTGGAGCCTATTTCAGAGTCTGTGTCTCCCTCTCTCTCTGACTCTCCCCTGCTCACGCTGTCCCTCTCTCTCTCTCCTAGAAATAAATAA